>NW_027465843.1:300000-600000 GCF_049634645.1 Pelodiscus sinensis
GGAAATTCAAATCCCGGGCTTCATTAGCAAGTGCGGTATGCATACATTACCCCGCTAGTTCGAACTAGCGGGGTAGTGTAGACATACCCTGGGCAACTTATTCCAGTGTTTCACCACCCGGACAGGTGGGAAGTTTTTCCTAATGTCCAACCTCAACCTCCCTTGCTGCAGTTTAAGCCCATTGCTTCTTGTCCTATCTTCAGAGGTTAAGGAGAACAATTTTTCTCCCTTCTCCTTATGACACCCTTCTAGGTAATTGAAAACTGCTATCGTGTCCCCTCTCAGTCTTCTTTCCAAACTAAACAAGCCCAATTCTTTCAGTCTTCCCTCACAGCTCATGTTCTCTAGACCCTTCTTCTTGTTGCTCTTCTCTGGACCCTCTCCAATTTCTCCACATCTTTCTTGAAATGCGGTGCCCAGAACTGGACACAATATTCCAACTGAGGCCTAACTAGAGCAGAGTAGAGCGGAAGAATGACTTCTCGTGTCTTGCTCGCAACACTCCTGTTAATGCATCCCAGAATCATGTTTGCTTTTTTTGCAAGTGTGTCACATCTTTAGCTTGTGGTCCGCTCGGACCCCTTGATCCCTTTCTGCAGTGCACCTGCCTAGACAGACACGTCCCACTCCGTGTGTGTGATTGCTTATTCTAAGCTCCAGTCTATTACACATGGGCACTGCAAAGCTATTGACGACAAAGGGGCTTCACATGGGTTAATAAAGGCCTGCAGAACATTGATCGCACAGGAAGGACAAAACCAAGGTTGGCTCCCAGAGCACATGCTGAGCTTGCAGGGTTGGCACTTAAAAAACAAACTTCCTTTTTTTGACTTGTAACCTGCGCACATTTGATATGGATGTGGAGGCAGGAAAAGGGAAGAAGGGAATTTGTGTGCAGCCATCTTGGTCTTGTTAACAAGAGAGCAAGAGTCAGGCTAAGTCTGTGGCCTGACAACGCGAGATCTGGAATTAGACGCTGCCTTCGCCTCTCGCCTCCATACGGAGATAAGGGTAGAACGCTGACTCTGGTAGGGACCTTGAGATAAGGAGCATCTGGGTGGAACTAAATAACTGTTAACCATTGGTATTTGTAATGGGAAGGAGACTAATTGTTATTGTTATTATATCTATTGGACAGTATAGAAACTGCTTCATAATTGCTTGTGTTCGAAGATCTGCCTCGGGGAGGGGGGCTCCCCCCTGTCCGAACCAGTTTTTCCCTTGCTGCAGCTCGTAATAAAACTGCCTCTGGCTATTTGTTGCTTACAAACGCAGAGTGAGGACAATGTTTTCATCCACAATTTGGTGCCGTGACTCGGATGGCAACGCCCGATTGAAGACAGCGACAGCGGCTGCAGACTGTCCCCCTTCACCTCCTGGGCGCCAAATGAGAGGTAAGAGACCTTTTGAAATCCCTACTGGGGTGTGGAGGAGGACTGCCTGTGGGGTCGTCTGCCTCGCTGGGCTCACACCATCCGAACTTCTTGAATCTGCAACAAGGTCAGATGCAAAGTGGTTCCGGGGAGGTTGTTTTGTTACCCCCAAGTAGGCCTAAGTTTATGCAGTGCTGGGAATTGCTGTGGTTTTGTGGTGCCACCCCGAACGGAAAGAAAATTGAATTGCGTCCGGACATAAGGCACCTAGGTTTATGCAGTGCTGGGAACTGCTGTGGTTCTGGGGGGAACAGTGTTGGGACAAGGTCCATAAAGAGAGATGCATCTAAAGGTGGAAAATTTCTGTGTGAAAAGCATGCTCAGTGTGAATGTAACGAGTGGCGTGTGAATGCCGCTGCCCAGGTCTCTGAGAAGTAAGCTGATTCCAGCCGCACTAGGGCTCTCCTACAAGGGAGTTCTGAATGCAAGGGGGGTCAGCTGAACCTCAAGACCGAGTGGATAAGTGAGGGAGTGACGACTCCCCTTATTTCATGAGCTGCTGCTAAGGTCTGACACTCAAGACCCAGCAGACTCCTTCTTTGGAGTGTGTAGATTTCGTTTACCAACTGTCCCTCATAAGCCTGTAGTACAAGAGGGAAACTGAGGCATGCCACTGTTGGGGAGGGCTAGCAACTCAGAGGTAATTCAAGGGAGTGGAAGGTCACGAGTACCGATGAAGCGCCCTTGTTCTTGGAAAGTTGCAGCTCACTCTCCCATGGAAGTGGTAAGGAACTAGCTGTAACCAGTTCCCCTAGCAGATCTTAGGCAGTATTTTAAGTTATAATGGACCACCCCGACGGGGATAGAAATGTTTTCTTGTCTTTCAGATCATCAGAAAGTGCTGGTGCCAGCTGAAGAAAAACAACAAACAACAACAACAACAAAAAAACATGGTTCTGTGTCATGACATAAGAAGTTTGTGTTCTGTCCAAGTTTGTCTTGTGTGTCTTAATTGTAATACGTATTGCAAATATTGTTGTGTGTAGGATATTGTTTTAATGAAAGGATAATTTGAGTAAAGCAAAAGCATTAATTTAAACCAACAAAATTAATAATTGGGCCCAATCTATTGGCAACTCTAAACTTAGTCAATTGGCAACTTTAAAATTTAGTGAAAGGATAATAGTTTGGTAATTGTTTAGGCTAGGAGAATGTTAACAATGTCTCTGCAGGTGAACAAAAAAAGGAACTGGAAAGAAGCAAGGAGTGCATCACGTGAACAGAAGGACTGGGAGTGGGGTACCAGCCCTCTCCCCCACCGGATTGGTTTTGCTTTAATGGCCACACAAATGAAATATTTAGCTTCTGCAAATTTGCACACCGACCATAAAAGTGGTTTGGCCAGAGATAATAAGAAATCTGTAAGAAACAACTCGGGCAAGTGGGACATCAGCATATTTAAGTAAAGATGCCCACAACAATGAGGAAACTAGTAACCTCACCATTGCAATAACAGCTACTTGCCCTGCTACTCATTGGTGCCTGATGCCTTAAAAGGCCTCAAGAATTATGGAATTGCATGGGTTCCTATTAACAATTAAACATCTGTGAACCATGCTTGGTCCTATAAGAGAAACAGCGACTCTAGTCAATGTAACCTCCTTCAAGTCACACACATAGAACAAATACATGCTAATAGCAATGGGGAATACACGGCCTTGGGCCTCCCCTCATTCACACAGAATTATTTTGTTTATTGTAACAACATGAACACTACGAGGACAAAGAATACACAGTCCTCTGAGTTAGTTTGTATGGAATATTGTGGGAAAGAAGCTAAACACTGACATCAGGCCACTGAAGTTGGACCTACTGACTCCCACTGGGGCTTACCGCTTAAAGCCCAGACAAAGGTAACCCCTGAGGCACGGCTGTCATTTGTTAAACAATGGCCATTGCTAACTTGCCCTCATTTGGGTATTATTAACCAGGGCCTTAAGGACAAAATAGAGCCTCCCAATTGTGCATCATGCCCTGAACAGACCCCTGTCCCAGAACCAGGACAACTGTCACTGGTCCTTACCTTGGTGATGTTCCACACTGGTATAGACCAGCTGTGGGCCAGACTGGCTAATCAAATTGGCAAGTGCCTGATTAGGCAACGACGGGGCTTAGCAGATACCATCGCAGATTGGTTTGGGCCTGGAAACTCTGTCAGCAACACTTATGTCATAGCCCAGAAATTGTATGAGAATCCAGGCTGGTAGATGCAGTAATATCCAGTGCCCGTAAAGGCCTAGACACCAGCCAAGCTAATCAAGTGATCCTAAATAGTTTGAAGGATCTGTCCAGCTCTGTGTCCACTTCACTAGACCTAACCAGATATTTGGACCAGAGACTAATTGGATTGTTAATTAATGGAACTAAATTAAAGGTATTAGAAGGCCAGTATTGAAGAATAGAATAGCTTTGACCACCCAGCCCTTAGGGTGGTGAGTCCCCATCTCCTCTGTGCCTACCCATGAGATTGGGGAAGTAGAGAATCCATGAGGACCCAAAGGCCCACCTGGACAGGGCATAGTATAACCATTTGTTTTTGGCCCCTCTGGGATTCCTCACTCAGATCAGATCAGAATGGTAACCTCCCTGCCTGTACCAAAGCAGGAGCATATAGATAGATCGAGGGCATCGCTTATTCTGAAGGTGTGGGAGCCTCCCTGTACCCAGGGATTGTTGCACCCACTTTGATAAGGAAATTTTATGTACCTGCCCATTTAACATCATGACGAATCTGCCTAGGTTTGATGTGGTTGTCTCAGAGAAACAAAAACATCGAGCTGGTCCAAATGAACGGTACCTACTGGTGTTTGACCACCCAGACAGATCACTCCATCCTGCCCCTCTACATAGCCGTCTGTGCGCATAACAGCCCCTCACCGGATGATCTCTATCGCACTTCAGCAGTGATGAGTAACCTAACATGAGATCCTGAGTGGCACGGCGGAAATAAGTACCTAGAGGAGGGTTTACTGGCCCTGCAGGCGAAGATCGAGGAGTTGGTGGTCAATGCCCAAAGATATATCGGGGCTGGCCGTCTGAGGTACACACAGATAGGGAAACACCGTGGACCATGCCAAACACCTACTTCTGCAGCACTCAATCAGGCAGTAGAGGTCAAACCTATAATCATGGGCAGCGCCAGTAAGGTGACAAAATATCTTGGGGATGGATTTGAATAGTGTTTGCCAAATTATGTGGGAAGTTTTGATTTTAACATTTATAATAATGCTGGTGCTGTACTCGTACTTCCAAGGTAATTAAAAAAACCCTTAAATTGTATTTAACCTGGCAGGTTAAAGAGAACCCCAAAGTCAAGAGAAAGGAACTATAGGAGTAAACTGAGGCAGTCCATGGGATCTTGCTGAGAACTGACAAACTCAAATCATTAGGTCAGCCTGAGAAGTAAAACAGTTCAACAGTTACTGTGACCCTGGTTCCCCTGGCAACCACATTCCAAAAGGGCCTCACTTTGATAAGGCTGGTACCAAACAACCAAACAACCGTGCGGGATTGTTTTTACGGTTTGCTTTATTCCTAAGAAATAACCTTGGTTCCAAAGGAGCTTTTAGCTCAGAGAATAGAGACTCTTATGTCCATCAGCGAAAGACCACTCTAGAAAGACCTTTACCAAGTTTTGCTAACCACCAACACCGCTGTGATGTGCCAAGAACTGACTGTTGGCCAATGCTTCTCACTGCAAAAAGATCCCTCCATCTCGAAATGATCCTACCCCGACTGCTGATAAGCCTCTCTCTTCTGGTCCTGCTTTCCTACCTGCTGGACACCAGAAGAACCAAAATATTACAGGGTGATGTGCTGGTAACCTCTCCCCTGCATGATGCTGAACCACGACTGTTTCAAGAAAAAAAAGAGGAAAAGTCCGCTCCTCTGACACCGCCAAAGCCCAAAGATTTCTGACTACAAAAGGACATGAAGAACTGACCTTGGTGAAAGAAGCGAAGTATTGTATATTGCCAAGGAGAAACTTGTGGGAGTGGTTTGGGTTTCTCCCTTTGATCTGGACTCTGTGCTTATGGACAGGTAACATCAGCATGTACTTGCCCTCCCTAATTGGTTTTTAGATGCAATTAATCCTTAAGTTCCAAATACCCTTTAATTGGATTACCTTAGTACCCGACCGATTCCAAAATCTTCATTCACCAGAGGTCCAAAGAAATCTCTGAATATCCGTTTAATCCATAGCACATTCTCTCTGGTGTACTAATTATGATATGTTGTGTTATGTTACTAAAATTATAGAACAGCCCCATCATAGAATTATATTGGGGATAGTAATGATGATATTGCTTTTGCTTATTAAAGGTTTCATATTAGATTGTTGTTGTAAAAGATGTAGTAATAGAAATAGCTTTTATGTTTGTACTAATTATGTAATGTTTAATGAAAATAAAGGTTTAGAAAGGTTGTTGTGCTGTAAGCACAAAAGGGGGGAGTGTGGAGGCAGGAAAAGGGAAGAAGGGAATTTGTGTGCAGCCATCTTGGTCTTGTTAACAAGAGAGCAAGAGTCAGGCTAAGTCTGTGGCCTGACAACGCGAGCTCTGTAATAAGATGCTGCCTTCGCCTCTCGCCTCCATACGGAGATAAGGATAGAACGCTGACTCTGGTAGGGACCTTGAGATAAGGAGCATCTGGGTGGAACTAAATAACTGTTAGCCACTGGTGTTTGGAATGGGAAGGAGACTAATTGTTATTGTTGTTATAGCTAATGGACAGTATAGAAACTGCTTCAGAATTGCTTGTGTTCGAAGATCTCCCTCGGGAGGGGGGCTCCCCCGTCCAACCAGTTTTTTCCCTTGCTGCAGCTCATAATAAAACTGCCTCTGGCTACTTGTTGCTTACAAACGCAGAGTGAGGACAATGTTTTCATCCACAGGAGTCACCGAGGGAAACTGCAGAGCATCCAATGCTATTTTCATGACACTGCTCCTCATAAAGCTCACTTGAGCACACAAAGCCAAAGTGCTGAGGAGCACTGCGCTCTTCCGAGATCGCCTCAGAAAAGCAATGGTGACGTTGTTCTTCAAGAAAACGGCACGTGATCCCTACAAGCGTGTGTGTTCCTAGTGCACTGTCGTGGCAGATTTGCCCCTCAGCAGTAACTGTAGGAGAGCAGTGTACCCACAGCTATGCACTGCTAGGAAGGACAGAGCCAACCCTCCCCCTCTCGGAGTTGCTTCTCCCTGGACAGAGCAACGGGGGAGAAGGGCATGTCGTGAGATGGACAGCGCAAAGGGGGAGAAGGGCGTGTCGTGGGATGGACAGAGCAATGGGGGAGAAGGGCGTGTCGTGGGATGGACAGAGCAATGGGAGAGAAGGGCGTGTCGTGAGATGGACAGCGCAACGGGGGAGAAGGGCGTGTCGTGGGATGGACAGAGCAACGGGAGAGAAGGGCGTGTCGTGGGATGGACAGAGCAACGGGGGAGAAGGGCGTGTCGTGGGATAGAGAGAGCAACGGGGGAGAAGGGCGTGTCGTGGGATGGACAGAGCAACGGGGGAGAAGGGCGTGTCGTGGGATGGACAGTGCAACGGGGGAGAAGGGCGTGTCGTGGGATGGACAGAGCAACGGGAGAGAAGGGCGTGTCGTGGGATGGACAGCGCAACGGGAGAGAAGGGCGTGTCGTGGGATGGACAGTGCAACGGGGGAGAAGGGCGTGTCGTGGGATGGACAGAGCAACGGGGGCGAAGGGCGTGTCGTGGGATGGACAGTGCAACGGGGAAGAAGGGCGTGTCGTGGGATGGACAGTGCAACGGGGGAGAAGGGCGTGTCGTGGGATGGACAGAGCAATGGGGGAGAAGGGCGTGTCGTGGGATGGACAGAGCAATTGGGGAGAAGGGCGTGTCGTGGGATGGACAGAGCAATGGGAGAGAAGGGCGTGTCGTGGGATGGACAGAGCAATGGGAGAGAAGGGCGTGTCGTGGGATGGACAGTGCAACGGGGGAGAAGGGCGTGTCGTGGGATGGACAGTGCAACGGGGGAGAAGGGCGTGTCGTGGGATGGACAGAGCAACGGGGGAGAAGGGCGTTTCGTGGGATGGACAGAGCAACGGGGGAGAAGGGCGTGTCATGGGATGGACAGTTCAACGGGGGAGAAGGGCGTGTCGTGGGATGGACAGTGCAACGGGGGAGAAGGGCGTGTCGTGGGATGGACAGAGCAACGGGGGAGAAGGGCGTGTCGTGGGATGGACAGAGCAACGGGGGAGAAGGGCGTGTCGTGGGATGGACAGAGCAACGGGGGAGAAGGGCGTGTCGTGGGATGGACAGAGCAACGGGGGAGAAGGGCGTGTCGTGGGATGGACAGAGCAACGGGGGAGAAGGGCGTGTCGTGGGATGGACAGTGCAACGGAGGAGAAGGGCGTCGTGGGATGGACAGAGCAACGGGGGAGAAGGGCGTGTCGTGGGATGGACAGAGCAACGGGGGAGAAGGGCGTGTCGTGGGATGGACAGAGCAACGGGGGAGAAGGGCGTGTCGTGGGATGGACAGAGCAACGGGAGAGAAGGGCGTGTCGTGGGATGGACAGAGCAATGGGGGAGAAGGGCGTGTCGTGGGATGGACAGTGCAACGGGGGAGAAGGGCGTGTCGTGGGATGGACAGAGCAACAGGGGAGAAGGGCGTGTCGTGGGATGGACAGTGCAATGGGAGAGAAGGGCGTGTCGTAGGATGGACAGAGCAATGGGAGAGAAGGGCGTGTCGTGGGATGGACAGTGCAACGGGAGAGAAGGGCGTGTCGTGGGATGGACAGAGCAACGGGGGAGAAGGGCGTGTCGTGGGATGGACAGTGCAATGGGAGAGAAGGGCGTGTCGTAGGATGGACAGAGCAATGGGAGAGAAGGGCGTGTCGTGGGATGGACAGTGCAACGGGAGAGAAGGGCGTGTCGTGGGATGGACAGAGCAACGGGGGAGAAGGGCGTGTCGTGGGATGGACAGAGCAATGGCGGAGAAGGGCGTGTCATGGGATGGACAGTGCAACGGGGGAGAAGGGCATGTCGTGGGATGGACAGTGCAATGGGAGAGAAGGGCGTGTCGTAGGATGGACAGAGCATTGGGAGAGAAGGGCGTGTCGTGGGATGGACAGTGCAACGGGAGAGAAGGGCGTGTCGTGGGATGGACAGTGCAACGGGGGAGAAGGGCGTGTCGTGGGATGGACAGAGCAATGGGGGAGAAGGGCGTGTCATGGGATGGACAGTGCAATGGGAGAGAAGGGCGTGTCGTGGGATGGACAGAGCAACGGGGGAGAAGGGCGTGTCGTGGGATGGACAGTGCAATGGGAGAGAAGGGCGTGTCGTGGGATGGACATGTGCAACGCATCATAAAGGACAATAGTTATGAAGCAAGTTAGCAATCATGTTTTTCTTCTCTCCTTCTTCAAGTGATTCCCCGTGAGGGCAGAGGAAGAGCCTCGAACCCTCCCTTTCCATTTTCTGGGGAACAATCCCATTCCAGTCTAGACGACCTCTTGAGGTCCCTTCTTGTGCTCTGACTCTATGTCCCGGTTGCGTCAGGTGGCTCCCATGCGGTTCAGTCCGGAGCTGGGCTCAGAGTCTGTCTGGATACTGGCTGAAGGACACGAGGTTGCTGAGAGATGGTGCAATGGTGAGCAACGCTAAGCAGCAGAGACCCAGTTGCCGAGAGGCACGTGGACGGAACAGGCTGCATGAATGAACTGGACCCGCTTGTGGAGCAATATTGGTCATCCACAAACTGATTTTTGGAGAGAGCAGTGTGACGCTCTCTGCCCCAAAGAACACCCTAGCGCCCATGTGCACCACTGTCCTGTCCTTACAACAGCTTGTACAAAGCATGCCCTGTGAGGCATGGAAGCCGCTGGCTCAGCCCTCGCCCCAGACCTGTGCTCGGGCCTGTAAACAAGTGCCCAGTCGTCCCCTTTAAACCCACCCGCTGGGCAGGGCAGGGCAGGGCAGGGCAGGGCAGGGCAGTCAATCAAACACGGTCCCAATCCTTAGGATCATCCAGGCCTAGCACAGGGCAGGCAGGCAAACAAACAGCAGTTCACGGTGTCAGTCGGCCCAGGGCCTGGGGCAGCGTGGGGCAGCCAAACAGCAGATCACTAACGAGAGAGGGGGATGCTGTCACCCAGCCTGTGGAGTGGCAGGGGGATGCGGGCTCTCCTTACTCCACCACGTCCCGGCTGCCACCAGGGTCAGCAGGGATCCGGCCCACAACATGCTGATACCCTAAAATACAATGAGGTCCTCTTGGCGTCATCAGCTCCCCCGGCCACTTCCACGCTCCCCCTCGGCGTCTGCCTGGCTCCACGGTGGCTGCAGGTTCTCAGGGTCATCGGGGCATGAACGCTCTGGCAGGGTTAGAAAGGTCTCCTCTTCGGGGTGGGGGCCTGATGGTCCGGGCCAGTCCTCAGCTTCAGGAAGATCTTCAGCAGCTTCCCAGATCAGGAGCTAAGGGCAGGCCTCTGCCTCCTCCAGCGGCTGGGACCCTACTGAGCTCCTGGGCTGGGCTTTTATAGCCCTCAGCCTGCCCCGTGGCTCCCAGGGAGTTAAAGGGGCAGGACTGGGCTCAGCTCACCTGGGCTCAGAGGGTCCGTGAGTGGAGGAACTCACTACAAGGTATTCTTCTAAATCTTGGTCTGTGGAGCACTGGTGTCCTGTTGGATTGCGCGTGCTGTCATTGTACGGTAAGTGATGAAGTGTTGCTCTGTGGCTACGTCTACACTGGCATGATTTTCCAAAAATGCTTTTAATGGAAAAGTTTTCCGTTAAAAGCATTTTCGGAAAAGTGCGTCTAGATTGGCAGGACGCTTTTCTGGAAAAGCACTTTTTGCAGAAAAGCTTCCGTGGCCAATCTAGACGCTTTTCCGCAAAAAAGCCCCGATCGCCATTTTCGCAATCCGGGCTTTTTTGCGGAAAACAATACTATGCGGTCTACACTGGCCCTTTTGCGCAAAAGTCTTTTGGAAAAAGACTTTTGCCCAAACGGGAGCAGCACAGTATTTCCGGAAAAGCACTGATGATTTTACATGAGATCGTCAGTGCTTTTCCGGAAATTCAGGCGGCCAGTGTAGACAGCTGGCAAGTTTTTCTGGAAAAGCTGCTGATTTTCCGGAAAAACTTGCCAGTCTAGACACAGCCTGTGTGTATTACTGAGGCCTTCTCTGCACTACCAGGGTAAGTCGACTTGAGATACGCTACTCAAGGGCGGGGGACTGGACTCGATGACCTCTTGAGGTCCCTTCCAGTCCTATTATTCTATGATTCTACTCCAGCTGTGTGACTGATGTAACTGGAGTCGACGTAGGGTCGGTCAACTTACCCTGGTGTCCTCACTGTGCTGCGCTGATGGCAGATGTTCCCCCAGCCTCTTCCCTTACTCTTCCTGGGGAGCTGGAGTAGCAGAGTCGACTGGAGAGCACTCTGTCATCGTTTAGTGCAGCGGTTCCCAACCCTTTCCAGATGGGACCCATTTGACAATTCAGGAAGACTTGGTGACCCAAAGCAATTCAAAAACGGGGGGAGGGAGGAGAAGGGGCAGAGCCACCCGGGGAGACACTTAGAGGCCCTTTTGAAATGTAATGGCGACCCATATTTGGGTCCTGACCCATAGGTTGGAAAACTCTGGTTCAGTGGGTCTTCACTAGACCCACTAAATGGACACTCGCCGATCTCCCCAGAAGTGAAGACCAGCCCAGAAAGATGTTGTGAAGTTGGAAGCACCCGCAATACCCTTTCATTCCCAACAATTAAGAAGCTAGACAGTGCTAACAGCCCGTCACCAAAAACAACGGGCCATGGGAAAAGCTTATCTCGTTCGGATGCTCCTTCCTGTGGATTCTTTCATCAGAGTACAAGTAACGGCTGCAAGGAGTTACCAAGGCGCACACGTACGGGCACGTGACTAGATCGCAGTGTACTGGGATGCATCCTGTTGCTGGTACCCGCCTGCCCCTTTCACCTGCCTGATGATTCTGTCTCTTTTCTATGTGCTTTTATGAGAAGCAAGCCCATTAGGGGCACGGTTTGTTTTTCATGTAACTCATTGTTTGGGGAGGCGTTGGAGTGGGGGGGGAGGAGAGGGGCAGGGTGCAGGCTGCCCCAGGGAGACAGGACAAACCCAGCCCAGCTTGCGGCCAGGCGAGAAGTGGCTGTCCATGCCCACTGCACCTGCAGCAGGCACATCCAGGGGAGGGGCATATGTCCCCCAGCTGGGGGACAGAGATACACACAGATAGTCTCCCTCCAATACATAGTAGATAGCTGTTGCTTTCTCCACCCCTGCCCCCTATTACCCTAATGGGTCCCAGTCCCCATTTCTGGCCCCTTGCTGCCCCCCTGTGGTCATTCTACAGTGTAACTGTCTCTACTAGCAGAACCCTCCCTTCCCATTTTCTGAGGAACAATCCCGTTCCAGACACACCCCATCGTCCTGGCACAACAAAGCCTGACCGTGCTTTAAGTTATAAGAAGGGGCTGCATCCTAGCTCTTACCATGAGGAGGAATTCTTGACCAGACAGACCCTCACTCACTGACAAACTCTCCCAAACCTACAGTAGACTTAAAACAGTCTCAGCTCAGTTAACCAAGGCTTGTGCATTGTCCTCTCCACAGTGAGGGTGGCAGCAGACTGGGTAATAATCAGTATTGGTCAGGCTTTGCACCAGGGCACAATGGTATACTCCAGGCAGTGTTCCCGAGAAAGTTCCGCGGGGATTAATCAGCCCGCCCAGACTGTCAGCCCTGAGCTGAAAGGGAACACTGCTCCAGGGGTGAGAGAGAGGGGAACTGCCTGGAGTCTCTCGACTGTTGCTTCATGCAGTAGTTGACCAGAGTACTCAGGAACATGGGTTGGCTCCTGCCACTGGATGCTGGTGTGAGTGAGGGCACCGCAGCTTGTCAGAATGTCACATAGCGAGAGAGACCCAGACCGACAAAATCGAGGGCTCAATGGGTCCCAGGTTGCCCCTCAAGGGGAAACCTCTCATAAGAAGCCAAGACTAGCCATCCCAGGCCAAACCAAAGGTCCATCTAGCTCAGATGTGTATGGGCACGACCATCTTGCAGCTGGGCCAAGGGCTTGGACCTCGCCCCCTTCCCCTGCAGTGGAGCTCCAAGGTTCATGCTTCCCACTGCACGGGGGGAGGGGGGAACCTCATGGTCTGGATCTGGTTGGTTGGGGAAAGAAGCAGCTCCACACGCTGCCATTCCTCCTCCCCTCAGCTGGGGCAGCACAGGGAACTGCTCACCTGGAGGCTTTCCTCACTGTTCCTATTGGCCAGAATCACGTCCAATGGGAGCAGCAGGTGGGGGCAGTGCCTTTGAGCAGCAGGAGGCACCAACCCAGGTAAGTGCCCCCCATCGTCCTCATGCCCAGACCCTGTACTCCCCCCCGCTCTCTGCACCCTCCTTCCCAGACCCCCTGCTCCTGCACCTACCTCCCACCCAGACTCCCCCATCCCTCTCTAGCCTGCTCCTGCACCGTACCTCCTGGCCAGACCCTCTACCCCCATGCCCTCCTACACCCATTTTGTCATCATGGGTGGTTGGCTGGTGGTCCACGGAAAGGTCTGCGTTGAGTTGGGTGGGATATGAACCATAAAGTCTGTGAAGCAGTGATCTAGCTGTCTCCTGCCTTGTGACAGTGGCCAAGGCCAGGTGCTCCAGCGGGAATGAACTGAACAGGGAATCATCCTGTGACCCCTCCCCTGTCACCCATTCCCAGCTTCTATCAAACAGAGACTAAGGACACCACCCCTGCCCAGACTGACTAATAGCCATTGATGGACTTGTTCTCCATAAATGTATCTAGTTCGTTTTTCAACCCTGTTGTTATCTTGGCCTCACAACATCCTCTGGCAAGGAGTTCCACTAGTTGACTGTGCATTGTGTGATTAAATCCTGCCTTTTGTTTGTTTTAAAACTGCTGCCTATTAATTTTGTTTGGTGACTGTAACAGGTCCACCCGCTGGTGAGCGCCCCACTGTGGTCAAGTGGCACCACGCAAGGTCCTTGCCTGGTCGTCCGGTCACCTTCAAAGTCCTGAAACCAGGGCCTGACTAGCCCTGTCCACAGTGCTAGTGAGTCTCTGTAGTGCACTTGTGGCCAGTCTTGGGCCACTGGATCTGGGCCTTACCCAGATCTAGGTTCAGCTCACACTGGGAGCTGGCCATAGTGCTGATCCCCCAGTCAAGGTATAGACCTGGCTGGGTCGAGCTCCTGAAAGGAACTGCCAAGCCCCAGCCTTGCAGCCTCTTTTATACCCCTCTGCTGGGTCCTAATTGGCTGCCGCAGAGACAGCTACTCTGTAGTGCCTGGAGGACCTCTTCTCTGCTCCTCTTGCTGGGATGGGATGCGGCAAGGCCGCTGGCCTCCTGTAGGAGGCGTCGAGGCCTAGCCTAGCCCATCACAGTGACTCCCTAGTTCTTGTGTTATAGGAAGAAGTAAATAATTTTGTCTTATTTACTGTCTCCTCACCAGTCATGATTTTATAGACCTTTATCGTATTCCCCATTTAGTCGTCTTTTTTCCAGGCTGAAAAGTCCCATTCTCATTAATCTCCCCTCATGGCAGCTACTACAACCCCGGAATAATTTTTGTTGCCCTTTTTAAGATGAGGCAACCACATCTGCACACAGTATTCAAAATGTGGGTATACCATGGATTTATATAGAGGCACTATGATACTGTCTGTCTTACTGTGTAACCCTTTCTTAATGATCCCCAACATTCTGTTTGTGGTTTTGACTGCCGCTGTACGTTGAGTGGACATTCTCAGACAGGATAACCTACAGTGATTCCCACAGCTCAATGAGACCCCCACATTGTATATGTATACCTGGAATGATGTTTTGCAAAGTGCAAACAGAGGCAGCAGTTGGCTGCTTGGGAGCCAGCGTGCGAGGGGAGCCGGGTTTTAAGCTGGAGCTCCATGGCTACGTCTACATTGGCAAGATTTTGCGCAAATACTTTTAATGCAAGAGTTTTTGCGTTAAAGTATTTGCGCAAGAGAGTGTCTACACTGGCATGTGCCTTTGCGCAAGAGATGTGCTTTTGTGCAAAAGCATCCGTGCCAGTGTAGACGCTCTCTTGCGCAAGAAAGCTCTGATGGCCATTTTAGCCATCGGGCTTTCTTGCGCAAGAAATGAACATTGCCAGTCTACACTAGCCTCTTGTGCAAGAACAGTTGCGCAAGAGGGCTTATCCCTGAGCAGGAGCATCAAAGTATTTGCGCAAGAAGCACTGATTTTATACATTAGAACGTCAGTGTTCTTGCACAAGTACTTGCGGCCAGTGTCGACAGGTGGCAAGATTTTGTGCAAAAGCAGCCACTTTTGCGCGAAATCTTGCCAATGTAGACACAGCCCATGTGTACTGGGAGCCTGTGTGTAACTGTGAATGTTCACCAATAAGCCCAGGCTCATCTGTTAACCATTTACACAGGTACACTTTCACATCCCTACTGTCCACATGCTTATTCACCCCCTCCAAGAACTCTAGTGCAGTGGTGAGGCAGGATTTCCCTTTACAAAAATCACAGAGATACCTAAAGGGAGTGCCTCCTTCATTACTCAGGTATATGTAATTATGATATTGCATACAAAGCATGTCATGTAAGGTGTCAGGACGGGAGGGTTATGATCCGATGAATGTCCCTGCTGCATCTAAATATGCATCTCATTAGTGCCTAGGAAGTTCTGAGATCGCGTTCTATGGTTGTCACTAAAACATGCTGTAAATAGGGGGACTGGCAAAATATTAGCTCCCCAGAGACAACAGCAGGGAAAGGAATTAGTGCCCAGGCAGGTGTCAAACAACCCTCAACAGCCACTGCCCAGCAAGAGAGCTACAATGTAATGACTCACTTACGCAAGGCCAAGCCCAGGAATGCTCAGCCTGGCCTTGTGACTCCTCAAAGCCCACCAGATGTGCCTGGACTTGTGGTCTCCAAGCACATGGGCTGAGAGTCTAAACTAGAACTTTCTCCTTCCCCTCCGATGCTGCAAGCGACAAGGCACTCAGAAGGCTGAAGACTCCCACAAAGGAAACCGGCCCAGGTGTCAAGGGTGAACCCTGTGTCCTATGACCCGCAATACCCGGTGCACTGAGAAGAGCTGCTTCATCTAGATGTTGCCCAGCCTAAGTGCTGAGTGTTTAGACCGTGAGCTCATGTTTTCTGTTGTTTTGGTAACTCACGCTGACTTTTGCCTGTCTCTTAGAATCCATTCAAATCGCTTTTCTCATCAATGCTCTTGTTGTACTGTTTATCGCTATAGTGCGTTTGCTTGAAGGGGTTGATACATTTGCTCAGGTTCACAAAGGTTGGCATTCTCCACTTTCCATTGGTGAAGTGATGAACCAATGACTCAACTTGCACTTCTCATCTTGAGCAGTACAAGACAGTATCTTCCTGAGGCACAAGGCTGGGAACGAGGGGGGCGGGGGAGATGGCTGGTGCTTTTCCTTGTGGGATTCATGGGACTCCGGGAACATTCATGCAATGTGTGGGCTCCACCTGACCATTGTGCAGAGGGATAACAGGGCCTGGAGAGGGCTGCTGTTTGTCACTACCAAAACATGGTGAGACAGAGCCCATGCGTGAGGGAGCACAGCTACCCCCTTAACTCTGCAGTTTCAACCCTGGGATCCCACTCCAACCTGCTGACTCTTCTCTGATAAATCATCTGGGTGCATAATTGGCTGGATAACCGTAGTCAGAGAGTTGTTGTTAACGGTGCTAAATCCTGCTGGAAAGGGATAACAAGTGGAGTTCCTCAAGGGTCTGTTTTGGGACTCGTACTGTTCAATATCTTCATCAATGATGTAGATATTGGGATAGAGAGTACGCTTATTAAGTTTGCAGATGATACCAAACTGGGTGGGGTTGCAACTTCTTTGGAGGATAGGGACATAATTCAAAATGACCTTAGCAAGTTAGAGAAATGGTCAGAGGTAAACAGGATGAGGTTTAATAAAGAGAAATGCAAAGTGCTCCACTTAGGAAGGAACAATCAGTTCCATACATACAAGATGGGAAGCGACTGTCTAGGAAGGAGCATGGCGGAAAGGGATCTAGGGGTCATAGTGGACCACAAGTTGAATATGAGTCAACAGTGTGATGCTGTTGCAAAAAAAGCAAATATGATTCTAGGTTGTATCAACAGGTGTGTTGTAAGCAAAACTCGTGAAGTCATTCTGCCGCTCTACTCTGCACTAGTTAGGCCTCAGCTGGAGTACTGTGTCCAGTTCTGGGTGCCACATTTCAAGAAAGATGTGGAGAAATTGGAAAGGGTACAGAGAAGAGTGACAAGAATGATTAAAGGTTTAGAGAACATGACCTATGAAGCCAGGCTTCATGAACTGGGCTTGTTTAGTTTGGAAAAACTAAGATTAAGGGGGGACATGATAGCGGTTTTCAAATATCTAAAAGGGTGTCACAAGGAGGAAGGAGAAAATTTGTTCCTCTTGGTTTCTCAGGACAGGACAAGGAGTAATGGGCTTAAAGTGCAGCAGGGGAGGTTTAGATTGGACATTAGGAAAAAATTCCTAACTGTCAGGATGGTCAAATATTGGAATAAATTGCCAAGGGAGGTGGTGGAATCTCCCTCTCTGGAGATATTTAAGAGCAGGTTAGATAGACATCTGTCAGGGATGGTGTAGACGGAGCTTGGTCCTGCCTTGAGGGCGGGGGGCTGGACTCGATGACCTCTCGAGGTCCCTTCCAGTCCTATGATTCTATGATTCTATGATCTGACGAAGTAGGTCTTTGCCCACGAAAGCTCATGCGCCAGCACTTCTGTTCGTCTCTACGGGGCCACGGGACTCCTCGCTGCTTCCCCAATAAATCATGTTCATCTACGTGTCTTACAGTTCTGTTTGCTTTACTACAGTTTCAACAAGTTTGCCCAGTACTGAAGTCAGGGTTTCTGACCTGTAATTGCCAGGATCACCTCAGGAGCATTTTTTAAAAACTGGAATCATATTAGCTATTCTCAAGTTATCAGGTGCAGAAACTGATTTAAAGGGTCGGTTACAAACCACAGAAAGTTCTGCAAATGCACATTTAAGATCCTTGAGAACACCTGGATAAATACCATCTGATCTTGGTTACCTGTTACTGCTAGTTTATCAATTTATTCCAAAACCTCTTCAATGACACCTCAATCTGGGACAATTCCTCAGATTTCTCACCGAAGAATATCTCAGCTTTGGGACTCTCCCTCACAGTCTCAGCCATAAAGACCGACACAAAGAATTCATTTAGCTTCTCTGCAAAGGCCTTATTGTTCTGGAGTGCTCCTTTAGCATCTCAATAATCCAGTGAGCCCACTGGTTGTTTAGCTGGCTTCCTGTCTCTGATGTACTTTTAAAAAATTGCTATTACTTTTTGAGTTTTTGGCTAGTTGTACTTCAAATTCTTTTTAAGATTTCCTAATTATATTTTTACACTTCACTTGCCAGGATTTTTCCTTTCCATTTTCCTTATTAGGATTTCACTTTCACTTTTTAAAGGATGCTTTTTTACCTCTTTTACTTTGACCAAAAAAACCCCCTAATCTGCAGGTAATGATGAAATAATTCATCATTTCAGTCTAAAAAATACCTTTCAGGAAATGCTGTCATTTCTGCAGAATCCCAAACATTTCCAAATTTGGAAATGGCAGGTTTAAAATTCAAATTCCACATTCCCAAAGATTTAAAAAATGTCCAATTCTGACAATGCCAGTTCAGAGCAGGGACTGCTTCTTATCCAATGTCTTACCACAACGCAAGCATGCTCTGTCTGCAGCAAAGTGTCACCGAAATAAACACACCAGACAAACCTCGCCCTGTCCAAGAATTCTGTCAGCTTCTGGTAATTCCAGGAGCAGGTTCAGCTCAGACCACAGAATCAAATGATCCCCTTTCTTATGTTCTGCCCCATCCTCCGCCGAGACAAGATGGCACAGCTGCCCCACAAGTAATCCTAGTCACACCAGCTGTGCAGTAGAGGCGATGGCTTTGCTATGCCCGACACTCATCATTCTCTGCAGGTTCTGTTGAGCCGCCAGAGGAGAATGGTGGAGAGGCTGCTGAGGCCTGAAGTGCTTCCCGGAAGGGGCTCGGATGTACAACCCAGGGGGCTTTTGGGCTGCCCTCAACCCCCCTCCCCCCACCGCCAGGCTCCTCAGTCCCAGCATGGGGTATGGATGCTCTTTCTACCTTCCTTGATCTGCAGACCCCACTGCTCTGTCTCTTGGAGTCTGCTACCAGGCCCAGTACTGGAGTCAGGAACCGTGCTGCCCAAAGAGTAAGAGCCACAGGCAAACCACACCATGACTCTCCTAGGATAGGGGACAAGGCAGGTGGAACCATCCGGTGCCAGAGTGGCTCTGAGGTTGGAACCCAGCCTGCGATTCGGGTGACGACTCTCTTTCTGTTGACACGGAGGGGGGTTCCCCATGAGGCCAGTCATCAGTGCTGAGGGACAGGAGCCCACAGAGAAGCAAGTATCGTGGTTTCCCTTACGATGGTTGGCAGGGCGAGCATCCGAGTTCGTGGAACTGACCTGGTACTGAGCGTATCAGCAATCCCACAAACCCCAGCCCCACCAGCTCTTGTACTGACAGCGCTACTGCCACCACCAGGGTCAGCTGCCCATGCCTCCAGCATAGCTGGTTCTAAGATGGTGTTGGTACGTGCAGTGCTGCAGATGTGCATGAAGTTCCCTCTGGCTCCAGAGTCGATGGACTCAGCCTACCGCCTCAGTCAACGGTACCGTCTTCTGCAGAGCCAAACCGGAGAAGTGGCTGGGCTTAGATCACACCCTACAATCATGCCAGTGCCCAGCAGACTGTGGTGCTGGGGATCTACCCCAGTCTGCTTCTTATGCCTCTTCCCAGGCTCTGGGGACAGGAATGGGAGGCGGTTTCCTTGTTACTGATGCTAGGCACGCGGTGACTGATTGGCTGAAATAAGGGTCTCAGAGCCACCTCCACGAGTAGGCACTTCAGATGGGCTTTGCCATCTTTCTTCATGTGAGGCTCATTTGGCAATGCTCTCCCCTGTGAGCCTGCCTGCAGCACCTCGGGTTGTTCACAGGCACAGCCTCACTGCCAGAAGTGCAGGGCTGGACGTCTGTGACAGACTGTGACCGTCTCCTTCGGCCCCAGGAGCTGACTGAAATACCCAGAGCGTTCTAGAACAAGCTACCTACCCTGCAGGAGAACCCAGTCCAGGCTGAGCCCGCACACTCCAGCTCTGCCCCGGGCAGCAAGAAGGAACGCATGGGCGCAGGGTCAGCCAGGTCCTTTACAAGGACTCCAGTGGCACGCGGCACAGGGATGGGTGCCACCGAGGGGGACGTCCCCAGTGACTGTGCCTGCCCAAGTGGAGAGCACATTTGCAGTTGCTCGAAGAAGAAGAAATGACGGCTTTCCCCACACGTGCGCGTGCTCTCTCCCAGCAGGGAGAACAAGCCCAATCAACTCAAACCCTCGCAAGCATCCTGATTTTCTACAAACAAACCAAGCAGCCATGCAGCACCAGGGACACAGTTCTCATTCAGAACGCTGGAGTAAAACAAGAGCGATAGGAACAGAAGGTTAATTCACATTGTTAAAAAGTACACGAGGCTGAGAGAGGGAAGTCAGCTTGTTAAACCACTACGGGTGGGTCAGAGAGGATTAAAAATAAAATCCCTGGATTTGGGCTATTGTAATAAAACTGAAGCCTTAAAAATATGTAATTTGCTCGTGACGGCAGGTTGCCAGAATCCTTCAGGAGAGAGGCCTAGGAGAAGGGAGGAGTCTCTCCACTCCCTTTGCAGATGAAAGGAGCAAGGAGAGGCTGTTTGCATCATAGACACATTTACAAAAGCTGTCTGGAAAGGGAACAGTTCTGCTGCGGCTGCCCACTCTCCAGCCGGTGGCCACGTGTACGGAGCAGCCGGTTGGAATTCTGTAGTTTGACATCTTCTCTTTCCAAGACTCCTGCTGTCCCAGATAAAGGTGTACAAATGCCCCTGTGGTGCAGGATATGGGTTAGACCCACTGGTGAGGACTGGAATACCAGCGCCAGATCTAATAGCAGTGCTGTCCCTAGGGAGGCACAGGGTCTGGGGCAATCCCCCCCACCCACACAGTATCCCTAGTGTGGGGCCCAGGACAACTCTCCCGCCACAGACCCCTCCCTTGAGCAATGCCAGCATGGCACAGGGCAGCAGCAGGGCTCAACCCCCCATCCCACACTCACTGTGGCACCTGGAGCTGGAGCAAGCAGGCAGCCTGCACCCCGCCACTCTTTCCCAGCCGGCCGTGGTCTGCTTCTCTGCCACCATGATGAGTGCGGGGGGGGACCCCCACAGCCATCCTGTGCTAGGCCCCTCCCCCCAGGGAATGCCCCAGGCCATACCGGGCCTCATCCATAGCGTGGCTGAGGCAGCCACCGTGGGAGCCCCCCAAAGCATGGGGCTTGGAGCAGCCAACCCAAACCGTCCCATGGCTCTGTGCAACACAGGCACTGATACTCCTTAGTCATGTCACCACCAGCTCCTCCAGCTCTCAGTCCAGAAATCCACATGGTAAAGAATCCCAAGAGCGAAACTTCTGACCTATGACTCCCTTAGGAGGCCTGGCTGCATTTCCCAGCAGATGAAAATAAAAAGACTCGCGCAATATGTAAAATCCCTGGGAAGAAACAGGCTTTTCTTGATGGCACAGGCCGCGCTAGAAGCTGGAGTCTGCAGAGACAAGCAGGCCTTGGAGATGACAAAGCAGCTATTGTTTCTGAGGACCTGAGAAATCCCGTTGCCGAAGCTAAGCGAATGGCCATTACAAACAAAAGACGTGTCTCTGCTACGGCGCGCAGAACTGCTTCACAGGTGGGACACGAATCTTCAGTGGACAAATCTGAGACTCCCCTGGATGTGCCCAAATAGTGAGAAATTACCCTGCGGGAAACAGGCTTTGCAGCTCTAGTGAGCTGCTGGCCTCTGACCTCAGCGATTACAAAACAAATGGATGGACCCTCCTGACCGGTCCTGCTCCTGAAAACACTGATACAGTAACGCACAGAAAAGAAACGGTTGCATTTCCCTTTGCATGATGGCCCACCGCCATTCCTCTCAAACACTCACTACGCAGCTACTAGTCAGAATAACTCGCACCATAGCTGCATCTGCAGAACTAGCTGGGCACTAGCACTGTTCGAAGTGACGGACCTTTGGGATAAAGCAATGACCAACACTGGGAGTGATGTTGCTAGACAGCTGGTAAGGCTAAATCTGCCCCATGATAAAATATACCAGGTGGTTTGTCCATCGGCTGGCTCTCCTGCACTCCCAGGACACTTCCTTATTTGAAAAGCTGCCATGCAACTTCGCCATGTTTGGTCTTTTCTTTTAAGTCTTCTTCCAAACACCAGCTACATGGAAAGCAATCCAGGATTTACTGGATAAGCCATCACTATGAACAGAAGAATCCAGGACTACTTCAAACTCTAGAGTCTCTAGGTACTTATTCCAATAAGGGGTCTGAGCCACAGGCAATGTTTGCGCAAGCTGTCCACAAAGGAATTTGCCACAGACTTAGGGATATCTTGTCACTTATAACAGAGTTGAACCTTGTTTATAAAAAGCAGGATTTAGCCACTGATATTTGACAGGGGTCAATACACTTCTGTTTCTCAGCTCTGGAGAAAATGAGTGTCAAATGTTATCTTGGGGACACCCAAATATATGAATTGACTGGAACTTGCCCTGAAAAGCAAGGAAGTGCAAAAGAAAAAGTGGAAGAGAATTTGGCTCAGTACCTGGTTAAAAGATAGAAAACAAAGGACAGGAATAAATGCACAGATTTCCAAATAGAGATTGAGTGGTAAAAACAGGGGTTCCCCAGAGAGCTGAACTGGGACCAGGGTTCATAAATGATCTGGAAAAATGAGTGAACAGTGATGTAACAAAATTTGCAGACAACACAAAATTACTGAGGATGGTTACGTCTAAAATGGATTCTGAGGAGTTGCAAAGGGATCTCATAAAATTCAGTGCCTGAGCAACAAAATGGCAGATTAAATTCAATGACAATTGTGAAATAATGCACATTAGAAAACATAATCCTAACTGGCAGTTACTACTCAAGGAGGAGACCTTAGAGTCATGTGGGTAGAACAGCAATTCAAAGAGCAATGGCTATCAAAAGTGTGAAGGACTGTGCTCACGAAAGTTCATGGTACCATTGACATGTTTTGAAAGTCTATAAAGTGCTACCAGACCATTGGTTGTTTTTTAAGTTTATCCTGTTAACAGACTGTTAGGAACCATTAGACACGAGACGTCATTCTTCCACTCTACTCTGCGCTGATTAGGCCCCAACTGGAGTCTTGTGTCCAGTTCTGGGCACCACACTTCAAGAAAGATGTAGAGAAATTGGAGAGGGTCTGGTCCAGAGAAGAGCAACAAAACCGATTAAAGGTCTAGAGAACATGAGCTATGAGGGAAGACTGAAAGAACTGGGCTTGTTTAGAACAGAGAAGACAGAGGGGGGACATGGTAGCCGTTTTCAAGGATCTAAAAGGGTGTTATAAGGAGGAGGGAGAAAAATTGTTCTCCTTGGCCACTGATAGTAGGACAAGCAACGGGCTTAAACTGCAGCAAGGGAGGTTTAGGTTGGACATTAGGAAAAACTTCCTGCCTGTCAGGGGGTCAAACACTGGAATAAATTGCCCAGGGAGGTTGTGGAATCCCCGTCTCTGGAGATATTTAAGAGCAGGTTGGACAGACATCAGTCAGGGATGATCTTCTAGACAGTGCTTGGTCCTGCTGTGAGGGCAGGGGACTGGACTCGATGACTCTCGAGGTCCCTTCCAGTCCTAGTGTCTGTGATTCTGTTAGGAAAGGGAGGCAGCCTCAAACTTCCCCAGCTTGCTGTTGGCATTCAGAAAAGACCCAGAACAGTGAAGAGAGGACAGGTCCGTCAATGAGCATTAGCCAAGATGGTCAGGGACGTAACCCCATGTCTTAGGTGTCCCTAAGCCTCTGCCTGCCAGACGAGGGGCATGAACAACAGAGGATGGATCACTTGAAAATTACCTGCTCTGTTCATTCCTGCTGAAGCCTCTGCCACTGGCCAGCACTGGCAGACAGGACACTTGGCTGGATGGACCATTGGTCTTACCCAGTCTGGCCGCTCTTACGTCTTAAATCCTGAGACCAAAATAAAATTTGTGTTAACTGTTTGACTGATAGCTCGACATGTAGGCTCCTGGAGAATGACAGTGGACTAGTGTATGTATCTGGGACACGCAGAAGAAGACGCTGATGACGATAGTGATGGACTGAGCCATCAATCAATGGAGCTCATCTTTTCTGACATCATTGGTGAGCGGCTAAGCCAGCCCCAATTGGCAAATCTGATTGCAGATATCACAAAAATCCACCATCTGTGGGTGCGATGCACTCTGTTCGAATCCTACACTTTTCTTGCAGTGTCTGGATACCCTGACTCTCACAGCGCTTGCAAGCCTGTGCAATAGTTTGCTGCCAGAACAATCTGTCCTCGGTATCATTTCCAGATCACCAGAAGGTGTGCTGCATGACTTCACATTGGCCTTTAAGATATCTTGATTACACGTATGCTGACCTCCAGTGGAACATTTGCCCCAAACTAGCCAGCCAGAAGAGACCATCCACATAGTGACTGAAAACGTCTCATTTCAGGACAGGATGCAGAGATAAAGTTGTTTAACATCTTAAATGACTGCTAGTCCCGAAACCCAAATGAGGAGAGGCAAGTCTTGATTTAGTCCTAAGTGCAGCACAGGGTCTGGTCCAAGAGATGAATAAAGCTGAACTGTAATAGGGACCATAATGAAATTAAATCCAACATGCTTGGGGGGAGGGGGGAATATGCCAAAGAAAACCACCATGGTGGCATTTCACTTCAAAAAGGGGAACTACACAAAAGTGAGGAAGCTAGTTAAACAGAAACTAAAAGGAACAGTCAAAAGGGTGAAATGTTGGCAAACTGCATGGAAACTATTTAAAAACCTGTAGCAGAGGCTCAGAATAAATGAATACCCCCAAACAAAGCCAGAGGACCAAACAAATGGCTAAGCAGCAGAGTAACAGGAGTTTAGAGGCAAAAAAACCTGCCTGTGGTGAAGAGTAGCGCCAGTGGTCCCTCAAGGCATCTTTCCGCAGTGCCGAGGGGTCCCACACCGAGTCAGGTGCACTGCCCACCACTGGAGCTGGTGCCAACTCCAGCAGGGGCTGAGGGCGGACAGCTGCCTCCGTAAGTAGGAGCTGCAGGCAATAGCCTGGCTCTTGTTTAGTCTGGGGCCTAAAGCTTTGGCCAATAAGGCACTTCGCTGTTTGCTGGCACTTATGACAGTAAGGGTGAGCATCGCCCTCAGGTCTAGGCTTCCTGCAGCTCTCACAACACTTGAACCCCTGAGTCGCCGGCATGCCCCAGTCAGCAGGACTGTGAATTGGAGGGGGCCTCCCCAGCTAACTACAGAACTGAGAAACTGAAACCGAGCCGCGAAGAACTAAAGGACTGTGGAAACCAGGTGCTTGCAGATGTGGAAGCAGGACTAAGGGAGAGAGGATTTGGGTGGCCATTTCAGGGTTTGTCAGTCCTTTCATTGCAGAGTGAAGGCTCGTTATCTTCCACACAGAGCAAGAGCACCAAGAAGCTCCAAGAATCGTCACCGGCAGAAAGAATGAACTGAGAGGGCCGGGGGTCAGCACTGTCCTGTGTACTGTGCCTTGCAGGTGCCATGCGAGGAACCTCCACAACCGACCTGATGGGTACGGCTAAGGGAAACACTTTCCCACGATTGTGCACATGGCACACAAATACCTACTGGAATGCACACAAGCAATCACTCAAAAAAGCCTATCATTTCAATCAAGCTTTTTACCAAATGGCTGGAGGGCAGCAAAGGTAACACCAATTTTTTAAAAAGGCTTCAGAGGTGATCCCAGGCTGGTAAGTGTAACTTCAACACCAAGCAAATCACTTAAAACTATAGAAAGGAACAGAGTTATCTGACACACGGATGAACATAATTTGCTGGGCAAGTGTCAACACATCTTTTGTAAAGGAAAATCATGCCTACCAATTTATTAGAATTCTTTGAGGGTAACAGGGAGATCCAGTCAATAGCGTGAACTTGAACTTTCAGGAAGCCTTTAACAAAAACTTTTATGCAAAATAAGCAGTCATGGGCTGAGCAGGAAGAGCCTCTCATGGATCAGTAACTGATTAAAATAGAAGAAACGAGGAGTAGGAATTTACAGTTGGTTTTCACAGTGAAGAGAGAAAAACAGCAGGTCTTCCAAGTATCTGTATTTGGACCTGTCTGGTTCAACATGCTCACAAAATCTGGAAAAGGGGATGAACAATGAGACTGCAAAATCTGCAGACAATACAGAGTTACTCGAGATAATTAAGCCCAAAGCAGACTGTCACGGTCAGAAAGAGAGCGACAAAGGGATCTCACCAAAATGAGTGGCTGGACAACAAACGGCAGATAACATTCAAGAGAGAGATCTTGGAGTCACTGTGGACAGTTCTCTGAAAATGTCTGCTCAACGTGCAGCAGCAGTCAAAAAAGTTAACTGAATATTACGAACCATTAGGAAAGAGAGAGATAATAAAACAGAAAATATCATAATCATAGAATCACAGGGCTGGAAGAGACCTCAAGAGTCATAATGACACTAAATAAATCCAGCGTATGCTCACATATTGACTACTGCATGCAGTTCTGGTTCTCAATCATAAAACATATATTAGAATTGGAAAAGGTACAGAGAAAGGGAAGAAATATGCTTAGGAGTATGGAACAGCTTCCATACAAGGCAGGATTAAAAAGACTGGGACTGTTCAGCTTAGAAATGAGACACCAAGGGGGAGGGGAATATGACAGTGGTCTACAAAATCATGAATGATATGGAAAAAGCAAGTCGGGACGTGTTATTTACCACTTCACATAACATAGGAACCGGGGTCACCGGATAAAAATCAGTAAGAAGCAGATTTTTAAAATTTACGAAAAGAAGAACTTCTTCACACAATGCATAAATCTGTGGAATTCATTGCCAAGGGACGTGGTGAAGGCCAAAAGTATGGGTACAAAAAAGAACTAGGTAAGTTCATGGATAATAGGTCCATAAATGGTAATTTGCCAACATGGACCCCGATGCACCCCCATGTTCTCGAGTGTTTCTAAACTTCCAGTTGCAAGAAGCTGGGACTTTATAATGGGATGGGTCACTCAAAACTGCCCTGTTCTAGTCACTCCCTCTGAAGCACCTGGCCACTGCTGGAGACAGGATACCGAGCTAGATGGACCATTGGCCTGGCCCTGTCTGGCTGTTCTTATCTTATGTCCTTAATGAAAGTCTCTGTTGTATTCTCTGGTGCCCAGATGATACTCAGGTGCCTGCTATTCCCAAGATCTTCACGAGCTAATGGGATCTTGTACCAGCCTATGAGGGGTTAGTGTCTGGCCTCTGGATCATGCCCAGGAAGGCCAACATATGACTGGGAAGTAGTAGGGGAGAACATGTGTTATATTGTTCCCATGAATACTGTTCTATACAATGGTCTGCCGCTTCCCTGGGTGACCCTAGCAGTGGCTGTTTGTCTGGATATTGCCCAAGCTCATCCAGGTCTCCCCGGTTTGGTCAGTGGGATGGCGGCATTCCCACCACAATGAACCATTCCTAGGGTGGAGGCCAGAGCTGGCTTCCACAGGACAGCGGAACTGCCCCTCTCTCTGGGCAGGGGTGAGTGCACGCTGCTGGGAGTCAGCACGGCTGTAGTGGATGTGGGACTGTCTGCAATATGCCACCTTGGTGTCTTCGTCATCCAAACATGGTCCATTGTCATAGCAACAACCAATTGAACGATGGTTTCTGGAGCATGCAGACAGATTGGGCTGGGGGCGGGAGGGACGGAGAGGAAGCCCTTGCTGCACGGACTCTGTGCGGTGCCACTTTGGTATCCAGGACAGCTCTGCTCGCTCAGGAGCTCGCTTAGGAAGATGCAGAGCCTCAGAGACTGTTTCTTCAGACTCCGCTGGTCAGCCTGTTCCCCGCTCCCCACAGCCAGAGACCCAGCAGGGTCCGTCCTTAGCTCCTGGAGCTGGGGCTCCCCAGGTCTGGTGGCTGCGCTGCTTGTCAGGTCAGCAACACCCGACACCCCCCCTCACAGCAACGCTACTGCGGAGGCAGGCAGGATCCCATCTCAGCTTCACTGCGGCTGCGATGGCACCGTCCCATGCACACTGACCCAGCAGCCCCGTCAACTCCAGCACGGGGTTCCCGGGTGCACCCCTTCTCCCCATGCCCTCTCTTACCTGCTCTTGCTGCGGCTGCTCCTCCTGAGCGTGTGCACGTCGGCCTCCTTCTCTTCCTGCACCCGCTGCAGAGACGGGGAGCGGCTGTGAGCGCTCCGGGAGCTGCCCGTGCTCACCAGGCTGCTGTCCCCGACCCCTGCCCCTACAGCAGCTTCCTGCATTTGCACCAGCAGCTGCGGGGGCAGGCTGCGGAGCGAGGGCACTGGGGAGTAGGACGGGTGGCTCTCGGCTTTCAAATTGTTGTCGCTGGCAGAGCGCTGCAGCAAGCGGGGGGAGGAGAGGCCTCCTGCGCCCGTGAGCCGTCTCCTCTTGGTGTAGCTGGGAGTTTCTCTAAAAGGCACTGCAAGAAACCAAGCAGAGAGAGTCCCATCAGGTCCCAACCACACAAGGAGCTTGGCAGCACTCTGCCCCTGCAGACCTTCATGGCTACCGATACCCATGAGGGCTGCCATGAGAAATGCATGGCCCGGTTTATTTCCAGGGCTGGCCTCTTGCTCTGGGTCCCAGGGCTGAGCAGCCCAGGGCGTTCCTGGAGGCACAGGCCCCCACCTGCCGTGTTGCTGTTAATCGGTGTTCAGGAGAATGAATCTCACCTTGGCCAGAAAGAACGTGGACATGCAGGGCCTGGTGCAACCCCCTCCCTGCCCGGGCTGGGCAGGAGACTGGCTGCCCTTTGGGGGAAGATAGGAACTGCCAGACTGGGTCAGACTCGTGAGCAATCCATCGAGTTCAGAATCCTCTCGGGCCCCCAGGCTCCCTATGCCCCCTCCTCTCGCCCCTGCTTTGTTCCCTCATTCTGAGGCATGGGGAGCTCACTGCGCTTCGCAGGCCACTGCAGCCCAAGAACGAGCTAATCCAGAGTCCCTCCTGGGGTCCCAACCAGCCCTGCCCCAGCTGGCAGGCCTAGTGCTGCCTGCTGAATAGCTACTGCCCACTCGCTGGCATTCCCGCTACTATCCTACGGCAGCTCCCAGCAAGCAAGGGGCCTCAGGACCAGAGCACAGCTATGACTGCTGTACAACTCCCTTATCACACACCACAGCCTGAGTCCCCCACTCCTGCCCCGCTCCACAGCCCCATCCCTCCAGCACCCCCGCGCCTGTGCATGGAGTGCGAACGGAAACCTGCTACCAGGACTGTGGCGACTGGGCAAACGGACATGGAGCCAGCAGAAGCACCAGAGGCCCGGGCTGCATGGTCTACACAGGTGATTGGATTTGCACGTTTCCACACAATGCGGGGCGTCACGGCGCATGGACTCGGCACATATCACAGGTTCCGGCTTTCTCTCTCCAGCTGCCGGCTCGGGAAGGCCTCACTGTTATTCACGGCATGGACTGGCGCTGGGCACAGCTGTAACAGTCTTCCTGCAGCTGTCCCCCCTGCCCTGTGGGCAACTGTTTCTCACCTGCAACCCTGTAGGCCTCCTATGCTCTTGAATCTAGGAGCTGGATGCTCCGTCACCCACAGACACTGAACCCCAGCAGCTTGTGGCGCCAACTGACTGTCCTGCCCCCGGGATGGCCATGGAGGATGAGCAGGAGGAGGCTAATGAAACAGTCTCCCCAGATTCCTGCAGGACTCTGCTGCCCAGGACAGGTGGCAAGCCCAAGTCTCTCTGCAGCAACCAAGCCCAGTTCCCAGACTAGGGCCGGTCCTCTGGAGAGAGCCTTGGCGTGCTACTTCGTTACTCCTTCACGATTTCAGGTGTAACTGGGTATTAGGACGTTACCCTGCCACGCCATCGTCTCTTCTGGGTGACGTTGGCCACAGCCATTGCAGGCGGATGTGAGCTGGGCGCTTTTCCACGGGCACCCTCCCTCCCGTGGCTCATGCTATCCAGCCAGCCCCCGCAGTCACCTTCCAAACCAGCAGCCGCTCCCTTGGGCAGCAGCACAGCACGTGGAGGTGCCGAGTAGAGGCCGTGGCAGGCCCATGCTGCAGATGGGACAGAACGATCCCGCTCTTTCCTTTTCCCTTCCCGAGGTGTCATGCCCGGCACAAAACTGGTGACCCGCCTTCCCTAGCTGCTGTTCTTTGAATCATGCTGCTCATGTTCTCTCTGTTCCAGCTGGGTGCACACCCATGTGCATGCTCACTGGAGAGTTTTGCCTTAGCAGTATCCATTGGATCGACCCTCTGGAGTGCTGCACTCATGGGGCTGCTGGCTTTATGCACTCTCAGTTCCTTCTGGAGAAACTCCTGCAGAGGGGCAGGACAGCGAGGAACGAATGCCAAAACCCAACCATTAGGAAAGAACAAGGTAAGTATTGGCTCATGTCAATTCCACGTTAGGTGATTCACAAGCAGTATCCCCAGAGCTGGGTCAGAGCTCGCTGTCGTGCAGCTTGGAACATTGCTCCCCTAAAGCCAGCATCATTTGGGACTGATGAGTCCGTGTGTAACAAGACAAACATCTGGACGAACAATCAGGTAGCCACCCTGCAGATGACTTGAACTGGTACTTGGGCCAGGAAGGCTGCAGCCAAGGCTTGTGCGCTGGTCCGGAGGGGGCGGGGGTTTACAATCATGGCAGAAGCACTTTTGCCAGGTCAAAGCAGAAGTGGATACAGGTGGTGACCCAGGACGAAGTTCTCTGGTGGATGCTGGAAGACCCTTCATCCTGTCTGTCGACTTACAGAATGACTCGGTCCTTTCTGTGTAGCGGGCGAGCCCTCTCCTGCTACCCAGAAAGTGTAACCCGGACTCCTCTTCTGGCGCATGAGGGTTTAAGAACAGGTAAGTGTGTGTCCTCGCTTGCATGAAACAGCGAGACCACCTAGGGCAGGGAAATCTGACATGGTCACAGCTGGACCGTGTCTTTGGAGACCATGTGACTCCGAGGTAATGCCAGAGACTGTGGGCAGACACCACCCCCACCAGGAATAAGAGCCCCCAGCAGAGTAGAAAAAGAGAGTGTGACGGGTTTGGTCACTGAGATCCCCTTGAGACTGTCACCTGAATTGCTGAAATACCACCGAGCCGGTCTACCTGCCCTCTGGGGAGCCAGACCCTCCGGTCTCAGAGTTGGGGTCACAACCCGCAGCAGAGTCCAAGGGCCTTGCCACAGCACCCAGGGGCTCAGCCCACTGGGACCGGGACCAGAACCCCAGATAAATCCATCTTACTCTAAGCTCATAAAATGTCTGTCCCCTTCACCAATGGAAGAGGTGCCCGGCTGTTCCCCAGTAACAAGTATTTGCGCTGCATTTAGTCCAGGTTGGACCTTACTGGTCCAGCACCCTTGGGATCTGGAAGAGGGAATCTGCAAACCAGAGAAGGTCCCCTCAGCCTGCTGCCCCTCCCCACTGCCTGTACGGGAGCATGCAGCCCTGGCCCCAGTCCCACTGCCGGAGTGCGTACAGCCCTGATCGGGCTGCTGAGCTGCTGCACCCCAGACAGGCTTCCCCTGCAGGGCTGCTGCACCCCGGCCTTACTGCCAGTCAAGCTGCGGCAGCTCTGTTCCCACTGCCAGGCCAGCATGTGCGGGCTGCCCCTTCCCCACTCCCCCAGCCCCGCGACCGCCGCTGGTCTGCTGAGGCTCAGGCCCCGCTACCACCAGCCGTGCCTTTTGCAAGGCTCTCAGCCCTGGGCCCTCGCATTCAGCAACACCCGTGGTCCTGCCAGACCACAGATGTTGCCGGACAAGAGAGTCCCAGTGCAGGAAGGTGCCAGCTGTAATAAGCAACAGTGATTTTATGACGTCTGAGAAGATTTACCTGGTGTCGCTCAGGCCATGAACTCAGTCAATGTTTGTTTTCCACTCACCTAGGGAGTAGACGCGTTGCTACTTTTGCCAGAAGCTGGCTCCCCACTCCACAAAATACAATCCCCATTGTTCAGGTCCTTAACTGAAATCATTGCTCAGCGGTGCAGCTGGGGAGGAGGGGTTCAGTGTGCAGACTGCCCCAGGGACAGCTGACTACCCCAGTCTTCTCTCACTGCACCGCACCTCTCCACGGCCACTGTAGCCCCAGCGGGCTTAGCCAAGGGGGCGGGTGCATGTTCCCCAGCTGGGGCAAGTCCAGGTTCAGCTGCCCCTGCGCTCCCCAGCCAGAGTGAGAAATTCAGCAAACTGCACTTTCCCCAGCTCCTTGGTGAAGGGGAACAGCCAGCAATGAATTCTTACGACTTGGGGAAGGATGCTTCCGCTCCCCGGCACCCTCTCTAAAGGGTGCCTGTACGCTCGTGGGGATCTATGAATCCAGAGATTATTGCCACGACTTAGAAATGGTGCTGATCCAGCTCAAGGCCAGGAACCGTTTGCATCCTTAGAATATGGAGATATGAAAATACACATCCTTCAAGCAGAAGGTGGCACACCAGGATCCAGGGAGCAGATGAGGGAGGCCACAGGGAACATGAGAAACTTCCACTTCTTGAGAGATTTGTTAGGCTTCACAGGTTCAGGGTCTTATGCCCCCTTTTGCTTTCAAGGGCTAGGAAGTAGCGGGAGTAGAACCCTTTCCCACCTCATTCCCAAGGGGTCTCCTCCACCACTCCCAGCTGTGCTCTCCACTTCCTGAGGGCGGAGTTGCTCTTGAGAGGAGTCCCTGACAAGGGATGGAGAAGGGTAGCTGAAAATTGCAGACACAATGCTGAGCACCCTGAGGGCTCAGTCTAAGGCTGCTGGTGACCAGACCGAATGGCAAGGGCATAGGGGTTGAGGAAAGAATGAGGTGGAGCCAGGAAATTGAGTAGGATGTCACCCTTAAAACGAGTGCCTCTGGTTTGCCCAGTCAGGCGGAGCTGGTGAATGGAAGATAGAGGGGCGGCAACAACTAAAACCCGTGGTCTCTGCCCGTCTCCTAGGGGAGCCCTGCCAAGGAGGCCAAGGCCTCGAACAGGAGGACCGGAGGCCAGTGCCGCACCAGCAATGGAGGGGAACCATGCAGCGAGGCATATCTATAGCGAGGGGTGGGCTGGCAGGAGGCCGACTGGCCCCACGGGTGATCCGTGCAGAGTCACCTAACGGGAGACCGAGGCTGCGGAGTCGGGGATCTTGGCTGTGGAGCTGGGGAACGCAGCCTCTGCTCCAAGGACCAGTGGAGTTTCACTGCCCTTCGGGGAGGTCTGATGGCTGGTTTATCCCCAGCGGGAGCCTCAGCTAGGTCCAAGGTAATGTACAGTACCAGGAAAGCTTGCTGATTCCTGGCCACTAAGAGAGCCTCAGATGCTGACTCCCCTGCTGCTCCTCAGAGGCCTGGAGGATCCGACTGGACAGACACCCCGTTGAGGTTCCAGAGAGGGCAGGTGGCCTGGAGCTGCGTCCTTTGCCCAGCACCACTTGACCTTTCTCACTTCTTGAGCCACTCTTGGGTAGGGGAGTCTCGAGTCTTGAGCCGCTCTTGGGGAGCAGTGCTTGGCGCACGGAGGCCCAGGAGCTGAGCACAGAGCCAGAGTGGGGAGAGATGCACAACCTCCCTGAGAAGGGCCATTCGGTGAATATCATGCTCCTTTTGAATTCTAAGAAGCAAGTTCTTGCAAATACAACAATTGCCCGTCGTGTGCGACTCCTCTGGGCACTTTAAGGGCCACTAATGAGAAAAGGCTTAGTGCAGGGAGGACAAGGCTTCAAACCCAGGTGTCTGGGCATCGCTTGTCCCAGGGCTAAGTGCCCATTGGGACTCTAACCCACTAACACTACTTAACGCCTTCTTAGTGACAACTGTCAACAAACTATCCACAGAACTAACAACTAGAAGAGTTAGGGTATGTCTACACTTGCAGCCTATTTCGGAATAGGGCTGCAAATGGAGGCATTCGGAATTGCAAATCAAGCCCGGGATTTAAATATCCCACTCTTGATTTGCATCTTCCCGGCCAGGCACCATTTTTTGAAATTGACACGCCTGGAATAATTGCCTGCGTCTACATGCAGCAGTGAAACGGGCGTTCGAAATAAAGCCCTATTTCGAACTACCCGTTAAACCTCATTGCAGGAGGAATGCCAGCTAATTCGAGTTAGGGATTTAAATCGGAAGGAATCCCGTTTCACTGCCGCATGTAGACGTGGGCAGTTACTTCGGGCTAGTCAATTTCTAAAATTGGCGACCCACCGGGAACATGCAAATCAAGGATATTTAAATCCCAGGATATTTAAATCTCGGGCTTGATTTGCAATTTCGGTCGCCCTCATTAGCCTCCCTTGATCGATCTAGGGGACTAGTGTAGACGTACCCTCCGACAACTGTGTATGTGATTGTGAAGAAGGTCAGTGTCTGCCCCGTCACTTGTCTTGTGACGTTGTCCGGCTCAGGTTAGCCTAAAGGAATGCAGAGAGGGTTACTAGCCATCTCTCTCCCAGGTTCCCCCGGCTAATGCCATCAGCACCATGGGCACTTCCAAGGTACAACACAACTGCAAAGCCAGATGAGGAACTCAATGCCCAACAACATCCTCAGAGAGGGGAACTCAAATCCCAACCCATCCCTCCCCACCCTTCCCCTTGCCCGGGCCTCCCTGACGCTCCAGCCATGCAGAGCAGTATCTACCGCACAGCTAAGACCCAGAACATGCATCATTCACCATCTGAGAGGCTCACCCAGGGTGGGAAAAATCTCTGTGAGGGAAAGCCGGAGATGCTGTAAAAAGTGTCCTCACAGCCTCCCTAGAGCATGACGACACCCACATGCCGGTTTTGTTAAGGTCCGTCCCCCCATTTCTGGCACCTGCACATGCCACACCCTCCAGCACGGCCCTTATCAACATGGGAACAGCTGGCACGTCTGAGGGGAGAACATGGAAACTGGTGACAAAATCCTCACAGACCCAAAGGAGAACAAAACCGTGGGCCCGCGGGGGCAGCGTCGAGGGCTGGCAGGGGCTCTGACACGCTTTTGAGGGAGATCCTGGCAGTGGCAAAGGGCTATTACCAAGCCCACAGGACAGGGAGATGCAGACCCAGGGGCAATAGAAAGCCAAGATGCCCTGTTGTAGCAAGCGGCTCTGCTGGGCAACGGGCAGCGCAGCCCTGAAAGGCAGCAGCTCGCCATGCTATGCAGCCCTGGACAGCGACAAGCTAATGGGCACAAAAGCTCCTCCTCCCAGAGCCCAGCCGAGATCGTAGCGCCTGAGACGCCTGCTCTCCTGAGCCCTCTGTCGCTCCTGGTACCTGGGAGCATCGACACTTGGCGTCAAAGCCCCGCGCTGCAGAGCCAATGCATGCGCCTGCGCCGCCGCCAGCGCTTCTGTTGCTCCCCGCACTGTTGCACTTGGCTGCTTTGTTCCACTCCGGGTTAATTAAAGGGTTCTTTTGGAGCCAGACAATAGGCCGGTTGTAACACATTGTTTCGTAATTAAGAGCAGTTGTTTCAGTTGCAGAGTCGTCCCTGTTTGTTAATTAATAGATTGTGTAAGAATAAAGCCCTTTACAGTTTCATTCCTGAGAACGTAGCAGTTCATTTCCCACAGAAAATACCTGCGTTTGCACTAATGTAGGGACCTGATGGGCAGCAGGGATGTGACAGTGTTTCACATCCATTGCCCCAATGCACAACAAACAAGCACAGGGGTCCCACCGTTCACCCCTATATATTTTGGGAACCCAGGACAGCAAAGTGGTCACTAGCTGCTGAACACTATGGAGCCTTCTAACTCGGCCGGCAGTAGCTTTTCCACAGAATCACACACCGGCATAGCATTGGCCACACCAGCTGATCTTCCCACGCCGAATTGGTGAGCTTTGGTCTGGCAGGACTTGGAACTGGCCAGCTGCCAAAAGGCAGTACTGACCTCCCTGTCCACGGGTAGGCGCATGTAGCCCCGTGGGGCTCAGCAAGGAGCCCCTCCCACTCTGGGTCAGTGGGCAGCCACTCCGCCCCACCTCAGGGCACTGCTGCATGTTACGCGGCTGTGCAGCTCCTGGGTCTGTGCAACACAGAATCTCCGGGAATGCTGCCATCCTCCTGGAACGCGCTCACCATTGCTGGTCACCTGAGGTCTGCAGAACAATCCTTTTCCACCAGCCCACGCTGGTTTCCCAAGCCCAAACATGGGGCTGCATGCAGTGAACTTGCTCCAGGACTGGGCCCTCCACAGCTGTTGGTTTCATTTACAAGGCTGACACTTGGAATCGAGGGCTGAACAAAGACTGGCCTGGATGGGCCACTCGATTCCACATCCTGATGACATCAGAAGCCCAGCACCGGGCACTTGGCCTCACGCAGCACGGGCACTCTCGCTGACAAGATTGCTCCCCACTATTTCCTTCTCCTTCCCTCCCCAGCCCCTCTCTCGCGCTGCTATTTATGTGTACCCTGGACCCCTTCACTCCATCCCTCTGAAGAGGTGGGCTGTGCCCATTGACGTGTTGTTAGTCTCTAGGTGCTGCAGGGCCATTCATTGTTTTAACACGTCTCCCCTCTGGATCAGTTGCCAAGTGTATCCCTGTCCTTCCTCTCTCATGTCCCTGTTCCACTACGGCTGAAGACCCGCTAGCTGCTGCCGCCTCCGTATCCTCTGCCTGCTGGAGCAGCAAGCAAAGACCTGAGCCAAATTCATTCCGTGCGGAAATGCCTCACAAGCAGCTCTGTGAATTCTGGGTTGGCAGCATAGAGGCCCGGGGCATGGTGGGACCATGCTGGCCAAAGACAAATGGAAAATGGCACTAGTCCCGCCCCCCAAGTGAGCTCAGTGTGGAGACAGACAGATCATGGGATTTTTTAAAACATTTGATGCACCCAGCGTCTGCCACGGCTCCTACAATGCACAGAGGGAAGGCCCAGCAGGCATGCTGCTTGGCACCCCAGCTACTCTTCGAGAGCACCCGGCTCTCTGCTCAGAGCTAACTGCTCCATGGACCCCAGCGAGGCACACAGGGAGGGCACTCTGTCTGTGTGCATGCTATTCCCTGTGTCCTGGACAAACCCAACGTGCACCCAAAGAAGGGGGCAGACAGTCCTAGGGCAGGAGAAGTGTTTTCAGTCAGTGCAAACACAGTTTAGTTCCTTTAAAACCCCACTGGCGGGTTGTGCAGAGTTGTAGGGGCAGTCGAGGGCTGACCCTGCTCAGCTCACCTCTCACTCATGTAGAAGTCGGTAGCGAGTGTGTAAAGCCGTCAGTTCACACGCGTGAGATCACCTGTGCTCTGAGTCCGGCATGTGAGCCTGCCCACCCCTAGGCTCCATCCCTCCTCATGTCACTATTTCCATAGCAACGAACACATATCATGTGCCAAAAGGCAGAGAGTAAGCGCTGAAGGTGGCATGTTCTCGGACCGGGGAGGGAGGTCTCTTGTCCTGCCTCTCCCGAGGCCTCATGGCTCCTTTCCACCTGCACTCCTGGCCGGAGCATCGCTGGCTGCGCCTCAGCACCAGTCACTCAGCTCTGCTGGCTGAAGGACCTTGTGTGTTCAGAACAGGTAACTTTCAAGCTCCTGTAAAAACCTCCCAGTTGCCATAGCAACTCGATGCCCTTAATTCTCTGGTTCTAGTCACGGGCTTCGGAATTCCACTTCAAGGTGTCAGAGATCACAGCGCTGACTCAGCTTCGGTCAGTCGGCACCCTCCGCTCCCAGGAAGAAGGTGAATTTCCAGAACAGAAACCTGCAGGCCCCTTGGCACCTTCCTGGCTGAGTTCGGGGCGCTCTCCTCCTCCCTGCCGGTGCGAACGGTAGCGCAGCGGTTCCCGACAGCCAGGCCGCGAACTGCTGGCTGCTGGGCCACAGCGGCTTTGGGGGCCAGGGATGGGACACATCGCCCAGCGCCTCCCCTGCCACCGCAGCTGTTGGGGGAGGCGTGTCCTGCCCCCCCGCTCAGCCAGCCGGCGCCAGGCAGGGGCGGAAGAGCATCTGCTGCACGGTGGGAGGGCTGCGTGGAGCCTGGCATGGCAGCCTTAGAGCAGCCACAATGTAGGCAGTGCAGGGCGAGGTGAGGGGGCGGGGCAGGCGTCGGAGGCTCCGCAGGCAGGGCTAGTGCTGGGGAATGCTGGGGGGGCTGGCACTGGGGAGCTCTGATGGGTGGAAGTTTTTAAGAGGTGGGGAGCTGACACTGGGGGGCACTGGGGCATCCGGGGTGGAGAGCTGACAGTGGGGGCAGGGCAAGTAATGAGGGGGCTCTGGAAAGAGGAGGCTGATATGGGAGGGTTTGGTGGGGAGAGCGTTAAGGGGCGGGTGCTGACACAGGCATTTGGGGCCCTGAGGGGAGGGCTAGCATTGCGGGGGCTGTGTGCAGGGGGCTCAGGGGTCAGAGGCTGGTGCTGGGAGGTAGTGGAGGGCTCTAGGGTTAGGGCTGGCACTGGGGGCTCTGGGGCTTTTTCTAGCACAGACCAGCAAATCCATTCACAAACTTTTGGTGGACTGGACAGATTTCATTTGCATATTTGGTCGGCGTCACACCTGGGAGAGAAGAAGCCCTGGGCACGCGCGGAGGCAGGCATTTGAGCAAGACCTCCCTTGAGAAGTCAGGGCTGCACCGGGTGTGTTATCGATGGAGCTGGGCCGTTAGGGCTTGGAAAGCTTCCTCGCAAGCTTTGTCCACTAGATTTGGTTTGGACTCTCGTTCTGGAGGAGGTTGGTAAGAGGGGCTGTGATGATGGAGGGGCACATTGCTGAAGGGCCTGGACCCTTCTTACTGGTGCTGGATACCGGTGAAGCAGGGCGGCACTAGCTGGGCCGAAAGGCTTTGTTTAACTCCTGTACTCACAGGCTCTCCTCTCTTCACTCCCTCACAGGTGGGGTCAGCTTTATCCATGGCACTAGTGAGACCATTACAGAGCAGTGCATCCGGGTCTGGTGCCCATATCTTAATAAGGGTGTTTTAAAACTGGAGAGAGCTCAGCACAGAGTCAGGAGAATGATCTGGGGTCTGGAAGACCTCCCGGATAGCCGCCTGTTCTACTGCACTCGGCAGGGCTTGGATGCAGCAGACAATCCGGCCCAAATATGAGTTTATGTGAGTGCCATATGGCATTTTACAGACGTCTAAGACCGGAAACCAGATTTTGGTCTCAGTTACATCTGTATAAACAACGAGAAGTCCTGTGGCACCTTAGGGAATGTCTGCACTACCACCCTAGTTCGAACTTGGGTGGTAATGTAGGCAACCGGAGTTGCAAATGAAGCCCGGGATTTGAATTTCCCGGGCTTCATTTGCATCTTGCCGGGCGCCGCCATTTTTAAATGTCCGCTAGTGCGGACTCCGTGCCGCGCGGCTACACGCGGCACGGACTAGGTAGTTCGGACTAGGCTTCACGAGGAGTAACAGTAGTTCGGAATAGGAAGCCTAGTCCGAACTACCTAGTCCGTGCCGCGTGTAGCTGCGCGGCACGGAGTCCGCACTAGTGGACATTTAAAAATGGCGGCGCCCGGCAAGATGCAAATGAAGCCCGGGAAATTCAAATCCCGGGCTTCATTTGCAACTCCGGTTGCCTACATTACCATCCAAGTTTGAACTAGGGTGGTAGTATAGACATACCCTTATAGACTAACAGATGTGTAGGAGCACAAACTTTTGTGGGCTAAGACCCACTTTGTCAGATGCATGTAGTAGAAATTCCAGAGGCAGGTATAAATATACAGGCACATGAAAAGAAGGAAGTACCAATCAAGAGGAAAGCCAAAGATAACAAGGTCAATTCAGTCAGGGAGGATATGGCCCAATTCTAGCAGCTGATGTGGAGGTGTGAACACCAAGAGAGGAGAAACTGTTTTTGTAGTTGGCTAGCCATTCACAATATCTGTTCAATCCTAAATTGATAGTGTCAAATTTGCAAATACATTATAGCTCTGTAGTTTCGCTTTGGAGTCTGTTTTTGAAGTTTTTTTGTTGCAGAACGGCTACTTTTAAATCTGCTACTGTGTGTCCAGGGAGATTGAAATGTTCACCTACAGGTTTTTGTATTTTACCATTCCTGATACCTGATTTGTGTCCGTTTATTCTTTTACGTAGGGACTGTCCAGTTTGGCCAATGTATATAGCAGAGGGGCATTGCTGGCACTTGATGGCATATATTACATTGGTAGATGTGCAGGTGAATGAGGCCATAATGGTGTGGCTGATCTGGTTAGGTCCTGTGTTGGTGTTGCTGATGTAGATATGTGGGCAGAGTTAGCACCAAGGTTTGTTGCAGGGATTGGTTCCTGAGTTAGAGTTACTGTGGTGCGGTGTATAGTTGCTGGTGAGAATTTGCTTCAGGTTGGCGGGTTGTCTCTGGGTGAGGACTGGCCTGCCTCCCAAGGCCTGTGAAAGTGAAGGGTCATTGTCATAAGAACATAAGAATGGCCGTACTGGGTCAGACCAAAAGTCCATCTAGCCCAGTAGCCTGTCTGCAGACAGTGGCCAATGCCAGGTGCCCCAGAGGGGGTGGACCAAAGACAATGATCAAGCGATTTGTCTCCTGCCATCCTTCTCCAGCCTCTGACAAACAGAGGCCAGGGACACCATTTCTACCCTCTGGCTAATAGCCTGTTATGGACCTAACCTCCATGAATTTATCTAGCTTCTCTTTAAACTCTGTTATAGTTCTAGCCTTCACAGCCTCCTCTGGCAAGGAGTTCCACAGGTTGACTATGCACTGTGTGAAGAAGAACTTTCGCTTATTAGTTTTAAACCTACTACCCATTAATTTCATTTGGCGTCCTCTAGTCCTTATATTATGAGAACTAATGAATAACTTTTCTTTATTCACCCTCTCCACAACACTCATGATTTTATACCTCTATCATATCCCCCCTCAGTCTCTCTTTTCCAAACTGAAAAGTCCCAGTCGCTTTAGCCTCTCCTCATATGGGACCTGTTCCAAACCCCTGATGATTTTAGTTGCCCTTCTCTGAACCCTTTTCAAGGCCAAAATATCTTTTTTGAGGTGAGGAGACCACATCTGTACACAGTATTCAAGATGTGGGCATACCATAGTTTTATACAGGGGCAGTAAGATATTCTGGGTCTTATTTTCTATCCCTTTCTTAATAATTCCTAGCATTCTATTTGCATTTTTGATCGCCACTGCACACTGTGTGGACGTTTTCAGAGAACTATCCACGATAACTCCAAGATCTCTTTCCTGATTTGTCATAGCCAGATTAGCCCCCATCATATTATATGTGTAGTTGGGGTTATTTTTCCCGATGTGCATTACTTTACACTTATCCACATTAAACTTCATTTGCCATTTTGTTGCCCAATCACTCAGTTGTCCAGGATGGGTTGTAGATCACTGATGATGTGTGGGAGAGGTTTTAACTGGGGACTGTAGGTGATGGCCAGCGGTGTTCTGTTATTTTCTTTGCTGGGTCTGTCTTGTAGAAGGAGGCTTCTGGGTACACATCGGGCTCTGTCAATCTGTTTCCTCACTTCCTCGGGCGGGTATTGTAGTTTTAAGAATGCTTGGTGAAGATCTTTTAGGTGTTTGTCTCTGTCTGAGGGGTTGGAGCAAATGCATTTGTACCTTAGTGCTTGGCTGTAGACAATGGACCGTGTGGCGTGTCCAGGATGGAAGCTGGAGGCTCGTAGGTAGGTTTTTGGTATAGGGTGGTGTTTATGTGACTGTGACGAGACGCCCCCACCCCGCACTGAAGCCCCTGATGGGAAAGCCTTGATTGAGGCCGCAGGTGCGGGGTACCGGTGGTGTGCCGGGTGCTCCCGCGCAGCTGGTGAGCTGGGGGGCCGCAGCGAGCCTCGGTGCAGCCGCTGTGGAGGAGGCGGGCCTTCCCCTCCCCCGTCACGTTGGCACAGCCAGGGCCCACCCCCGGGGAGCGCCGGAAGCGGAGGGATGTTTAAAAACGCCACCACCAGGACAGCAAAGGGGAGTGGTGGTGGAGAGCCGAAACTGACGTGGCTCGGACAAATCCGGGGTGCTGGGGGGACCACGGTGGGGGACGGGGCGATGATGAGGGCTCCTGAATTCCTGGCCCCATAAGGCAGACTTGCAGGAGCAGAAGGGGAGGAGGAAGCAGCCCAGGGCACAACCAGGAGGGGTTGGCGGGCTGGCGCATTTCGGCTGTACGCCCCCGTCAGCCGGACCGGATCGCGGTGGATCTGTGTCCTTAGGGCCCTGGGCTGGGGCCCGTGAGTGAGGGCGGGCCCAGCCTCGGGCCCCCCTCTCCCCCGGGGAGCAGTGGACGCTTGCTGTCTGCGCGTAGAACGAGCCCATCGTAGTGTACCCAACACAAGTCACACTGGAGTGAGGTGTGGGAACTGCTAGTGCCAGAGGAGGGACTGCCTTAAGGGGCGGGGGGGGTTGGCCCCCCAGCCTTGGACCTGGTCACAGTGACCATCACTTATTCGCACTGTAGTGTCCAGGAAGTGGATCTCATGTATAGACTGGTCCAGGCTGAGGGTGATAGTGGGGTGGAAACTGTTGAAATCACGGTGGAATTCTTCCAGTACCTCCTTCCCATGAGAAACACGGCCACCCCTCTGACACAACTTACATCTGTGTAATCCTGGTGCCTTCAGGATGGTGCATGAGAGAATGACCCTGGGGTCCTATGCCATTATGCAGTTCACAGGCTGGATGCTGGTGCCCATACCTCCCTCTGACGTTAACAGGGCCCCTCCCACCACAAGGATACTGACGCGTGAGGATGTGCAGGACCAAGCTCTCAGCGAGGTACAGATGTAGCCTGTCTCTCAAAGCTTTCGTCCTCATGCCATGTGGGAGCAAACTGCGGCAGGGGAAGGGCAGGAGAGAGCAATGCAGAAGCAAAACTCGGGGGATGGAGAAGCTCCTGGGACAGCAGCCATTTGGTTTTGCTGCACACGGTAATTATTAGTTTCTTGATGCTAACTGCTGAGGGGAAATGCATAATGGCATGTTTCACTGCGTGCACTCCAGATCCCCTTCATGTTCCTGCTGGCACGTGGGCCGTCTGCTGCCCGGCTTGCAGTGGAACTGGACTCGGCTGAGTGGCTGGGCCGTGCAGGACTCGTCCCCAGGCGAGTCACAGATCTTATGGGGAGGCTGTTCCTACAGGACTCTAGGGGGGCAGTCTGGACGATCTTGGGCAGCCTGGAGTGTTTAAGGCAGAGGAAAGGTTTCGAGGAGGAGAGGAAGCCAGAATCAGTACCACAGCCGATGGTCAGGTGCAGGTTGAAGCCGAGTGGGTGAGAGTGCAGGGACAAGTCAAGTCAAGATCATTACCTGGGTCTAGACCAGTGGTCCCCAACGCAGTGCCCGCGGGCGCCATGGCACCCGCTGGGGCATTTGTATGCGCCCGCTGACAACCTGGGCTGGCCCCGCCCCCCCGGCGCGCGGCGCACTGGAGGCGCCGGCCCCAAGAGCACAACACTCACCGGCGCCTGGTGCGCGGCGCTCGGGCGGCCCCAGCCCCGGGGCACATGCAGGCGCGCGGCGCCGGTGCCGGCCCCGGGTGCACAGCTCGGGCGGCGGCGCCAGCCCCGGGCCCACGGCACAAGGGGCTCGGGCGGCCCCAGCCCTGGCGTGCCCCAGGACGTGCGGCCCCGCCCCCGGGCGCCCGGCGCGTGAGTGGCCCCACCCCGGGCGCCCGGCGCGTGAGTGGCCCCACCCCGGGCGCCCGGCGCGTGAGTGGCCCCGCCTCCGGGCGCCCGGCGCGTGAGTGGCCCCACCCCGGGCGCCCGGCGCGTGAGTGGCCCCACCCCGGGCGCCCGGCGCGTGAGTGGCCCCACCCCGGGCGCCCGGCGCGTGAGTGGCCCCACCCCGGGCGCCCGGCGCGTGAGTGGCCCCACCCCGGGCGCCCGGCGCGTGAGTGGCCCCGCCCCCGGGCGCCCGGGAGCCCATAATGGTTGGGGACCACTGGTCTAGACAGAGGCTAGGTAGTCAGAGGCCAAGGCTCCAGGGAGCGAGGGTCAGAAGAGCAAGGTGGAAGCAGGCCAGTGACAGGACTGGAGCAAGATGGGGGTGGGGCAGAGCTGGAAGTGGAGCAGGGCTCAGGCCAGGTGGGGGCCAAGGCAGGAGCTGGATCGGGAACAGGCTGGGACTCTCTGGAATCTGCTATGGTGCAAGTTACCAGAACGGTTCCTGGCTGGGTAGTGCTACGCACAGACCTGCAGGTCTGGCACTCAGGCCAGTCATCTTGTCACCTGCTCTCGCCCCCTCTCCATGAACGGTGCTGTGGGAGAGTGGCCAGGCCTCTGCTTGGCCCAGCCAGGTCTCTGTACCAACAGCACTCCCCACACCGCAGCCTAGGACCTAGAGCTCAGCACATCCCCCTCCTCCCGGTGTGTTCCCAGTGACCTTCCCCAGGGCCAGCACCTATCACAGTATCCCCCTGCAGAGCGCAAAGGGCGAGGTCACAACTACTCAAACCAGAACAGCTTTCCCACCTCAGGACATAGAAAAGCAAAGAGCACAGGGTGTGTCATGTCTGCCTCTGAGAGAAACTTCTAGTGCCAGTCCCCTTGGCTTGTTGATTAAATCTAAGACCCTCGGCTGCATGAAAACTCGAGACAAGCCCATGCGACCTGTGGCCATGAGGCGAGGGCTTGTCTGCCCTCCTAAGGGGCGTGGGCATGAGACAGGTGTATGGAGGGGCACTTGCTGTAGTTTTCTCATTGCTTTCACCCACCTATGACGCCAACCTAATGAAACCACCTGAAGGAAGGCGCGGCGGCCTGGCGGAGAAGAACCGCGAACTCGGTGGTGGCAGGCACGCCAGGAAGCAAGGGAGGCTCTGGTGCGGAGGTGCAGACATGCTGCTTCTACAAGGTAGGGGCTGAGGTCAGGGGCTGAACTCGTGTACCTAGCATTGGCGGTGGTGCCAACTGAACCACAGCACGCACCTCACTTCACATGTGCATATCACGTGAGTAATACCGGTAGGAGAAAAAGCCTTGAAGACAGAAACCAGGTTCATCAGGGGATGCTTATCTGAGCCCTGAGGTAAGTAGGGAAGTGGGATACCGGGAAGAATCACAAGGAGGAACGAGCAACAAAGCAGGACCCCTGATTTGAATGGGGAAGGTCGGGCAATCAACTGGCTATCTAAGGTGTGTGTACACAAATGCAAGAGGCCTGGGAAACAAACTGGAAGGATTAGAAACCCTGGCACAGCCAAAGAACTATGATTTGATTGGAATAGCGCAAACTTGGAGGGACGGCTCACATGACTGGGGCACTGTCACAGAAGAGAATAAACTGTTCAGGAAGAACGGGGGGGGGGGGGGGGGGGCGAAGTTGGAGGAGCTGTGCCGAGCAGTAGGATTGCTCAGAGCTCCAGTATATGTAGAAAAGCCTGTAGAGTCTTTGGGTTAAGTTTAGAGGAGGGTGCAACAGGGGTGATGCTGTGGTGGGTGTGTGCTATAGACCGAATCAGGTGGAAGAGGTAGACGAGGCTTTCTTCAGACAACTGAGAGAAGTTTCCAGATCACAAGCCCTGGTTCTCATAGGGGACTTCAATCACCCTGACATCTGTTGGGAGACCAATACAGCAGCACACAGAGACTCCAGGCAGTTTTTGGAGAATGTTGGGGATCACTTCCTGGTACAAGGGCTGAACTGACCAGGGGCCGTGTGCAGCTCGACCTGCTGCTCGCAAACAGGGAGGAACTAGCAGGGGAAGTAGAGGTGGGTGGCAGCTTGGCCTGCAGTGATCACGAGATGGTCGAGTTCTGCCCAAAGGAAGAAAGGAGAGCAGCAAAATACACATCCTGCACTGCAGAAAAGCAGACTTTGAGAACTGTAAAGTTGACCAATATTTCCCAAATTCAGGCGGCGATTATGCAACTTTACACTGACTGTTTTGAACCACTCAGGTTCGGTTCCCCAGATTTTTGTCATTACTGCAGTCTCCAGGTATTTCATTTATTGAGAATACGCCTCGATTCATTTTGTGTCATTGCCTTTCCAGTGGCAGTGTCTGAGACATGTTAAAGGGTATTAATAATATCAGTCCAACCGTCTTGAAGAGCCTGGCATGCACCCATGTGTTTGAGATAAGCGTTTAACTGACAGGTTTGAAACAAGCCATTAATATGCTCCAACAATGAGTAGAAGCCATTACAAATCTGTACAGCTGCTGCAAGTACAGAAATAAGAAGTTGCGTGGCAACACTCAGCAGCATATGATTCCGCAAGGGTAAGTGAGTGAGCTGCACACAGAGCACAAGGAGCCAAATCAATCGCTGTCTTTATTCTAGCTTGTACTCCTGCGCACGCACCAAACACAATGCGTTCGTTATTACAAGACTGACCACAACATTCCCTAGGCCATCTTTGCACAAAGTATTCAGTACAGCCTCTGAGCCGTTGAGATTTATGCCCTGCATAGGGTACAAAGCCCACAAATCGTTCTATGGCTGTGCCATTTTCTTTTACGTATCTTATTATGAATGTTGACTAGCCCACACGTGACATGCCTGGAGTCAAATTAACTTTTATTCATTAGGATTTTGCACTGTTAACTTCATTTAGAATTTGTGTAGTTAGTTTATGACTCATTAGTTGAATAAATGTATTGCATGGAGTTCTTCAGTCACGTTCTCTGAAACACCTTTATCAGTATTGCTACATTTTTCCTTTTTGGCATTCACAGGACTATCGTGATACTTTGACTAGCTCTGGCTACCAAAATAAACATCAATTTTTGGAACTTTAGGTAGGGACTCGATTGTCTGTTTATGTTCTGCTTGATCTTATTTTGATAACTACTCAATTTGTTCTTTGGTTTGCTTATTGTCACCGGGACAAAACATACCCTCCACCAATATGAATATTAAGTGTATTTCATATTGTATCAAATCCATGTTGTCCACAATGTACTATGGTAAAGGTAGCAACAGCATTTGTATATAGACATGAATAGCGCTGCCGGCACAAATGCTGGCCAGTGAGTAAGTGTGGTGCTTACACACGAGAACCTAAAGATAGTGATGAAACTGGCCAATCACAAATAAGCACAGCCAGTACCAAGCACGATATGAAGCCCAAGTATAGTGTTGCTACCGTTTCTCCTGTAATTTATCATTGGGCTGTTTATCTTTTTAAAAATAAGTTTATATTAGCCATTTTAGCCACGTATGTATTAACTCTTTAATGTTTAACCACTTCTAACATTTGGGGACCAAGCAATCAGGTTTCAGGGGGAAAAACTGGTCTAGTGCCTCCAATTCCAGGAATCTCTGTCTTTCCATTGAGTCTGCAGTTATTTTTCTTTGGTATCTTCTTTTGAAAGTATTGCCTCGATTCAGCATCGGAGCAGTGCTGCTGAAATGGACTTACAATAGAATTCCTAAGAACTAGCAGCTGCAGAGAAATTATAAGCAAGGGGATCACTTTGCTCTTGGCATAAGTGCGCAAGTCCTCATGCAAAGAGAAATCACTGTGCAGAGACTCCCAGGGGAGTTCTCTGTTCACCTCATCCTGCAGCGCTCCACAATGAATCGTTAGACAGAGATGTAAATAAGCTCTGTCAAACAAATTCCTGTTTGAGGTTTGTTTTAAGTCTTGCTGAAGCCATCTACAATCACACAAAGCTTAATTAGAAAAGAAACAGCATTCCAGGACACTCTCTCTCTCTCTCTCTCTCTCCATGTGTCTTCCAGGGCAGCAATAGCAGCACCACCACCTGAGGCAATGCATCCGGAGTGACCCCCGTTTTCTCCCTTTTAAAAGTACTTTCCCTGGCACGTATGACGTGTGCTTCGGTATCACAAAGGCAGATTTGCATGGATGTGGAATAAAATTCTACTTATGGAAACTGATCTTCATTATTCTCCATCACAGGGTGGCTGCTCCTAACATTCACGGGCAACAGCAACACATACACGGGATCATAGCACTGTGCAAACAAACAATGCCAGGCTTAGCAACACGCTTTACTGTGGCTACACGTTAAAAGGTTCCTTCAAGGCCTCCCTCAGTTGAATAGCCCCCATGGGGCTCCTCTTAGAGCCTTGTGTTCTTAGCGCCTTGCACAACATTGTCCAGCAGTGCAAGGTCTGTGCTTTCTGGCACAGAAGGCTGGTTCACAGGACACCAGGGCAGTTAAAAAGGAGCTGGTCATCTAGTAGGATGCCCATGGAAGGCTTGTACCTGCCCCATGAGGCCTGCCTACACTTCCCAAAGCACCCTGTTGCCAGTTGGACAGTGGACTAGCTACCCACAGTGAACGGCTCTGTGTGTCGATGCAAGAGCTGCTAGCGTGGATGTGTTCTGCTGGTCGAAGAAACACAGCGTGGACGTGCAACGGCGGTTTTATTACAGCAGTGATTGTACACTGCCATCACGGAAGTTGCCTAAGTGTCCAGTGTAGACAGGGCCTGCATGTGGGCAGGTGCAGTTTGTGGGAGGGTGAGGCCACTGGAGGGGAATGGTACACGTTTGGAAACTGGCACATGTGATTCAGCGTCCCAGCTATTGAAGACTTACCCTACGGTAACTGCCGTGCCTCAGATGTTCTCAAAACCTGTACAAAGGATGATGGAGAAATGCTCCATTCGGCAGGCAGTGCCTTGCTTAGCCTGCCCTAGCCAAAGAAAGCTGTTTTGCAGGTGGGATGGTGTCTCCAGGGTAGGTTAAGGGAGGTGTGACCCAAGACAGGGAAAAGCACATTTCCATGCTCCATAAACTAAACCATCAATGAGTGATGGAGCTCGCACCCCCAGAAGCCTTCCTGCCTCTTTAAACAAGGTCAACAAACTCTGGGAAGATACCAGCACCCTTTGAACCTATGGAAGTTAGGTCCCCTGGTCTGGAGGACCAGAAATGCTGCTAACCCGATGTCAGTAAGGACACTGCTTGGGCTGTAATTTCCAAGAAAGCATCTTTTGTTGTTTCATTTCTCATCTTCTCTCTCTCTCACTCTGGCCTGACATCACTTACCCTCTGTTCTTTGTTAACAAAATAATTCTTGCTCTGTTACAAAGCCGGCTCAGCGCTGCGTAGGTCTCTGCAGTCTAGCTAACAGACGGGTGTCTACTCTCTCTTGTTGCAGCCAGAAAACTTTGTAACTGGCATGGAGGTCCAGGAAGAGGGACTGGACACTGCAGGAGAGGCAATTATGGGAAGACTCAGGCCTGAAGAGCTGTTGCTGTCACCCTAGGAGTACCCAGGTGGTGAGCATACGGCTGGGGTCAGGACTCTGAACCAAAGCCACGCAGAACAGAACCACCACAGGGTTCTGGGGCACGCAGTGACACAGACCCTTACTGGTCGGGGGTGAAAGCCTGGAGCATCACAGACACTGGTGGCTGCAGATGCTGATAGTGAAAAGAACAGTTACTTACCTGTAACTGTTGTTCTTCGAGATGTGTTGCTCATGTCCATTCGAAGTAGGTGTGCGCACCGCGTGTACCGCGTCTTCTGGAGCGTTTTCCCAAGCGGTACCCGTAGCGCCGGCAGAGCGCCCTCTGGAGTGGCGCTGCCATGGCGGGGCATAAGTACCCCTGCCGGTGCTGCCCCACCTCAGTTCCTTCTTGCCGGACACTCCAACGAAGCGGCGGTAGGGTGGGAGTCGAATGGACATGAGCAACACATCTTGAAGAACAACAGTTACAGGTAAGTAACCGTTCTTTTCTTCTTCGAGTGGTTGCTCATGTCCATTCGAAGGAGGTGACTACCAAGCTAACCCCACGGAGGAGGGGTCGGAGCAGTCATACCACCAGAGTCATGAAGTGAGGTGAACAATAAACTGATTTATTTGAACAATTCAACACGGATAAGGTACCATTTAAGAACAAAGACAACCGGAAACATATTTACATCACAGATTCGAGGACTGCAGAGCCCACTCTTGCATCCTCCCTGGCCTGCTGAGGTAGCGCATAGTGTGTTGCAAACGTGTGAAGGGAAGACCAGGTGGCTGCCCTGCAAATTTCTGTGATCGGTACCTGGGCACCAAAGGCCACCGAGGACGCCTGCGCCCTGGTGGAGTGTACCTTCACCCTGGGTGGGGTTTTACCAGCCAGGTGATAGCATTCTGTGATGCATTGCACCACCCATCTTGATAGCCTTTGCGTGGAAATAGGCGACCCTTTGACCCTGTCCTCGAATGCAAAAAACAACTGTTGTGCTTTACGGAACGGCCTGGTCCTATCAATGTAGAACGCCAGCGCCCGCTTGGCATCCAGGGAGTGCAGAACCCGCTCCTTAGAGGAGGCGTGGGGTTTTGGGAAAAACACCGGGAGATAAATCTCCTGGGACAGGTGGAATGGTGATACCACCTTCGGGAGGAAGGCTGGATGAGGCCGTAGCCTTACATTGTTATTGGAAAAAACAAGGTAGGGCGGGTCTATAGTTAGCGCCCTTAGTTCCGACACTCTTCGAGCCGATGTAATGGCCACGATAAAGGCAACCTTCAATGAAAGGTGCAGCAGGAAACACGTGGCCAGCGGTTCAAAGGGAGGTAGCATAAGCCTGTGGAGGACCACGTTAAGGTCCCAGGTGGGAAGCGGGGCCCTCATCGAGGGGTACAGCTTTTCCAGGCTAGTAAGAAACCGTTTGAACACCGGGTTAGAAAAAAGGGAGACTCCTGTCATACCAACATGGAAGGCGGAGAGAGATGCCACATGGACTTTGATAGAAGAGAAAGATAGGCCACTAGACCGAAGCTGGAAAAGGTAGTCAAGAATAGTTGGAATAGGAGCCGAGGACGGGTGTACTCCTCTCCGGGACGCCCAAGACGAGAAGCGCCACCACTTGGCAGCGTACGACCGTCTAGTAGAGGGTTTCCTGCTACTGAGGAGAACCATCTGAACCTCTTGGGAACATTCCCTTTTAGGTTGGTTCAACCACGGATAAACCATGCCGTTAGGTGGAGAGACCAGAGAGCCGGGTGAACCATGATCCCCTCGCCCCAGGGTTGAGTTAGCAGATCCCGGACTGGAGGGAGTGCTATTGGGTCCTAGACAAGTATGTCCACCAGGATGGGGAACCAGAACTGTCTGAGCCACCTAGGGGCTATGAGAATGATCGAGGACCGAAATGTCCTCACCCTGGTCAATACCCTGGAAATTAGGGGAAAAGGGGGAAAGGCATAGAGAATGCCCTCTAGCCACACGGTCGTCAGGGCATCCCCCAGGGAATATTTCCCCAGTCCCAGCAGGGAACAGTAGTTCCTGCACTTGGCACTGCTTGCCGAGGTGAACAGGTCTAGGCGGGGATAACCCCACCTGCGGAAAACCTGGCGGAGAGCAGAGTCCTTGAGGGTCCATTCATGGGCTCCAAAGGATCTGCTCAGCGTGTCCGCTAGCATGTTTTTGCACCCCGGGAGGTATTCCGCTTGAGGTGTGATACCGTGCGTGACACACAAATGCCAAAGTTGCAGGGCCTCTTTGCAGAGGGGAGGTGATCGCGCCCCACCCTGCTTGTTGAGGTAAAAGACCGCCGCTGTGTTGTCCATACGAACCAGGATTGAGCGGTGGGCGAGCCTTGGCAGGAAGGCTTCGCAGGCTCGCCTCACCGCCTGCAATTCCCGGACGTTTATGTGTAGGGCTCGCTCAGAGGGGGACCAAAGGCCTTGAGCTCTGTGTCGCCCCAGGTGCGCTCCCCAGCCCAGGTCGGACGCATCAGTGACCAGTGTCAGGGAGGGGGGAGGGGTATTGAAAGGGACTCCACTGCGTACCACAGGTTCCTGGGTCCACCATAGGAGGGAGTCCAGAATTACTTTGGGCACCGTAATTATCGAGTCCCAAAGACCCCTGGACTGGCTGAAGGCCTTCGCCAACCACGCCTGCATGGGTCTCATCCGCAATCTGGCATGGCGGACCGTGTACGTACATGCCACCATATGGCCTAGGAGCCTGGAGCAGACCCGAGGGGTCGTTATAGGGAACCGAGTTAGCCCCGAGATCAGCTCCACTATGGAGAGGAACCTGCTCTTGGGCAGGAACGCCCTTGCCACCCTCGAATCGAGGAGGGCTCCCACAAATTCTATGTGTTGCGAGGGAGTCAGGGATGACTTCTCGACATTTATCAGGAGTCCTAACCTTAGGAAAAGGGCTCTTGTGAGTGCCACGTGAGCTTCTACCTGCCCGTACAAGCGACCCCGGATCAGCCAGTCGTCGAGGTACGGAAACACGTGCACCCCTTGTTTGCGGAGATATGCAGCAACCACCGCCATGCATTTCATGAATACCCTCGGTGCCGTATATAAACCAAAAGGGAGCACCGTAAACTGAAAATGGTATTGGCCCACCATAAACCTGAGGAACCTCCTGTGGCTGGGTCTGATTGCCACATGGAAGTACACGTCCTTGAGGTCGAGAGTCGCGTACCAGTCTCCTAATTGTAGCACTGGGATGACCGATGCCAGGGTCACCATTCTGAACTTGTGTTTTACTACTGCCTTGTTTAGATCTCGGAGGTCCAAGATGGGGCGGACCCCTCCCTTCAATTTGGGGACAACAAAATAACGGGAGTAAAACCCCCTTCCTCGCAGCTGCAGAGGAACCTCCTCTATCGCTCCTTTTTCGAGGAGCGCAGACACCTCCTGACAGAGGATGTGTTCGTGAGGAGTGTCCCTTACTAGAGACGGCGAAGGGGAATTTGAGGGCGGCGAACCTAGGAAAGGGATAAAGTAGCCTCCACTTACAATGTTCAGAACCCAGGCATCTGAAGTTATTAAGGCCCAAGCATGGGCAAAAAGGATAGCTTGGCCCCAAACAGGGGCCAGGGCAGGAGATTGGTACGGGACTCTCGAATGAGGCATCAAAACTGAGGCTTACCCTGATGGGAAGGACCGTGAGGACCTCCACGCTGGGTATCGGTCCTGGGGCGACGACGTCGACCCCTAGCCCCCAGAGGGTGCACGGCCGCCCCGGAACCTCCACCGGAGGCCCGGGAACAGTGCCTCCAGTAATTCCCACGGGAGATCTGGGGCTGCGCCCTTCCCTGCTGCCTATAGGGCAGCTGTCGCCGCTGCGGAGCCGGCGTGTGGATGCCCAAGGACTTTAGGGTGGACCTAGTGTCCTTCAGGGCATGGAACCTAGAGTTGGTGTGCTCCGAGAACAGAGCTTTGCCCTCAAAGGGCAAGTCCTGAATTGTATGCTGCACATCCGGGGGAATTCCCGAGACGTGGAGCCATGCCCCCCGACGCATAACGACACCAGTCGCCATCGTGCGGGCCGCTGAATCCACAGTGTCCAGAGCCACCTGGAGAGCAGTTCGCGAGATGACTTTGCCCTCTGAGGCAACAGCCGCGAACAACTGACGGTCCTCCACAGGGAGTCTGTCTCGGAACTTTTCGACGGCCTGCCAGGTGTTAAAGGCATACCTACTCAGCATCGCCTGCTGGTTTGCAATGCGGAGTTGTAACGCCCCCGTGGCGTAAACCTTACGGCCCAACAGGTCCAGCCTCTTAGGCTTCCTAGCCTTTGGAGAAGGGCCCGGGTGAGGGAGTCTTTCCTTTTGGGCCGCGGCCTGCATGACCAAGGACCCGGGGGTGGGTTGTGAGTACAGGTAATCATGCCCCAAGTTTGGGACATAATAACGCCTCTCGATCCCTTTTAAGGTAGGGGTCAAGGTTGCCGGCGTTTGCCACAGGGCGTTGGTAATCTTTGATACCGTTTTGTTAAGCGGTAAGGCCAATTGCGCAGGCGCATCTTCCATGAGGATGTCCACCATTGTTTCCGTGTCCTCGATGACAGGTTCCACCGGAACGGCCAAGTTGGCAGCCATGGGCGGAGGAGGTCCTGGTGCGTGCGGGCATCCATTGAGGGCAGACTCGGTGCAGGGTCTGCAAGTGCCTCGTCCGGGGACGATGACGACGACGACGACGACTCCTGAAGTGGCACAGGAACCGTTGTCGCCAGCTGCGGCGCCGTCTGAGTAGCTTGCGCTCCCAATGGGTCCACCTCCGGTGCCGGAGGTGGATCGGGTTGAGGTGCCTGGAGAGGGGAGGGAGGGGCTCGGGACAGGCATGCCGACGGTCTGGAACGGTGCCCTGAAATCCCCGACCCCAGAGAAGGAGGCAGCTGACCTTGCCACTGATGGTAGGCCCAGGGGGTCCAGAAAGGCCACTGTGGGTGCGGAGGCCACGTTTGTTGAGTGTTGTCCCTCCTATGTCTGGACATGGATCTATGGGTCGAGGATGCCCTCGAGGAGCCTGAACGGACGGAGAAAGCATCCGAGTCTGAGGAATAATCGGACTCTGGCCAGGGTGGAGCCGATGAAGAAAGCGGGGAAAACCTTGCCATTGACTCGGATTTACCCGCATGAGTATGTCTGTGGGGCCGGGGGACCCATGCCCTGTGTCGGATGGCTCGCTGACGGTTGCGGCACCGGGGGACCCAGACCCGGTGCCGAGGGTTCTACGGCACCCAGTTGCGGTACCGGGGTGCCCAGGCCCGGTGCCGGCTGAGTCGCCAGCAGCTGCAGCACCGGGGTGCCTAGGCCCGGTGCTGGTTGAGTCGCCAGCAGCTGCGGCACCGAGGTGCCCAGGCCCGGTGCCGGCTGAGTTGCCAGCAGCTGCAGCACCGGGGTGCCTAGGTCCGGTGCTGGTTGAGTCACCAGCAGCTGCGGCACCGGGGTACCCAGGCCCGGTGCCTGATGAGACCACTGCGTCGATGCCGGTGCAGATGAAGGCACGGAGATGGACGCCGGCTCTTGGGTGACCTCTATGGAGGAGAGAAAGGTCTGAGTGGACGCCACATGGCTAGTCAGATACGGTACCGGCACCGCCAGGCAGGGAGCTGGCAAGGAGCTCAACTGTATCTCAGTTCGCGCATGGCTGGAAACTCCCTGAGAGTGATGGGTCGGCGACGAGAAGGGTGCTGAAGTAGCGATCGGTACTGACCCCACATGGGGTGGTCCCAACGCATAAGCCACTTTAGCATGCCGATCTGGGCCATGCTGGGGCGAAGCCGTAGCCAGTCAAGCCTGCGACGATGGTGACCTCGACCCTTCCGAGTCAACCGAGGATGGAGGGGAGGTCGTGAGGCTCATAAGGTCCTGCGCCACCTCGAAAGTATCCGGTGTGCATGGGCGGTGTGGAGGTAGGCGACCAGGACTACCTAGGCCTCCTTGGCACCGACGGTGCGGAGGGGACGATAAGCGCACCGGAGAGCCCACAGCGGAGAGCCCAACCGACGTTGTCTTCTTCGAAGGGGACCTTCCCCGAGATTTCTTCACTCTCTGAGGGTATGTCTACACTACCACCCTAGTTCGAACTAGGGTGGTAATGTAGGCAACTGGAGTTGCAAATGAAGCCTGGGATTTGAATTTCCCGGGCTTCATTTGCATAAAGCTGGGCGCAGCCATTTTTAAATGTCCGCTAGTGCGGACTCCGTGCCACGCGACTACACGCGGCACGGACCAGGTAGTTCGAACTAGGGTGGTAGTGTAGACATACCCTTAGTCGGAGGAGAGTGCGATCGGTGCTGAGAAGTCGACGCCAACGCGCGGTGCCGGTGAGGGGCGTCCCGCATGGAAGCCGGTGCGCTGTACACCGCAAGCTGTTCCGGCGGCACTCACTGAAGTGCTGTCTCCATGAGGAGAAGTTTCAGGCGGGAAACCCTTTCTTTTCTGGTATGGGGCTTAAAGGACTTGCAGATTTTACAGGCAATAGCCAGATGAGCCTCACCCAAGCACTTAAGACAGCTGTTGTGTGGGTCGCCCCTGGGCATAAACTTCCCGCAGTCAGCGCACGTCTTGAAGCCTTACGGCCCTGGCATTCCTTACGCCCAAGGGGGAAGGAACAAAGCAAAGAACCTAACTATCTAAGGGTATGTCTACACTACAACGTTAATTCGAACTAACTTAGTTCGAATTAGTTAATTCGAACTAAGCTAATTCGAACTAGCAAGTCCACATTGAGTGACTGAACAGGGCTTAAGGATGGCCGGAAGCAGTGCCGGCAGGGCATCAGAGGAGGACTTAGAGCGTGGAGATGCTGTCTCAGGCTAGCCGAGGGCTGCGCTTAAAGAGTCCCGACCCCCACCCCGGACAGACAGTTCTCAGGGGTGCCCCGCTTGCAAAGCAGTCCTGGCTTGGATTGCCCGGACTACCCACACTGGGCACATCACACCACTCGGCCATCAGCCCGGCTGCACTTGCCGCAGGCTGCCATCTGTGGAGAGGGGGCAATTGGGGGGCTGCAGGAGAGCTTCCACCCCCAGAAGCCTGCAGAGCCAGCCCAGTCCTCCCCATTGGGGGCTCGTACCCCATTCCTCCCTCACCTCCTTCCACTTACCCTTCCCTAGCCCCCCTTCTTATTGATGTACAAAATAAAGATAACGTTTCTTCCAACATTGACTCTGTCTTTATTGAACAAAACTGGGGGAGACTGGGAAAAGGAGGTGGGAGAGGGGAAGAGAAAGGCTGGGAGAGGGGAGGGCAACTAACATGATCAGGGGCTGGGAACAGGTCCCAGATGAAGAGAGGCTACAGAGACTGGGACTGTTCAGCTTAGAAAAGAGGAGATGGAGCGGGGACAGGATAGAGGTCTCTAAAAGCAGGGGTTGGGTGGAGAGGGTGCACACAGAAAAGTTCTTCATGAGTTCCCATAAAGAAGGACTAGAGGACACCAAAGGAAAGGAATGGGTAGCAGGCTTCAAACTAGTAACAGAAAGTTGTTCTTGACAAAGCAAAGAGTTAACCTGTGGAACTCCTTGCTGCAGGAGGCTGTGAAGGCTACAACTAGAACAGAGTTTAAAGGGAAGTGAGATCAAGTCATGGAGGTTGGGTCCATGGAGTAGTCTTAGCCAGGGGGTAGGAGTGGTGTCCCTGCCCAAAGTTTGTGGAAGGCTGGAGAGGGATGGCACGAGACAAATGGCTTGGTCACTGTCTTCGGTCCATCCCCTTCAGGGTCCCTAGGGTTGGCCGCTGTCGGCAGACAGGCTACTGGGCTAGATGGACCTTTGGTCTGACCCAGGACGGCCATTGTAAGCTCAGGGCTCAGGGTCGGGGGTCTCAGTGGACCCCCTTGATTTTCATGCACACCTGCTCCTGGGTGGCCAGGCTGGCAGCTCTCCTGCCCTAGACGGCCACTTTCCTGTGCCTAGTGCGGAGATCGTGGACAAGGTCCACGATGTCCGCACTAGCCCAGGAAGGTGCCCGCCTCTTGCGGTCCAGGGCAAGCTCCTGGGAGCCGCCAGCCTGGTCCCGGGAAGAGGGGGTGGGCTGGGGGACATCGGGTGGCTGGCTCGAGCCGTGCCAGGTGCAGGGTCTGCTGGCTGGGTGCTGGCAGGCTTGCACCTGGCACGGGCACCGTAGCCAGCCCGTGTCCCTTTAAGGGGTCCGGGGCCGGGAGGGGGGCATAGAGTTTCCCTGGTGTTGGCCAGAGTGGCCAACAGGGAAACCTGGGGAGGGCTAGCCTCCCACTAGTTCGAATTAAGGGGCTACACACCCCTTAATTCGAACTAGTAAGTTCGAACTAGGCTTAATCCTCGTAAAATGAGGTTTTCCTAGTTCGAACTAAGCGCTCCGCTAGTTCGATTCAAATTCGAACTAGCGGAGCGCTAGTGTAGCGGCTATGAATGTTAGTTCGAACTAACGTCCGTTAGTTCGAACTAACATTGTAGTGTAGACATACCCTAACTGTGAGAACTATTTACAAACGAATGTGAGAACGGGAACCATTAACTAACTAAGTAGACTGGGAGATATGGAGATGCTCCAACGACCGTCGCTGCGGTAAGAAGGAACTGAGGTGGGGCAGCGCCGGCAGGGGTACTTATGCCCCGCCATGGCGGCGCCACTCCAGAGGGCGCCCTGCAAGCGCTACGGGTACCGCTAGGGAAAACGCTCCGGAAGACGCGGTGCACGCGGTGCGCACACCTACTTCGAATGGACATGAGCAACCACTTGAAGAAGAAGGGCGATTTTACCCCCAGTCTATTCTGGGTGGGATCACCATGGAAATTAGAGGCTGATGAAATGAGAAGAGCTAGTAAAACGATAAAGTGATGCCAGTGGTGTAAAGATGGCTCTGTGTCCTGTACCAGGGCATGGCACAGGCCAGGGGAGAAGCACCAGCTCTGACCGTGGAGGAGTGGAAGGCTACAAGGAAGATAGAAAGCTGGGTGAGGCTTATGGCGGCATTGTGAAACTTACCCTCTGGGCAGGTTATGCCATAGCTGCCTGTTATGAGGTTCTCTGCCCCCGCCCTCTGAAGCAGCTGATGCTGGCCACGGTCACAGACACGGTACGGGACTGGATGGGCCATGGGTCTGATCTAGTAATGAGGCACCCTGAGCCTCATGGCAAGAGCCGGCTCGTGGGGGAGCTGGCTGCTGTACTGCTGAAGGGTGCAGTGTTTTGGTGCAGCATTTGTATCAGGGACAGAAATGTTACAATTCCAGGGCATGGCAGCAGCCGGCAGAAGTACTGGGGGTCCTTGTCTCGGGCTCTGCAGAGCTGAGACAGTGGCAGCTCGTTATCTGGTTATTACCGAACCGTTCAGAAGCAGCTTGCTGCCCAAAGTACCGGGGAGTGAGAGAAAGGGCACAAGGAAAAGGGAGGATAAGACAGAAGAGGAGAATCAGGGAGAAGGGAGAGACAGAAACTGAAGCAGGCAGCCTGGGAGAGTTAAGGGGAAGGGGAGCGGACGTCTAGTCTGACTACCAGTGTAATCCTGTGCGTGCCAGGGGTAGCCAAAGAGGGGCCAAAGGGCATCTTTGGGACAAGGAGGGCACGAGGTGCAAAGAGAAGCAGGCAGACTCAACAGCAAGAGTCACAGGACAGAGCCGCAGTGATGACCACTGCAATCTCAGTGAACACTGGCCAGGGTGCATGTGCACAGGTGGGGAAGAAGAGTGGTTACTGTCTCACTGCAGCCCCAGGAGATTTCAGAAATGCCTTCGGCTACATTTATACTTACCGGTAGATCGGTGCTTCTGGCGTTCAATTTATCAGGTCTGGTAGAGACCCATAAATCGAATGCTGAGGCAGCTCCAGCCAGTGCCTGTACTCCTTGCAGTCCTGCCTGCCTGGAGTTCTCAGCAAAGGGCTGAAGGAATAATCTGTAGAGGAGGAGTAAGTAACTGTGGAAAGCAACTGAAACGATGGATGGGTGAGCTCGACTGTGCAGTGAAGTCCACAAACCTGCCTCCAGGAACAGAACTTCCATCTCACATCCTGGGGAGATACAAACCAGATTCCCTGTGCACACCCAGCCAGTGGGCACGACCAGGATGGCCAAGCCAGCCAGCCAGAAGTCAGACGGCTGCTCATCAGAAAGCAGCTTTCAGACAGGTTTTCTCCAGCTAACAACCCTCCCCCCCAAAGGCCACAAGCTGCCGTCCCCACCCGATGGGAGGGAAGCACGGCACTGAACGGGGCATTCAAAGACAAACACTCCGCTCACACAAGCTGGTCTGATGATTATTTTCTGTTTCTTCTCAAGAGTTTAATCAAAGTGTGTTGAGTGGGTTTTTGCTGCAAAATGAATCACTCTAGTTGCCATGACAACACTGCTCTAGTCAGTCTAGTTAATCTGCCACGTCCCCCGTTTGCCGTTTGGTCTCCGGGAGAGGAAATGCCTTGCCTTTGATTTGAAGAAGCGCCATCCTGTTTTGGCAAGGGTGAGGGAGGAAACTAAACTGGGCTTCCCCTGGGGAACTCTGAGCGTTTGAGATATTTAGTGTCACTTATGCAGCAGCTGGACCAAGCTGCAGCCAATCCCAAACCAGCCATCAAATGTGATAAACTGCAATCAGTGTAAAGTTGTTCTGGCCTGGTGTTAAATATTCATCTGAAAGAGCACAAATAAACCAAGAGCAAATGTTCCCACAGATCCAAGGTGGGAGGCCACAGTGACATTTTAATAGAGGAAATGTACAAAATGGAGCAAAGGGAATGCTCGCCCAGAGCTCCCCAGTGCAGCCCCATGTCACTGCTCCCCTCCAGGCAGGGGAGACAGGCCACTGGAAATGGACTGACGAACTGATGTGCAGGCAGACTCTCTGCATGGACCCGAGAGCAGCTTGGAACTGGCCACAGGCAGCAGAGGCCACCAGCCCATACCACCTGACAAGTCCTGGGCAACGAAGCACGATACAAATGCCTGATAAGTTTCTATTTACTATCTGAAAAGTCCCCTCTTCCTCCGATCGTCTCTCCTCCCTATGCCTCCCGATCCTTCGCCTCCCAGCTGGACATTTTCATCCCTGATGCCTCTTCCTCTCGGCAGAGTCCACCAGTGCCGCTTCCATCCACAAAGACCTGGTTTTGTCTGGCCTCCCAGAAACTGTGAGCCCCCGGCACTGCCAGCTGGTCTCACTCATTCCACTGCAATGGACACTTGTAGCATTATAGACCCGTAAGTGAATTGATAACAGCTCCCTACAGGCAATTCCCCAAGGCTTTCATAGAATCACAGAACCCCAGGGCTGGAACAGACTTCAGGAGTCACCGACTCCACCCCCTGCCCAAGGCAGGACCAATCCCAACTAAATCAACCCAGCCAGGGCTTTGTCAAGCTGGGACTTAAACACCTCTAGGGATGGAGATTCCACCCCTCCCCAGGGAACCCAGCCCAGGGCTTCCCCACCCGCCTAGGGAAATAGTTTTTCCTAATCTCCAACCTAGACCTCCCCCACTGTAACTTGAGATCACTGCTCCTTGTTCTGCCACCTGCCCCCACTGAGAAAAGCCTCCCTCCATCCTCTTTGGAACCTCCCTTTAGGAAGCTGAAGGCTGCTATCAAATCCCCCCTCACTCTGCTCTCCTGCAAACTAAACAAGGCCAAATCCCTCAGCCTCTCCTCATAGGTCATGTGCTAATCATTTTGGATGCCCTCTCCAGTGTGTCCACATACTTTCTATAGTGCAGGGCCCAGAACTGGACACAATACTCCAGATGTGGCCTACCAGAGCCGAATAAAGGGGAATAATCACTTCTCTGGATCTGCTGGCAACGTTCTTCCTAATGCACCCTAATATGCCAATAGCATTCTTAGCTACAAGGGCCCCCTGTTGACTCTCATCCAGCTTCTCATCCACTGTAACCCCCAGATCCTTTTCCGCAGAACTGCTACTTAGCCAGTTGGTCCCCAGCCAGTAACAATGCTTGGGATTCTTCTGTCCCAAGGGCAGGACTCTGCACTCGTCCTTGTTGAACCTCATCAGATTTCTTTTGGCCCAATCCTCTAATTTGTCCAGGTCACTCTGGACCCATCCCTGCCCTCCAGCGTATCTACCTCTCCCCCCAGCTTAGTGTCATCTGTGAACTTGCTGAGGGTGCAATCCAGCCCCTCATCCAGGTCATTAATAAAGATGTTGAACAAAACCAGTCCTAGAACCGACCCTTGACGCACTCCGCTAGATACCAACCACCAACCTGACATGGAGCCACTGATCACTACCCGTTGGGCCCAACAGTCCAACCAGCTTACTATCCATCTTACCGTCCATTTATCCAATCCATACTCCCTTAACTTGCTGGCAAGAATATGGTGGGAGTCCGTATCAAAAGCCTTGCTACGATCCACTAACTTTCCCGCCTCCACAGAGCCAGTTACCTCATCATAGAAGCTAATCAGACTGGTCAGGCAGGACTTGCCCTTGGTGAATCCATGTTGACTATTCCTGATCACTTTCCCCTCTTCCAAGGGCTTCAAAATGGATTCCTTGATGCTCCACTCCATGATTTTTTTCGGGGACTGAGGTAAGGCTGACTGGTCTGTAGTTCCCTGGATTGTCCTTCTTCCCTTTTTTGAAGATGGGCACTACATTTGCCTTTTTCCAATCATCTGGGATCTCTCCCAATCTTCATGAGTTTTCAAAGATGGCCAAAGGCTCCTCAATGACATTTGCCAACTCCCTCAGTACCCTCGGATGCATTAAATCCAGACCCAGGGATTTGTGTATGTTTAGCTTTTCTAAACAGTTCCTAACCTGTTCTTTCTCCACCAAGGGCTATCCATCTCCTTCCCATACCATGTTGCCTAGTGCATTAGTCTGGGAGCTGACCTTGTCTGTGAAGACAGAAGCAAAGAAAGCATTGATTACTTCAGCTTTCCCACATCATCTGTCACTAGTTTACCTATTTACTACAATACCCGCCCAAGGTAGTGAGGAAACATTAACAGAGCCAGGCGTGTACTCAGAAGCCTCCTACTGCAAGACAAGCCCAACAAAGAAACCAACAGAACACCACTGGCCATCACCTACAGTCCTCAGCTAAAACCTCTCCAACGCATCATCAGTGACGACAACCCATCCTGGACAATGATCCCTCATTTCACAGGCCTTGGGAGGCAGGCCAGTCCTCGCCCACAGACAACCCGCCGACCTGAAGCAAATTCTCACCAGCAACTATACACCACACAACAGTAACTCTAACTCAGGAACCAATCCCTGCAACAAACCTCGATGCCAACTCTGCCCACATATCTACACCAGCAACACCAACACAGGACCTAACCAGATCAGCCACACTATCACGGCCTCATTCACCTGCACATCTACCAATGTAATATATGCCATCAAGTGCCAATAATGCCCCTCGGCTATTTACATCGGCCAAACTGGACAGTCCCTATGTAAAAGAATAAACGGACACAAATCAGATATCAGGAATGGTAATATACAAAAACCTGTAGGAGAACACTTCAATCTCCCTGGACACACAGTAGCAGATTTAAAAGTAGCCATCCTGCAACAAAAAAACGTCAAGAACAAACTTCAAAGAGAAACTGCTGAGCTACAGTTCATCTGTAAATTTGATACCATCAATTCAGGGGTTGCTTCTCGTAAAACCATACAGAATCACCAGGGAAGTGAAAAGGGCTTGCTGAGGGCATGCCCCCCAGTCTGGGTCCGCCCCAGCCCCAAGCTTCGCATGTATCCTGATGCCCTATAAGGAGAGTGTGAGGGGGGCTGAAGTCTCCCCTTCCCCCCAATTTGTATGGGAATACTGCTGGCTGTTTCCCTTCATCAAGGAGCAAGGGGAAAGTGCAGTTTGCTGAATTCCTCACTCTGGATGGGGTGCGCAGAAAGCTCATGATATTAGATTAGAATAGATAGATAGATAGATAGATAGATAGATAGATAGATAGATAGATAGATAGATAGATAGATAGATAGATAGATAGATAGATAGATAGATAGATAGATATTTTGTTAGCCTGTAAGGTGCCACAGGAGTACTTGTTGTTTTTAAAGTAACTACTAAGAACAAACTACTCACCTAGAACAAGTAAACTAGGGTGCACTTGCAAATAAGTCACAGTGAACCAATGCCACAGCAGATAAGAAGGAACTGTGTTGGAATTGGTCCTGCCTAGAGCAGGGGGCTGGACTTGATGACCTTCTGAGGTCTCTTCCAGTTCTATGATTCTATGATTCTATGAACTGAGGGGCAGACAGATCAGCAGGGTCATATATAGTGCAATAAACCAGTGTCACTCCAGGGCACATGCTGGCTGACCCAACGGATGCTGCTAGGGGAAAAAGTTGATGATGTCCGTGCACACCTACTTGGAATCAATGTGAACAAGCACTCAAAGAAGAACCTTTCAAAAACAGAAGTCAGATACTACAAAGGAAAATAGAAAGAAGCATAAACTCTGTTAAATGAAGTGTAAAAGCATATGTAACTAGGCCAAGAAAGAATATGAACAGCAACTAGCAAAACATACAAAAACTAACAAATATTTTAAGCACATTAGAAGCAAGAAGCCTGGCAAATAATCAGTGATGTCAGTGGATGATCAAGGCCATCACAGAGGGTATGTCTAGATTATATGCCTCTGCCGACAGAGGCATATAAAGTAGGCTACCCGACATAGTCAATGAAGCAGGGATTTAAATATCCACAGCTTCATTAAAATAAAAATGGCTACCACGCGGTGCTGGCTCAGCTGATCGTCGGCACAGCACACGAGTCAAGACGCAGATCAGTCAACAAGGGAAGCCTTTGTCGACTGCTCCCTTATGCCTCGTGAAACAAGGTTTACAGGAGCGGTTGACAAAGGCTTCCCCCTGTCAACTGAGCCGGCACAGCTCGGCGGACATTTTTATTTCAATGAAGCCGGGGATATTTAAATCCCCGCTTCATTGACTATGTTGGGTATCCTATTTTACATGCCTCTGTCAGCAGAGGCATGTAATCTAGATATACCCAGAGAAACTACCTGAATTCTTTACACCAATCTTCATGGCTGAGGATATGATGGAGATTCCCATACCTTACCTTTTTAGGTGATAAATATGAGGAACTGTCCCAGATTGAGGTGTCAATAGAAGAGGCTTGGAACAAACTGATAAACTGAACAGTAATACTTTACACTGATCAAATAATACTCAAACAAGCACGCTAAAGGAACTCAGATATGAAACTGCCATGCTAACAACTACGGTTTTAACCTATCAATTAAATCAACTTCTCTACCAGATGACTGCTGGAAAATTAATGCCAAACGCCAATTTTTAAAAAGGGTCCGGAAGCAATCCTGGCAATTACGGGCCACTAAGCCTAACTTCAGTACCAGGCAAATTGGTTGAAACTATAGGAAAGAACAGAATTGTCAGATACACAGATGAACACAGCATGTTGGGGAAGAGTTAAGGTGGCTTCTGTAAGAGAAAATCATGTCTCACCAACCCATTCAAATTCTTTGCAGGGATCAGCAAACATGGCTACAGAGGATTCCGTAGAGATGATGAACGCGGACTCTCTGAAAGCCTGTGACAAGATAAGCTGTCATGGGATAAAAGGGAGGTTTCCTCATGAACAAGTAACTGGGTAAACGATGAGAAATAAGGGTTAGGCACAATCCGTCAGTTTTCATGGCGGGAAGAAGTAAATCAGCGAAGGACTTGTGCTGTTCAACATATTCATAAATGATCTGGATGAAGCAGTGAACAGCAATGTGGAAAAGTTTTGCAGACAATACAAAATTACTCAAGATAGTTAAATCCAAAGCAGATTGCAAATAGTTACAAAGGGACCTTGCACAACTGGGTGACTGAGCAAGAAAATAGCAGATGAAATTCATTGTTGACAAATGCAAAGTAATGCACTCTGGAAAACATAATCCCATGTATGCAGAAAAATGATGGGGCCTAAATCAGCTGTTATCACTCAAGAAAGAGCTTAGAGTCATTGTGGATAGTTTTCTGAACTTATTTACTCAGTGTGCAGCAGCAGTCAAAAACGCTAATAGAATGTTAAGAACCACTCAGGGATAGATAATAAGAGAGAAAATATCTTAATGCCACTATACAAATCCGTGGTATGCCACATTCTGAATGCTGCATGTAGTTCTAATCGACACATCTAAAAAATAGACCTGGAAAAAGTACAAAGAATTGCAGCAAAAATGATCAGGGGTACGGAACAGCTTTCATATAAGGACGAGTTAAAGAAAGACGGAGACTGTTCAGTTTGGAAAAAAGGTGACAGAGGGGATATGATAGAGGACTGTCAAACCCAAGAATGGGGTGGAGAAAGGCAATGAGGAAGTGTTACTGACCCCTTCACATAACATAAGAACCAGGAGTCACAAAACAGAATTAATAAGAAGCAGGTTTGGAACAAACATAAGGAAGCACCTCTTCATACAACACAGAGTCAACCTGTGGATCTCACTGGCAGGGGATGTTCTGAAGGCCAAAAGTGTAACTGGGTTCAAAAAGGAATTAGATAAGTTCATGGAGCATAGGCTCATCAATAGGGGTTAGCAAAGATAGTCAGGGATTCAACCCCTTGGTCTGCATGCTCCTAATCCTCTGACAGCCAGAAGGCAGGCATGGATGACAGGGGACGGATCGCTTGATAAATTGCCCTGTTCTATTCATTCTCTGTGAGGGTATGTCTACACTACCCCGCTAGTTCAAACTAGCGGGGTAATGTAGGCATACCGCACTTGCAAATGAAGCCCGGGATTTGAATTTCACAGGCTTCATTTGCATAAGCCGGCCGGCGCCATTTTTAAAACCCCGCTGGTTCAAACCCCATGCAGCGCGGCTACACGGGGCTCGAACTAGGTAGTTCGGACTAGGCTTCCTATTCCAAACTACCGGTACACCTCGTTCCACCTCGTTTCTAGTCCGAACTACCTAGTTCATGTCCTGTGTAGCCGCGCTGCACGGGGTTCGAACCAGCGGGGTTTTAAAAATGGCGGCTCCCCGCTTATGCAAATGAAGCCCGTGAAATTCAAATCCCGGGCTTCATTTGCAAGTGCGGTATGCCTACATTACCCTAGTTCGAACTAGGAGGGTAGTGTAGACATACCCATACATGTCTGGCACTGGCCAGTGTTAGAAGATGGACTAGAGGGATCAGTGGTTCTCCACCTCTGGTCTGGGAATCCTTGGGGATCTGCAGCCTATGCCTAAGATTTCCAAGAGTGTCTGTACCGCCACTCAATTTTTCATGGGTACACAAATGAAAATTGCTTCAGAGCACTGGTCCATCCATGCTTCAGAGTAAGGTAAAAAACAAACAAAATCAGTAGAAAACATCTAGGCAAATGTGCACTAAGGAAAAAAAAATCCTTCCTAATCCCTACAGGTCAGCAACTGAAGCCCTTCAGCCAAAGCCCTGATCTACCCTAGGGAGTTATTTCGAAATAATAAGCTTAGCGTCCACACTCCCAAGCCCGTTATTTCAAAGTAACAGGCTGGTTATTCTGAAGTCTGAACTCTTGCTTTCCTCCAGAAATAGCACTTATTTCGAAACAGTTATTTCAAAATAGTGGCAGTGTGGACGCTCCACTGCTGCTATTTCAAAATGACTCCCCTCCCCCCCCAGAGTATTCAACGTAATTACTCCCCAGTGCTTCCTGGGGCACTAAGTCGAGATAGCGCATCCACAAGAATGGAACCTGCCACAGACTAATTTTGAGGCTCCCCTGTAGTGTGGAAATTGGCACCCAGTCTAGATGCGATTTTCCAGAAAATAAGCCCTTTTCCGCAAGATCCCTTATTCCTACTTTCAAGTAGGAATAAGGGATCTTCCGGAAAATGGCTTATTTTCCGCAAGATCCCGTCTAGACTGGCGCTTTTCTCCGGCAAAACCCCGAGCCGGAAAAAAGCGGCAGCCATGTTCATGCAAATGCCGCGGGGGATATTTAAATCCCCCGTGGAATTTGCAATTCCGACTGGTCTCATTAGCATCCCTTTTCCGGAAAGGGGTGCCAATGTAGACACAGCCGGTGACTTTTTATAAATACATTAGAAGCAAGAGGAAGACCAAGGACAGGGTAGGCCCATTGGTCAGTGAGGAGGGAGAAACAATAACAGGAAACTTGGAAATGGAAAAAATGCTTAATGACTTTTTTGTTTCGGTCTTCACTGAGAAGTCTGATGAAGGAATGCCTAGCATAAGGAATGCTAGTGGGAAGGGGGTAGGTTTAGAAGATAAAATAAAAAAAGAACAAGCACTTACAAAAGTTAGATGTCTGCAAGTCACCAGGGCTTCATGAAATGCATCCTAGAATACTCAAGGAGCTGATAGAGGAGGTATCTGAGCCTTTAGCTATTATCTTTGGAAAATCATGGGAGACAGGAGAGATTCCAGAAGACTGGAAAAGGGCAAATATTGTGCCCATCTATAAAAAGGGAAATAAGAACAACCCAGGAAACTACAGACCAGTTAGTTTAACTTCTGTGCCAGGGAAGATAATGGAGCAAGTAATTAAGGAAATCATCTGTAAACACTTGGAAGGTGGCAAGGTGATAGGGAACAGCCAGCATGGATTTGTAAAGAATAAATCATGTCAAACCAATCTGATAGCTTTCTTTGATAGGATAACAAGTCTTGTGGATAAGGGAGAAGCGGTGGACATGGTATACCTAGACTTTAGTAAGGCATTTGATATGGTCTTGCATGATATTCTTATCAATAAACTAGGCACATACAACTTAGATGGGGCTACTATAAGGTGGGTGCATACCTGGCTGGATAACCGTACTCAGAGAGTAGTTATTAATGGTTCACAATCCTGCTGGAAAGGTATAACAAGTGGGGTTCCGCAGGGGTCAGTTTTGGGACCAGTTCTCTTCAATATCTTCATCAGTGATTTAGATATTGGCATAAAGAGTACACTTATTAAGTTTGCAGATGATACCAAGCTGGGAGGGGTTGCGACTGCTCTGAAGGATAGGGTCATAATTCAAAATGATCTGGACAAATTGGAGAAATGGTCTGAGGTAAACAGGATGAAGTTTGATAAGGAAAAATGCAAAGTGCTCCACTTAGGAAGGAACAATCAGTTTCACACATACAGAATGGGAAGCGACTGTCTAGGAAGGAGTACGGCAGAAAGGGATATAGGGGTTCTAGTGGACCACAAGCTAAATATGAGTCAGCAGTGTGATGCTGTTGCAAAAAAAGCAAACATGATTCTGAGATGCATTAACAGGTGTGTTGTGGGCAAGACATGAGAAGTCATTCTGCCGCTCTACTCTGCACTGGTTAGGCCTCAGTTGGAGTATTGTGTCCAGTTCTGGGCACCACATTTCAAGAAAGATGTGGAAAAATGGGAGAGGGTCCAGAGAAGAGCAACAAGAATGATTAAAGGTCTAGAGAACATGACCTATGAGGGAAGGCTGAAGGAATTGGCTTTGCTTAGTTTAGAAAAGAGAAGATTGAGGGGGGACATGAGAGCCGTTTTCAGGTATCTAAAAGGCTGTCATAAGGAGGAGGAAGAAAACTTGTTCATCTTGGCCTCTGAGTATAGATCAAGCAGCAATGGGCTTAAATTGCAGCAAGGGAGGTTTAGGTTGGACATTAGGAAAGGTTCCTACCTGTCAGGGTGGTCAAACACTGGAATAAATTGCCCAGGGAGGTTGTGGAATCCCCATCTCTGGAGATATTGAAGAGTAGGTTAGATAAATGTCTATCAGGGATGGTCTAGACAGTATTTGGTCCTGCCATGAGGGCAGGGGACTGGTCTCGATGACCTCTCGAGGTCCCTTCCAGTCCTAGTGTTCTATTATTCTATGATTCTATGGCTTATGAAGGAAGGGGATAAATAAAGGGACTTACAGAACCCAGATTCCAGGGCCAGAAGGTACTACTGTAACCATGCAGCCAGACCCCATGCACACAAAGGCCAGAGACACTGGTTTAAGACATATATGTTAGGAAGATAGTGAGACCACACTGTGCTCAATTCTGGTTTCCACACATCAAAGGGGATGTTGTAAAGATGGAAAAGAATGGCAAAAGAGCTAGGAGACTAACTGGAGGCTGGTCAGCTTGTTTTAGAGTTAAGAGATTAAAGTAGCTCAATTTGCTTGGTTTGTCCAAGAGAAGGGTAACCTACGAGCACTGGAACGAGGAAGGTTTTGATACCAGACGGTTCTTTCAACTAGCAGAAAAGGGTGGAATGAAATCCAATGGCTGGGAACCAACACACATTCAGACTAGAGAGAAACAGCACGATTAACAGTGAGGCTAATTAATCATTGAACAACTCACCTATGCATTGGCTGGGTTCCTCATCACTAGCTGTCTTCAAAACAAGCCTGGATTGTCTTTGTAAAAAATCCATCATAGACTGAACAGAAGTTATGGGCTTGATGCGGACATTACTGGGTGGGCCATTACTGGGCCTATATTATGCCTAAGATATTAGACTAGATGATCAAAATGGTCACTGCTGACCTTAATATCCATGGATTAATGTTTATTGAGATGACTGAGAATTTCCAACTGAAACTGGAGAACATTTAGCCGAAGCCTGAACTAGCCTGATCCTTAGCAAGGTGCGATGCACCTTAGGCCTGATGTAAGGGGACTGTTAGCCCCTTACTAAAACTCTGTGGGAGTTTTTGATTCGCCAGCTCCCAGTATCAAAAGGGGAAGAGTCCATGAGAAATCAGGGCCCTGAGACTGACAGACCCCAGAGACAATGGAAAGCAGCCAACACTCCAGCTCGGCCTGACTGACAGGTTGGACAGGCCAGTGAGGAAAGCAAGAGGCCAAGGCCCGTTCCTCCCTGTGAGCTGGGATTTTTCTGGGTCTCTCTGAGTAAGGAGAGAGCTGAGAGACAGCTAAGAGGAGCAAGCTGTGTGGAGAAGCAGTCCTGCAGCAACAAAGCCAGGCACATACAGCCCAAGGAGTGCAAGCTGTGCTGAGGGGCAGTCCTGTAGCAACAGAACCAGGCACATACAGCCCAAAGAGTGCAAGCTGTGCTGAGGGGCAGTTTTGCAGCAACAGAGCCAGGCACATACAGCCCAAGGAGTGCAAGCTGTGCTGAGGGGCAGTTTTGCAGCAACAGAGCCAGGCACACACAGCCCAAGGAGTGCAAGCTGTATGGAGAAGCAGTCCTGCAGCAACAGAGCCAGGCACACACAGCCCAAGGAGTGCAAGCTGTGCTGAGGGGCAGTTTTGCAGCAACAGAGCCAGGCACATACAGCCCAAGGAGTGCAAGCTGTGCTGAGGGGCAGTTTTGCAGCAACAGAGCCAAGCACACGCAGCCCAAGGAGCGCAGACCCTGTGTTGAGCAGCAGACTGGCAGTGCTCAGAGAGCTAAAAGGGACAGAGAAGGAACGCAAGGAGCTGGAGACTGGCAAAGCAGCACAGCCTGCAGCTGGGTGTGGTGAGCAGCTGGGACCAGCAAAGTGCAGGGAGAAGATCCGGGTAGGGAGATATCACCAGCCAAGAGGCCCAGCAGGCCAGACTGGGAGAGGGGTTATATTTGCCTAGTTTATCAATAAGAATATCATACGAGACCGTATCAAATGCCTTACTAAAGTCTAGGTATATGACATCCACAATTTCTCCCTTATCCACAAGGCTCGTTATCCTATCAAAGAAGAAATTTATTTGGGCATCAGATTTTGTGGGTAAAAAGCCATTTGATTAGATGCATTTGATGAAGCCCACAAAGCCTGATGCCCGAATAAATCCATTAGTCTTTAAGGTGCCACAGGACGCCCGGTTGTTTTTCTCTTATGAATACACAATTCCTTAAATGTTGCAAATAGGCCTCTCCATCACCGTGAATTTTGACAAGTCCCAAACCCTCTATTGATCCCTTTCCTGTTACGGAGTGTGGGTAAATATCCTGTAAGATGTGTTAGGAGTAGTGAGTGTGTCAGTGTAAGTGGGGGAATAGTCCCGCTATTGTGGGGAACTTTCCTGGCTTCTATACCACCCCGGTGAAACGGACCAGCGAAAGGATCTGAATCCCTGCTCCCACTTCCTTTACCCCACGGCTTCCCTGATCCTGAGGGCTCCCCCTCCACTCTCCTGAGTAGCAGAGTCCTCGAAACCCCAACAAGGCTGGGCCTAGGTTTCCTGGGGCTTAATCCCCCACCTTGTAGTTACTAGGGGCAGGAGTTAGGGTGTCCCCACTCCGAGGTGCTCTCTTCATACTGCATGCTTTCTTGGCCCAGTGATCATTTCATGAGGTTCAAAGCAAATACAATTTATTAAACATCAACTGATTAAAGAGAAAAGAATAAGAAAAATGAGAATGGTTAAATGAGAACACACAGCCCCACTCTGTAGCACAGGGACATCAAAACAGCCATCTGCAGAGTGTAAGGACAGTTCACAGTTTCTTCCTTAGAGGCCCCTTAGAGGCCCTGGATGTGCTGCAGGGGAGCTGCAGGCTGGACACGCTTGCTCTGGCAGTGACCAAACCGCCTCAAGCTCTAAGTGGCCGACCTTGTCCGTGAATACAGAGGCAAAGAAAGCATTGAGTACTTCAGCTTTCTCCACATCCTCTGTCACTAGGTTACCTCCTTCATCCATTAGGGACTGCACACCCTCTCTGATCACCTTCTTCTTGTTGACATGCCTGTAGAAACCTTTCTTGTTATCCTTCACATCCTTAGCCAGTCGTAACTCCATTTGCGCTTTCGCCTTCCTGATAACCCCCCGGCATTCTCGAACTAGACATTTAAACTCCTCCCTAGTCATTTGTCCAAGTTTTCACTTTCTGTAAGCTTCCTTTTTGTGCTTAAGTTCACCAAGGATTTCCCCTGTAAGCCAATCCGGTCTCCTACCAGGTTTGCCTCTCTTGCTACGCGTCGGGATGGTTTCTTTCTGTGCCTTCAATAAGGCTTCTTTAAAATACTGCCAGCTGTCCTGGACTCCTTTCCCCTTCATGTTAACATCCCAGGGGATTCTTTCCATCAGATCTCTGAGGGAGTCAAAATCTGCTTTTTTGAAGTCCAAGGTGTGTATTTTACTACTCTCTTTCCTTCCTTTGGTCATGATCCTGAAATCTACCATCTCATGATCACTGCTTCCCAGGTTGTCACCCACCTCTACGTCCCCTATTAGTTCCTCCCTGTTTGTGAGGAGAAGGTCAAGCTGTGCACGGCCCCTGGTCGGATCCTTCAGCACTTGTGTCAAGAAGTTATCCCCAACATTCTCCAAAAACTTCCTGGATTGCCTGTGTACTGCCGTATTGGTTTCCCAACAGATGTCAGGGTGATTAAAGTCCCCCATGAGAACCAGGGCCTGCGATCTGGAAGCTTCGCTCAGTTGTCCGAAGAAAGCCTCATCTACCTCATCCACCTGATTCGGTGGCCTGTAGCAGATACCAACCACAACATCACTGCTGTTTGCTCCTTTAAACCTGACCCATAGACTTTCAACAAGTTTTTCTCCCTCTTTATACTGGAGTTCAGAGCAATCATAGTGCTCTCTTACATATAGTGCAACTCCTCCTCCTTTTCTCCCCTGCCTATTCTTCCTGAACAATCTATACCCTTCCATGACAGCGCTCCAGTCATGCGAGTCATCCCACCAAGTCTCTGTTATCCCAATTAAATCATATTTCTTGGTCTGGGCCAGGGCCTCCAGTTCTTCCTGCTTGTCGCCCAGGCTTCTCGCATTAGTGTACAAACACTTCAGGTAACCAGTTGATTGCCCTATCTTCTCCATTCGAAACTGGGGTCCTCCTTTCTCGCTCCTTGCTCTCTGCATTTCTTCCCGGTATCTGACTTTCCCACTCCCCTCAGGGTTTTGGTCACCGCCCCCCGACGAACCTAGTTACACCTTTACCCCTTCTTAAATGAACCCACTTTGACCATCTGAAGAAGTGGACGTGCCCACAAAAGCTCACGACATCATCCACGTGTTTGGTTAATCTCTAAGGTGCTGGGAGACTATTGGATGTTTTTTAAGTTTTTCCACTTGGACACTATATGTGCTCACAAATGCTGTGGATTACACAGGAGTTGTGATTTAAGGTAAAACTGGCAAACCGGGTACATTGATCCTTTGGGATCTGGGATGTCTGTGAGTGGCCTGTGTCAGGGGCTGGGTATCATGATGGGAACCGTTTAAAGGGACTCACGGATTGAGGTGGACCTATCGTTAACACCCAAGGCCCAGACAGGACGGCGCAGCCAAGAGGAGAGTGCTTATGTAGCTAAGACAGGCTGTAGCAGAGAGCTGACATCCAGTCAGGCAGGGGCAAAACCTCCTCTTGCTGGAGACAAAGGGTAAGAAGGTGACTCTCAGACCCATGTTCCCTGAGAACTGTCACACCAGGCATACAGTCACCTGTGCATGAAAACCCTGGTGAGTATGTCCTCACAATTATCCTAGGTTCTTTGAAAAGAAGTGATTAGACTTTTTTCTTATTTTGATGTTTTCCAGAGGCAAGGCAGTTCTCTGAAAGCACCTTGCACAGCCCCTCTGAAAACTGAATTCAAGTTAGAAATTACAATGGCTACGACTTGATTTTTGTAAAGGTCCAAGCTTTGGAATCAATAACAAGTTGTGTGGAAAAATAAGGTTCTCCCTCGAAAGCGTCTGCGCTATTTATCAAGGCAGGGAGAGCTGCACCTACACTGACTTCTTTCATTCAGTGTACACATTCACTGACGAGGCCAAGGACTGGGGACAACCCTAAGCAAAGGGCCATCTATTGATCTCCCACACAAAAGCAGCTCTTTCCTGCCACCTGGCCTACCTGAGATGTGGCAATAGGCATCTCTCAGATCAACATTGCATTGGCTGCCAGTCATTAAAAGTTGTGTATCGCCACAGTAACTCCACTCACAGGGTCAGTCCCTGAGTGTTCATTCAGACATAACTCAGATCCAACCCTCCTTCTCCAGAAAGAAATTAACCCTTTCAGTCATGCAACACAGTGAGTGGGTAAACAGACATTTTTCATAACAACATACAGAATCTTCACATTTTCGTGTCACGGGCTTTATGAACCTCGTAACAAGAGCATTAAGGAAAGGAGCAAGACAATGCAAGAAAACCACACAGAGAAACTGCATTAGTCCAAATAAAATGTCCTAGAGATATGTGTGAAAGATAATGGTCAGAGCATACTTAGTAAACAAGAAAATGTGGGAATAAAGTTACCTCTGCCAAATTTCAATGCATTTCATCCACCAATTAAATCCATTTCCATAAGGAAACTAAAATATGCCACCTTCTACATAAGTTACATAAGTTACTCATTTCTTAGGCTTCTTAAAAAGACTTAATTTAAAAAAAAAATCTTCTCCCAGCTCGTCCTCTGACCTTCCATCATTACAGCTCACCTTGGCTCATCTCATGGACTTCCTTTCTGATAGGAAGGCCAGCTGGCCTTGCCTTGTGTGAGAAACTTTCTTTTCACAGATGAATGCTACAAGTCATCACATGATCATGTCTTCTAGTCCTCAGTCCACCAGTGGGGAGACCTAATTTGCAGTACTGCAGAGGCAAGTAAGATCCAATATTGTATTCCCTTCCCTTCTTGTGTTATTTTCTGTTGCACTGGGTCTTGCCTTCTAGCCTATCTCCCTTTCTTAGCTTTTTATTGAATCCTGAAATCAGCTACACTGCATTCATCCAATCCTGCCTTCTCAAATGAGACAGGGTCCAACCAGACCAGAAGGCAGCTCTAATAGATAGTAACTAACCAGAGCATAAGCAGTACAGGCAGTCCCCGACTTACGCGGATCCGACTTATGTCGGATCCGCACTTAAGAACAGGGCTTTTCTCGCCCCGGAGCTCACGGGCGGCGGGTCGCCGCCCGTGTCCTCTGGGGCGAGAAAAGCTTCTCCCAGTCTCCCTGGTCTGCTGGGGGGGTCCAGCGGCTTTGCTGGACCCCCCCAGCAGACCAGGGAGACAGGAGCAAAGCCGCACAGGCGGCATCCCACCGTCTGTGCGGCTTTGCTCGGGGGCAAAGGAGCAAAGCCACACGGGCGGCGGGGTCCCTCCGCCTGTGTGGCTTTGCTCGGGTCTCCCTGGTCTGCTGGGGGGGAGGGGGCGCAGCTAGTGCTCCCCGCCCCCCCCAGCAGACCAGGCTTTTGTTGCGGGACGCCTCTGGTAGAGCAGCTGGGGTGCTGCCGGGCACCCCAGGTTCCAGATACAGCAGCTGTTGAAACTGATCAGGCTGATTCCAGGAAGCTGGGGGCAGAGCAACTCTGCCTCCGGCTTCCTGTAGTCAGCCCCTGGTCAGTTTCAGTGGCAGCAGCTGAATCTGGAGCCAGTTCCGACTTACATACAAATTCAACTTAAGAACAAACCTATAGTCCCTATCTTGTACGTAACCCGGGGACTGCCTGTAGTTGTCATAGACAACTTACCAGCCAGAGTATCCACTCATAACTCCAGAGACCTAAAAACATCAACAAAGGCCATATTTCAATCAGTTTTTTTATTCTCTCTTTCACCTTGGCTACGTCTACATTGGCCCCCTATTACGGAATAGGGATGCAAATGTAGCACTTGGGAAGAGGCAAATGCGCGGGAGATTTAAATATCCCCCGCGGCATTTGCATTTTCATGGCCGCCGCTTTTTTCCGGCTTGGAGATAAGCCGGAGAAAAGTGTCCAGACTGGTGCGATCCTCCGAAATAAAGCCCTATTCCGGAGGATCTCTTATTCCTACTTGCAAGGACGCTTTTCTCCGGCTTATCTCCAAGCTGGAAAAACTCGGTGGCCATGAAAATGCAAATGCCGCGGGGGATATTTAAATCCCCCACGCATTTGCCTCTTCCCAAGTGCTACATTTGCATCCCTATTCCGTAATAGGGGGCCAATGTAGACATAGCCCTTGTGTCTGCGTGTTTGCTAACATCAGGTTAAGTGCATATCTTTCACAGAGAGAGAGAGAGAGAGAGAGAGAGAGAGTGTGTGTGTGTGTGTCAGTGTCAAATTAACTTTTTCCTTGTTGAAGATATGGGACTTTTTCCTTGCCTGAAAATATGGGACTCTGAGGCTGTGTCTACACTACATGCCTCTGTCGGCAGAGGCATGTAGATTAGGGTTGTAGGCAAAGGTAAATGAAGCCGCGATTTAAATGATCGCGGCTTCATTTACATTTACATGGCTGCCGCACTGAGCCGACAAACAGCTGATCAGCTGTTTGTCGGCTCGCCGCTAGTCTGGACGTTCCCCCTGTCGACATCAAAGCCCTTTGTCGGCAGCCCCATTATTCCTCGTGGGATGAGGTTTACCGGGGCTGCCGACAAAGGGCTTTGATGTCGACAGGGGGAACGTCCAGACTAGCGGCGAGCCGACAAACAGCTGATCAGCTGTTTGTCGGCTCAGCGCGGCAGCCATGTAAATGTAAATGAAGCCGCGATCATTTAAATCGCGGCTTCATTTACCTTTGCCTACAACCCTAATCTACATGCCTCTGCCGACAGAGGCATGTAGTGTAGACGTACCCTGAGATATTGACTCCAATAGCACAAAGACTCTGATAAGTTCTAAAAATGTTTTGCATAATCACTCCAACGCAGTTTCAACATAAATGCTTGTCTTAATCTGATGCTCTTTTTTATATGTAATCAACAAACTTTCATGCTGAATGAATGCTCCCAAGTAACAAGTAAAACCAAGGCCTCTGTTTAAAAGGTTTAAACCCAAACCTATCTACTACTGTTTAATGTTGGACAGTGAAAGATGATATACAAATCTTAAACACCTTCAGCCTTTGAATTCACTATCCACACAACTGTCCCATGGGAGGAAAATGTAATGGAAAATGGAGTTTGGGATAGCTGACCGTTTCTCAAGGAGACACTATTAAAGGCATAACTGGAAAGGATCCCAATGCGAAGAAAAGATAGGAAGAAGAATAAAAGAGCAATATGGCTCAGTCAGGAGTGCACTAATGAGCTAGAAATCTAAAAGGCAAAGTACACAAAGTGGAAACATGGACTAATTAATTGCAAAGGAGGAGCACAGAAAATAGCACGAGCGTGTAGGGACAAAATCAGAAAAACTAAGGCACAAAAAGAATTACTACTAAGAACACACACACAAAAACCCAGAATGAGGTTATTTAAATACACTGGACCAAGAAAAAGGAGTAGGAAAATGCTAATCTTCAGCGTAGTGGAGAAGGAAAGCTAATAACTGATGACATCAAGAAGGCTGAGGTGTTTAATCCCCGTTTTGCTTCTCTTTTCACTAAGAAGGTTAATGGTGACCAGATACTCAACACAACTAATATTCAAACCAGGTGAGAAGGAATGAAAACCAAAACAGGGCAAAACAGGTGAAAGACTATTTAGACAAGTTAGAGGTATTCAAGTTGTCAGTAGCTGAAAAAATGCATCTAAGGTACTTAAGGAACAAAATGACACAACCTCAGAACTGTTAGCGATGTTCTTGGAAAACTCATGGAGGGGATGGGAAGTCCCAGAAGACTGGAGAAGGAGAAACATAGAACCTATCTCTGAAGTTCAAGCAGGATCTGGGGAATTAGAGACCTGTCAGCCTAACTTTGAAAGCTGGGAAGACACTGGGACAAATTATTAAATAATGAATTTGTAAACACCCAGAGAATAATAGAGCTCTAAGGAATAGCCAGGATGGATTTGTCAAGAACCACAAAAGTGAAGCTTAAGTTCCTACTTTTATCATTACTAATGACCTGGCTGAGGGGATGGGTTGCATCCACAGCAAGTTCGCAGATGACACTAAGCTGAGGGGAGAGGTAGATACGCTGGAGGGCAGGGATCGGGTCCAGAGTGACCTAGACAGATTGGAGGGTTGGGCCAAAAAAATCTGATGAGGTTCAACAAGGACAAGTGCAGAGTCCTGCCCTTGGGACAGAAAAATAACAACACTGCTACAGACTGGGGACCAACTGGCTCAGCAGTAGTTCTAGAGAACAGAACCTGGGGATTACTGTGGATGAGAAACTGGATGTGAGTCAACAGTGTATCCCCGTAGCCAAGAAGGCGAATGACATATTGGGGTGCATCAGTATGAGCATTGCCAGCAAAGGAAATAATTATTCCCTTTTGTTCAGCACTGGTAAGGCCACATCTGAAGTATTGAGTCCAATTCTGGGGCCCCTGTTACAGAAAACATGTGGACACATTAGAGAAAGCCAAGTGGAGGGCAACAAAAATGATTAGGGGGTTGGAGCACATGACTTATGAAGACAGGCAGAGGGATTTGTGCTTATTCAGTCTGCAAAAGGATTTGATAGCAATCTTCAATTACCTGACGGGGGGTTCCAAAGAGGATGGCGAGAGGCTGTTTGCAGTGGGGGCAGATGACAGAACAAGGAGCAATGGTCTCAAGTTGCAGTGGGGGAGGTCTAGGTTAGATATTAGGAAAAACGATTTCACGATGACAGTGGTGAAGTACTGGAATGGGTTATCTAGGGAGAGGTTTTTGAGAACTGGCTTGACAAAGCCCTGGCTGGGATGCTTTAGTTGAGATTTGGGCAGGGGGCTGGACTTGAAGACCTCCTGAGGTCTCTTCCAACCTTATGATTCTAGAAGGTTAATGGCCTAGTAGATATGGCCGAAGCAGTAAATGCGATGTACGCGGTGTCTAGACTACATCCCTCTTTTGACAGAGGGATATAAATTAGACACTTCAAAATTGCAAATGAAGCGGGGATTTAAATATCCCGTGTTTCATTTGCTTAATGAAAAAAGTGAACAAATTAAAAGTTTAATAACGTGTTCACTTTTTTCATTGTATTCCTTTGGTATATATGGTCATGCCACAATTCTCTCCCAGAATATGATCTGAGGAAGTGGGTCTGGCCCACAAAAGCTCATCACCTAATAAACCATCTTGTTAGTCTTTAAAGTGCTACATAGTTTTTCCTTTCGTTCTTTCGAAAAAAGGCGTTCTGGAATGCAAATGGGGCTTTTTCGAAAGAGAGCATCCAGACTACCTGGGTGCTCCTTTCGAAAAAGCGACTTGCTTTTTCAAAAGTACTGGTTGTAGTCTAGATGCTCTTTTTCGAAAGAGGCTTGCAGTCTAGATGTAGAATAAGTGAGGAGACGCAAGGGAATAAGAAGCTATCGCTGCTCAGGCGGGGGCAAGGTCAGCACCCACAATCCAATGAAACAATAGCACAGAAGGGGCCTCATGTTGGTTAGTGATGAAATTCTATGGACAATCCCGCTTCTCAGCTCTAGCCAATAGGCGAGAAGAGAGCAGCGCCTAGTCCTGCCGTTTCTCCTATGCAGACCCACCACGCATGAGACAGAGCAGACAAACTAGCCCAACTTCGACGGTGTCCATAAAGACCCCTCCCCCAGGGGCCACCATGCGGGGATTTCAAGCCACCCAGGCCAAAGATGAGCTGTCAGCGTCGGAACCAAGCAGCTCCACAGGAGATACAGACACATTCCCAGCAGAAGCAGCTTCAACCTCAGTGAACACAGGCAGAGAGTATCATACGCTGGGGAAGGCTGTGTCTCTCCACAAAGCCAGGCATGGCTCCCCCCACACTCTACCTCCAAACTCCTCCCCTCTCATGACTCCAGTCTCCCTGTAGCTGGGCTCTAGTTCAGGGCCCATCCTCCTGGCACTCTGGGGACGGAGGCCTTGCTGCCACAGCCTCCCGGCATGTGATGACTGGGGCCATGTCACCGTGCCCCCTGGTGCTCTGGGAAGCTGGTCTGGAGTAGGGGATGGTGGCTGCAGTGGGGCAGCCTCTGGGCATTGGTGGGGCAATGCAGAATGGGCAGGGCCTCTGGCAGAAGGGCCAGGGCTGGGGACTAACCTCACCCTGCTGGTGACTGACATAAAATCATAGAATCATGGAATCCCAGGGCTGGAAGAGACCCCACAAGATCATCAAGTCCAGCCCCCTGCCCAAAGCAGGACCAACCCCAACTAGAATCATAGAATCATAGAATAATAGGACTGGAAGGGACCTCAAGAGGTCATCGAGTCCAGCCCCCCGCCCTCAAAGCAGGACCAAGCTCCGTCTACACCATCCCTGACAGATGTCTATCTAACCTGTTCTTAAATATCTCCAGAGAGGGAGATTCCACCACCTCCCTTGGCAATTTATTCCAATATTTGACCACCCTGACAGTTAGGAATTTTTTCCTAATGTCCAATCTAAACCTCCCCTGCTGCACTTTAAACACTTTATTCCCCTTTTTATAGATTGGCACAATATTTGCCCTTTTCCAGTCTTCTGGAATCTCCCCTGTCTGCCATGATTTTTCAAAGATCATAGCTAAAGGCTCAGATACCTCCTCTATCAGCTCCTTGAGTATCCTGGGATGCATTTCATCAGGACCTGGTGACTTGCTGACATCTAACTTTCCTAAGTGATTTTTAACTTGTTCTTTGTGTTTCCTATCTTCTAAACTTACCCTCTCTCTGCTTGTATTCACTACGTTAGGCACACCTCCAGACTTCTCGGTGAAGACCGAAACAAAGAAGTCATTGAGCGTCTCCGCCATTTCCAAGTTCCCTGTTACTGCTTCTCCCTCCTCACTAAGCAGTGGGCCTACCCTGTCCTTGGTCTTCCTCTTGCTTTTAATGTATTTATAAAAGGTCTAAACTAAACCATCCCAGCCAGGGCTTTGTCAAGCCGGGACATAAAAACCTGTAGGGATGGAGATTCCCCTCCTCCCCAGGGAACCCATCCCAGGGCTTCACCACCCTCCTCGGGAAATAGTTTTTCCTAATCTCCAACCTAGACCTCCCCCACTGTGACTAGAGACCATTGCTCCTTGTTCTGCCACCCGTCACTACTGAGAACAGCCTCTCTCCATCCTCTTTGGAACCCCCTTCAGGAAGTTGAAGGCTGTTATCAAATCCCCCCTCACTCTTCTCTTCTGCAGACTAAATAAGCCCAAATCCCTCAGCCTCTCCTCATAGGTCATGTGCTCCAGCCCCTTCAGCATTATGGTTGCCCTCTGCAGGGCCCAGAACTGGACATAATACTCCAGGGCTGTGTCTAGACTGGCAAGTTTTTATGCAAAATCATCTCCTTTTGCGGAAAAACTTGCCAGCTGTCTACACTGGCCGCTTGAGTTTCTAGAAAAGCACTGACGATCTCATGTAAGATTGTCAGTGCTTTTCCGGAAATACTATGCTGCTCCCGTTCGGGCAAAAGTCTTTTCCCGAAAGACTTTTGCGCAAAAGGGCCAGTGTAGACAGCACAGGACTGTTTTCTGCAAAAAAGCCCCAATCGCGAAAATGGCAATCGGGGCTTTTTTGTGGAAAACTGCGTCTAGATTGGCCATGGACGCTTTTCCGCAAAAAGTGCTTTTGCGGAAAAGCATCCTGCCAATCTAGACGCGCTTTTCCGAAAATGCTTTTAACGGAAAACTTTTCCGTTAAAAGCATTTTCGGAAACTCATGCCAGTCTAGACGTAGCCCAGGTGTGGCCTCACCAGTGCCGCATAAAGGGGAATAATCACTTGCGTAGATCAACTGGAAATGCTCCTCCTAATGCACCCCAATATGGCATTAGCCTTCTTGGCTACAAGGGCACAGTGTTGATGCATATCCAGCTTCTCATCCACTGTAATCCCCAAGTCCTTTTCTGCCGAACTGCTACTTAGCCAGTCGGTTCCCAAACTGTACCAATGCTTGGGATTCTTCCGTCCCAAGTGCAGGACTCTGCACTTGTCCTTGTTGAACCTCATCAGATTTCTTTTCGACCAATCCTTTATCTGTCTAGGTCACTCTAGACCCCATCCCTTCCCCACCAGCAGATCTACCTCTCCCCCTAGCTTAGTGTCATGTGCAAACTTGCTGAGGGTGCAATCCATCCCCTCATCCAGGTCATTAATAAAGATGTTGAACAAAACAGGCCCTAGAACGGATCCTTGCGGCACTCCACTTGAAACCAACCATCAACATGACATCGAGCCGTAGATCACTACCCGTTGGGCCCGACAATCTTGCCAGCTTTCTATCCACATTACAGTCCATTTATCCAATCCATACTTCCTTAACTTGCTGGCAAGAATATTGTGGGAGACCGTATCAAAAGCCTTGCTAAAATCAAGGTATATCACATCCACTACCTTCCCCATCTCCACAGAGCCTATTACCTCATCATAGAAGCTAATCAGGTTGGTCTGGCAGGAGTTGCCCTTGGTGAATCCATGCTGACTGTTCCTGATCACTCTTCCAAGTGCTTCAAAATGAATTCTTTGAGGATCCCCTCCATAATTTTTCCGTGTACTGAGGTGAGGCTGACTGGTCTATAGTTCCCTGGATTGTCCTTCTTCCCTTTTTTAAAGATGGGAACTACATTTGCCTTTTTCCAATTGTCTGAGACCTCTCCCAATCAAAGATAATGGGCAAAGGCTCTGCAATGACATCTGCCAACTCCCGCAGCAGCCTTGGATGCATTAAATCCGGGCCCATGGATTTGTGTCTGTCTAACTTTTCTAAATATTCTTAACCTGTTCTTTCTCCACCGAGGGCTGCCCACCTCCTTCCCATACTGCTTTGCCTAGTGCAGTAGTCTGGGAGCTGACCTTGTCTGTGAAGACTGAGACAAAAAAAGCCTTGAGTGCTTCATCTTTTTCCACATCATCTGTCACTAGGTTACCTCCTTCATCCAGTAAGGGCCCCATACCCTCCCTCATCACCCTCTTATTGCTAACATGCCTGTAGAAATCTTTCTTGTTACCTTTACATCCCTTGCTAGCTGCAATTCCAATTGCGCTTTCGCCTTCCTGATGACTCCCCTGCATTCTCGAGCAGTATATTTATAGTCCTCCCAAGTCATCTGTCACATGTCGTCCATGTCAGTGAATGTCCTCTCCTCTACCCTGAACACTGCACTATCCTGCCCCAGATCCAAAAAGTACAAAACAAATTCAAGGGGCTGACTCTCTGTGAAAACAAGAATAAGAACCTGGTGACAGCCTGACGGGTTCTGAGCTCGAAGAGTCCAGACACAGAAAGCTACGAGGTGACTGCTGACCATGGCCCCTTTTGCAGCCATACATGCTGGATCTCATGTGTTCACAGCTCCACTGATAGTCCTTGGTGCTCAGCAGAACATGTGCAGCACAGACAGTGGGGCCTGGAGAAGCATCATCCAAGAATTATCCTTTGTAAGCTCCTGCTGTTCAGGGCTCCATTAACCTACAGAATGTCAGTGAACTTCTCTGCCTTTTAGCATATGTTCCATTACCTGCCTAAACAAAAGAGAGGACTATGCAGCACTTTGAAGACTAACAAGATGGTTTATTAGGTGATGAGCTTTCTGAGGAAGTGGGTCTGGCCCACGAAAGCTCATCACCTAAGAAACCATCTTGTTGTCTTTAAAGTGCTGCATAGTCCTCTCTTTTGTTTCAGCAAGATCAGACTAACACAGCTACATCTCTATTACCTGCCTAGGCATTGAGGTGATAACTAGCAGGATCATGGCTTTCCCCCTTTTTTGGTGATCAACACCATCTTTGCTTTTTCTAACCTTCTAATATCTCGCCAGTTCTCAATCGACGTTTCAGAAATAATATATAGTGCTTGAAAAGTTCATTAGCTAATTCCCTTGACTTGCAGGGCATGCCATCTGGGCATGCTGGTTTATGTATGCTCAGCGTCCCAAGTATTATCTGACCCAGTTCATATCAGTAGCGCTACAGAACACAAAGTTAGAGTTGTCTTCTTAATTGGTCAAAAGATTTTCTACCTCTTTTCTCAACAGAAAGAGATTTAATAAAGCAGTTCGCTAGCTCATCTATTTTGTAATAATCATGAATGTAATCTCATTCATCATTAATTAATGTGTTTGCTTTCTTGCCAGTACTTCTGCTCGATCACTTATAAGGAGAGTTCAATTTCCCCAAGGCCATTTGGCAGCATTAACACCCTTTTCACAGACGAGGGGAGGTCATTTTGACCGTATCAAACCGTCACTCTCCAGTGCGCATATGAATGAAATGAACAAAGGGGAAAGGATCAGAAATGATGGCTGCAGAGAAGATCTTAGACAGGGAGGGAAGCTGAGGAGGACGAGTGAGGGCCAAGACTCAGCCACATCCCAGGAGCACAGTGATAGCCCAGAATTTGCTTCAATCTACCTGAAGGTTCATACTCCAGGAAGTCTGCCACTACCGCTCAGAGCAGGCATTTGACCCCTTATCCTAGGAGTAAATCCCGCTAGTCCTCCACTACTCAAAAGGACTCCAGCAGCAGCGTCTCGGGGGATTTCCCACGGAGCAGACTGGAGGGGGCCTGGCTAACGTTGAATTCTGCAAGGTTTCTCTGTGTAGACTGCAGAGACGTTGCAAGGGGGGACTGGGGATGCCCCAGTGGACCCAGGACTTGGCATGTGGCCTGCATAAGTGAGGCATGAGCCCTCGTGAGTGCAACTGTAAAGGGAAATCCTGTCTTACTAATCTATTAGAGTTCTTTGAAGGGGTTAATAAACATGCGGCCAAGGGGGATCCAGTAGATATAGTATACTTGGATTTTCAGAAAGCCTTTGACAAGGTCCCTCACCAAAGGCTCTTGTGTAAATTACATGGCCATGGGATAAGAGGGAAGGTCCTTTCATGGACTGAGAACTGGTTAAAAGACAGGAAACAAAGGGTAGGAATAAATAGTAATTTTTCAGAATGGAGAGGGGTAACTAGTGGTGTACCCCAAGGGTCAGTCCTGGGACCAATCCTTTTCAACTTATTCATAAATGATCTGGAAAAAGGGGTAAGCAGTGAGGTAGTTAAGTTTGCAGATGATACAAAACTGTTTAGGATAGTCAAGACAGAAGCAGACTGTGAGGGACTCCAAGAAGATCTCACCAAACTGAGTGATTGGGCAGCAAAATGGCAAATGAAATTTAATGTGGATAAGTGTAAAGTAATGCACATTGGAAAAAATAACCCCAACTATACGTACAGTATGATGGGGGCTAATTTGGCTACGACAAATCAGGAAAGAGATCTTGGAGTTATCGTGGACAGTTCTCTGAAAACTTCCACACAGTGTGCAGCGGCGGTCAAAAAGGCAAATAGGATGCTGGGAATTATTAAGAAAGGGATAGAAAATAAGACCCAGAATATCTTACTGCCCCTGTATAAAACTATGGTACGCCCACATCTTGAATACTGTGTACAGGTGTGGTCTCCTCACCTCAAAAAAGATATTTTGGCCTTGGAAAGGGTTCAGAAAAGGGCAACTAAAATGATTACGGGTTTGGAACGTGTCCCATATGAGGAGAGGTTAAAGCAACTGGGACTTTTCAATTTAGAAAAGAGGAGACTGAGGGGGGATATGATAGAGGTATATAAAATCATGAGTGGTGTGGAGAGGGCCGATAAAGAAAAGTTATTTATTAGTTCCCTAAATAGAAGAACTAGAGGACACCAAATGAAATTAATGGGTAGCAGGTTTAAAACTAATAAAAGAAAGTTCTTCTTCAAACAGCGAGTAGTCAACCTGTGGAACTCCTTGCCAGAGGAGGCCGTGAAGGCTAGGACTATAATAGAGTTTAAAGAGAAGCTGGATAAATTCACGGAGGTTAGGTCCATAAAAGGCTATTAGCCAGGGGATAGAAATGGTGTCCTTGGCCTCTGTTTGTCAGAGGCTGGAGAGGGATGGCAGGAGACAAATCGCTTGATCATTGTCTTCGGTCCACCCTCTCTGGGGCACCTGGTGCTGGCCACTGTCGGCAGACAGGCTACTGGGCTAGATGGACCTTTGGTCTGACTCAGTACGGCCGTTCTTATGTTCTTATGTTCTAACTGGACTGGAGGCTGTTGCGGCCACAGCAGCCCAGCCATGACAGCCTGAGGTGGGCAGCATGCTCCTTCCCTGCACCAAGTCCAGCAGCCAGGCTCCCGCAGGAGGCTGCAGAATGGAAGGCCAGAGTTCTGCAGATACAGATCAACCAGCTGAGTGCCAGAACAGCCACAGCAAACATGTCACCAAACACAGTAAACCGCAGAAAGCAACGGCGTCCGGCTGCCACGCAGACTGACAGAGCCAGCCCCTACCTTGTCCTCAAGGACAGCACAACACCCACACAGCAGCCAAACACCCACAAGGAGTGTCAGGCCCCCGTCCAGCACTGGGGAACGAGAACCAGCAAAATACCACAGGACCCAGAGCGAGACAGGAGGAGAAAACAGGCGAAAGGCCAAACTCACCAACATCGGACTCTTTGTGGGTTTTGATGATTTCAGCCAGTTCAAAATTTCCTGCAATGATGGCCACCTGAAACGAGAGGAAGAGAGGAGTGATTCTGAGCCGCCCTAATTCCTCAGCAAGGCCAGGCCTGCTGTCACCGTGGGAACCACATGGGCTGGCAGCACTTCTCCTGGCTTGGCCAAAAAGCAAGGTATAGAGTCAGCACCCCTCAGGTGCCATCCTAGTGCCAGCAACAACCCCCCTTCCTCCTGCAATGACTCCGTCTACGCAGAAGGTGGCAGAGAGCTGCTCTACCAGCTGGGGATTAAGTTCAGGGCTTATAGTTGCTGCTGAAGTAGCCTCCTGCCTTGTTAGGAAAATATTGACTGTCTGATCAAGGAGGTTATTTACCAGTAGCTGAACTCTGCAGGACTTGCCTTGGCAAAGCCACAGACAAGCCGTGAACGGCACAGAACCATTTCCAAGCAGGTAGCTGTTGGGGGCAGCCTGCTCCAAACAATGGCCACAGCACGCTAAAGCAAGATTAACAAAGCTCTGCACAGGAGCCAGCTCGCAGCGTGGCAGAGGTTCTCGTAAGAACCAGAAGGAGCAAGGACGGAAGGGAGGTGGAACACGGAAACACATGCAGAGAATTCCAGTTACTGGGGAGACTGGGCTATGAGGAGCCTTTCTTTTTCTGCTGCTACATGTCCTCACACCTGGAAAACTAGACACCTCTAGCAACTCTCAGGAGGGCTCCGACGTGAGTAATCAGAGAGCGAGACACTAGAGAAAAGTATGAATTAAATTCCGTGTAGCCGCCTTGCACATCCAGGTATTAAACATTGCAGAGCAAGCTGCTAGAGTTGGTACTGCTCTAGCAGAGTGACTTCTAACTGCTGGTACCTGCAACTTTTTCTGGCTGTAACAAGTCTCAGCACAAAATGTCGTCTGTTCAAACAGCCTTTGGGCCAAAGATCTTGCTCATTAGACTTTGCTCCGCATGCAGCAGCCCACCAGCCTGGTTTGCAAACGGGCTCGGCTCTGCCCTTGGGAGCCATTTACCGCCCGTTTTACACCGAGTCAGAGCGTAAGGCCTGAGGGGCCGTAGATCATTTAGTCTGATCTCCCATGAATCAGAGGCCACCAGCCGCAACCAGCTTCCTGCAGCCGAAATGAGAGCAAAGCAGCACAGCCCGCAAGAGCCAAGTGTGCTGTGCCACAGGGCGAGAGCTGAGGGACCGCACTGCACCACTGCCCAAGGTCACTGCAATGGCAAGGAGATGAATACATGAGACAGACCCAGCTCTGCCTGGCAGTGACCCGCACACACGAGCTGCAGAGGGAGGGGAGAAAGGTCTGACTGCCGGTCTGACCTGAGGGACAATTCCTTTCCAACCCCACGAATGGTGTGGAGTCAGCCCCACAGCAAGCGAACAAGAACCAGCCAGCCACGCACTTGAGAGACTGCCCAGTGCCACCTCTGAGCACTGACCGCTCCATCCAGTGCCCCATCTCTAGCGGGGTCGTCCCTGATGCCTCCGAGGAGGGAGTCAAAAATCACACTGGCCGGAGGTGGGGGAGGGAGCCTTTCCTGATCCTGCAGTGGACAGCCTGAAACATGGGATTCTTAGGAACATAGGACGTAAGTTGAAAGTGAGCCCACCAAAGCCTGAGATTGTCTGTGGCCAGGTTTGTTCAGGGAAGGGAGGAGTGAAGGTGGGAAGGGGCACATAAAGAGTGGGACTTGGGAAAGGGAGCAGAATGGGAGGAAGGCCTTGGGGCAGAATGGGGGGTGAAGCTTCCCAGGGAAAAGAGAAGGCAGTGCCCCGGTTGTGCTAACATTGCACTTTAGCTTAAACTTGATTTCACTTACAAGTCTGACACCTGCAATAGAGGTTTAAACAAAGACCTGACCTGGACAGCCTGCTCCATTCCACACCCTAATGAGATAAAAAGCCAAGCACCGGGTACCTTGAGTACCTTGTGAGCCTCGTGAGTGCCTCGTGAAACGAGGCTTCCTTTGTCGACTGCACCGCATCTAGACTGCCCCGCTGTGTCGGATCAGCTGATCGTCGGCACAGCGCAGCGGCCATTTTTATTTTAATGAAAGCAGGGATTATTTATTTGACTATGCCCAATAAACTATTTTACATGGCTCCAACCTTCCCCACTCTCCTCTCCTGAGACAGGCCCTCCCTTCCCCTGATCATCCTAATAGCTCTTCTCTGCACCCCATCCAGTTTTAATCCATCTTTCTTGAACATGGTGTGTCCATGAACGCACACAGTGCTCCAACGGGGTCTCACCGGTGCCTTGCAGTGATGTTGCTACTTCTCTCTCTCTGCTGGAAATGCCTCCCTGATGCCAGAATCGCATCAGCCTTTTTCACAGCTGCATCACACTGGTGGCTCAGAATCAGCCACTGACTGACCTCCATACCCAGGTTTCTCTCCTTTTTCCTCACTTCCAACTGAAGAGCTCCCAGCTTGTAGCAGAAATTCCTATTGGACCCAAGTGTGTGTCCTTGAACTTTGCTCTACTGAATTTCATCCCCTTTCTGTCATTCCAGTCTCCAAAGTCAGCCAGATCTCCCCGTGTACCATTCGGAGCCTCCTCCGTATTGACGGTGCCACCCCACATGGTATCATCAGCACACCCCTACTTCTGTGCCACGGTCAGTAGTAAAACTACTGAATACGACTGGCCCCACGATCAACCCTGGAAGAATTCTACTAGTTACCTTTCTGCAGTCCCACAGTTCATCTTTTAACACAACCCATTGCCACCGCCCTTTGGCTAGTCCCTTATCCACCGCACAGTTCTTGAACCGATCCCCATCCTTTTTGCTTTAACTAATCATTTCCTGGGTGGTACCTTTAACAAGCCCAAGTAGATTGGATCTGCATTTCCCTCACTTATAAACACAGTTATACAGTCTGGCCTGCCTCTCCAGAACCAGCACTGCCAGGGAACTGTTTGCTGCAGATGGAAGTTCGACAGCACTCCCAGGAAGAATTTAGGTCACAACAATTTTACCCTTTGCAGTGGGCATGTGAACCATAAGCCGCTGAACCAGTCTCACAGCTCAGGTGCATACTGTTGCCACCAGCAAATGTATCTTTGGGACAGGTGATAAGAAAAGCAAAGTCTGTGACAAGCTTAAAGGAGGGAAGTATGAGCCAAGCCAGAGCGATGTTCAAACCGCAGGCCATGGATGCCTGGACAGACGGCTGGGTGCGCACACAGAGGCTACTTACCAGTAACTATGGCTCTTTTGGGATGGTTATACTGGCATATACCCTCCTGGGAAAGCCCCCCCACTACACAAGGTGCTGAAACTTTCTGGGAACACGTGACCAGTGGGGCTGCAAAAATGCCATCATGAAGCAATCAACATGGAGTGTCCAAGAAAGATGCAGCCCCATTGCCTCCGTTCTTTCACTGGAACATCAGAGCCCCTCTAAGGAATGAGGGAAGATAGGCAAGGAGTTTAAATATGCAAAGGCAGCTCCTTTGAAGAATGAGCGACAGGTGTTTAATTAGCAATAAGGGCTGCTGCAAGCAGGCAGAGGTGTTGGAAACAGAGCTTGATTATGCATGCTGAGCAGCCTGCTTCTGTGCTGAGGCTCTGCTGTCCGTCCCCACTCACCAGTCCTAGATTTGTATTTCTGCACCTCTGGTCCCACATCAATCTAGTTCTCTTCTAAAACCTGCCCACTCACAGAAGCCCCCAGCTTTGCCTCCCTATACGAGACCAGCTCTTGGATACAGAGCAGCTGGCTCAAGCTAAGCCCAGACAAGGCTCAAGTGAAGCTGACCTGAAAAGGAAATGTTTCCAACCCCCACCCCCTGGAGTCCTGCCTGACTCCTCACTACGCTGGCATGGCCAGTGACTTAAACGGTCTTTCCTCTGCAGCTCACTAAAAACCGCCGTCCCTTCCTCCTGAATGAGGGTCTGGCCACAGTACAATACATCTGCCACCCGCCGGGTGGGTTGCTCCCGGTCATTCCCTGTCACCGATGCTAAATGGAAAGCTGCTGCAGAGGCTCTAGCTGGTACAGAAGGAAGGGGCCTACACGGCCATGAGGCTATCCAGCCCATGTTCCATCCCTACACTGGTCAGCTGCTGAGGCCATTTAAGGCTTTGCTCCTAAATTTCAAAGCAATTAATGGGTCAAGCCCAGTTCTCTAAAAGACTAAATTCAAGCTATGAACCACTGCAACAACTGGTCCCCTCTGGGACACTGCAGATCACAGCTGGACAACGCTCACTGGAGCTGGGAACAGGGTTCTCTGTTGAGGGGCTCCGGATGTGGCACACTCTGCCAGAATAGTGATAAAAATGCAGCCGTGTTAGTCTGGTGTAGCTGAAGCAAAAAACAGGACTATGTAGCACTTTAAAGACTAACAAGATGGTGTATTAGGTGATGAGCTTTCGTGGGCCAGACCCACTTCCTCAGATCAAATAGTGGAAGAAAATAGTCACAACCATATATACCAAAGGATACAATTAAAAAAATGAACAAATATGAAAAGGACAAATCACATTTCAGAACAGGAGGGGGATGGGGGGGGAGGTGAATGCCTGTGGGCTAATGATATTAGAGGTGATAATTAGGGAAGCTATCTTTGTAATGGGTAAGATAACTAGATCCTTTGTTTAGACTCAGATGTAAAGTGTCGAATTTTAGCATGAATGACAGTTCAGAGGATTCCCTTTCAAGTGCAGATTTAAAAGGTCTTTGTAGCAGGATGCAGGTGGTTAAGTCGTTGAGACAATGTTCTTTCTGGTTGAAATGGCAAGAAACTGTTTTTTCTTTAGTATCAGAGGGGTAGCCGTGTTAGTCTGAATCTGCAAAAGCGATGAGGAGTCCTGTGGCACCTTATAGACTAACTGAAGTGTAGGAGCATAAGCTTTCGTGGGCAAAGACCCACTTCGTCAGATGCATGTTTTTTCTTTGTGATCTTGTCTGATATCTGTTTTGTGGGCATTGATCCTTTGGCAAAGTGTCTGAGACGTTTGTCCAATGTACACAGCAGACGGACACTTTCGGCACATGATAGCATAGATTATATTTCTGGATGCGCAGGAATATGTGTTCTTGATCTTATAACTCACTTGGTTAGGTCCAATAATGGTATCAGCAGAGTGAATATGTGGACAAAGCTGGCAACTGGGTTTGTTGCAAGGGAAGGTGCCAGGGTTGGTATTAGTGTGGTATGTCCTGTGGTTGTTGGTAAGAATCATCTTGAGGTTAGGTGGTTGTCTATAGGAGACTATGGGTCTGTCTCCTAGAGCCTCTTGGAGTTTGGTATCCTGTTCCAGTATAGGCTGTAATTTATTGATAATGTGTTGGAGGGGTTTAAGTTGGGGGCTGTAGGTGATGACGAGTGGTGTTCTATTGTTGGTTTTCTTGGGTCTGTCTTGAAGTAGATGGTTTCTAGGTATTCGTCTGGCTCTTTCAATTGGCTTTTTTATTTCTCCAGGTGGGTAGTTGAGGTTTATAAATGCTTGGTAGAGATCCTGAAGTTTCTGGTCTCTGTCAGTGGGATTAGAGCAGATGCGGTTGTATCGAAGGGCTCGGTGATAACTAAGGACTCAGCCCTGGCTTGGTTCCTGACTACGGCTCTGTCCCCAGCTCCGGTCCCAGCTCCTGTCCCTAACCCTGAAGCCTGACCACCCACGCCCTGGTCCCTACAGAAAGGTCTTAGGGAGAGTGCTGCCAAATTTTCTCCTTAATACAGTCACCCTTGAGGGCCACAGAGCCACACTTTGCACATCCTGGTTTCCAGACACCTGTGGAACCTACCAGTTCTCCTGAGCAGTCCAAATTCTCAGCCACGAAGTTGACCAGATTCAACTCACAAGGAGAGGGGACCTCAGGGCAGGATGAGCTGTTTCTTCCAAAATGATTCTGGGGACCCTGCTGCTCTCCATAGCCACTTATCCATAGTGGTGAAGACCAGGACTTTAACTGGGTTCAAAAAGAGCTGGATAGATCCATGGAGGTTAGGCCCATCACTGGCTAGTAGCCAGGCTGGGTAGGAATGGGGTCCCTGGCCTATGCTTCTCTGCAGGTGGGTGACAGAGGAGGGATCACGTGAGGATCACCTGTTGTGATCTCTCCCTCAGGGCATCCGGTAGTGGCCACTGTGGGCAGACAGGACACTGGGCTGGATGGCCCTTTGGTCTGACCTCGTCCGGCCGCTCTTATCTTCTTATTTGCAAAAGAAATCTGAACACCAGCATCTGCCCATAATTAGCCCCCCCGTTAAATGAACCACCTCTTGCTTCACTTTTGGAAGCACTGAAGAAAGCAGAAGGAGTGAGGGAAACACGAACAGGAAACCTCAGGACTAGCACACCACAAAGACAACTAAATGGACTCCCACTCACCTCTTTACATAATGAGGACAACTGCGCGCACTGAGCCCTGTCACTCGAGACCTCACTGACACAGGCGAGCAGACAACACCCCGGGCGCCGGGTGAAGACCAGGGAAGCTATGGAGGGCAGGTCCCAGCGCAGTGCACAGTTCACAACGCTTTCCTGAGACACGCAAGGGTGCATTCCCAGTGCATCCTTCCAACCCCACTCACGCTCAGGAACGCATCTGCTCCTCAGCGTGCCACAGAAGAGCTCCCAGAGCTACTGGAATTCATGTGCATTGTTGCCTCCCTTTTCCTTTGGTGAGTCCATCTTGCCTGTAAGAATCTCTGCCGTTTTTCCTCTCTCAGCAATGACCCCCTTTAAGAAACTAGTTCTCTGAGCTCCCCAAGCAGTGACGGAGGAACAGCTTCAAACTGTCAAAATACATTCGGAGGGGCAGACCATACTGGGAGGGATTAGCAGACACATGGGTGCATCTAGACTCCATGGCTCTGTCCACGGAGCCATGTAAAATAGTTTATTCGGCGTAGTCAAAGAAGCAGGGATTTAAATAATCCCCACGTCATTAAAATAAAAATGGCTGTCGCGCTGTGCCGGATCAGCTGATTGTCAGCACAGCACAGCGGCCATTTTTATTTTAATGAAGCGGGGATTATTTAAAACCCCGCTTCATTGACTATGCCGAGTAAACTACTTTACATGGCTCCGTCAACGGAGCCATGTAGTCTAGATGCACCCATGGAGAACACACACAGTTCTCCGGAGCTTGGCCCAACTTTAGACAAATATGGAGCAGGCTCATTTTTAAACTGACAAAGGAAGAGGTGGCTATGCTAGAGGTTGTCAGTGTAAAATTCAGGAGCAGGATGTGACTGAATTTCAGGCAGGTAATAACTGGCTTGGTAACTATAATGGGGTTCGCTCTGCACCCCCAGGTACTCAGCCCCACTCTTCAGTGAGTCAGGGACATTTCAGTCTGGTGAAACAGCTGTGCTCTTTGCTCTTGATAGGCTTCCCAGCTACATGCAAGCTTCATAGCTACTGTGCCTACAACTTGGCTGGCCATCAACAGACTGGGAAGCTTCCACATTTTTCTTTGCCTGAGCTTTCTTTTTCCCCTTCCTTCTTTACTGGCTTCCTCACAGTCTTTCTAGCTTTGAGTTAATGTGTAGAGCCCTACACAGATCCCAAATTTGTATCTACGTCTGCATCCACATTCACTAAAGTGAGCTGCGGATATCCGCATCCACATCTGCAGATGCTCACGGATATAAAGAGATATCTGCATATGTGCAGAGTTCTGGATACAAAATTTGCATCTGCATCCCTGTCTGCAAAAATGGGCCGCAGCTATCCACATCCACAGAAGTGGATACCCGTGGATATACAGCAGATAGCCACAGATTTGCAGGGCTCTATTAATGTGGCTGGCAGATGCTGCTAGTTACCAGGGAGGCACAGGGCTATTCACCCAGCCCCAACCCACATCCTTTGGGGCTAGAGTGGCAGGACCGCACTAAAGGCTACCCAATCAGCACCCGGCCAAAGTCACTTCCTCTATTGCCAGGAAATACTTGCAGAGCAGCACATCCAACATGCTCTGCAGCAGACTCCAGGGAGTCGCTTGGTAAGTTCCAAGAGCGGGATCTGTAAACTTGCATTATGGTCTCGCTTCCTCCACAAAAGAAGGGCCTTCAAAATACTGCCTCAGCCCTTTGCACAGTGACCCCTGCCACTCAAGAGACCTCCCTGGCAAAGATGAGCAGGCAACGTTCCCCGGACGCATGGTGAAGACCCGGGAAGCTACTAGCCCAGTGCTCAATTCACAACGCTGCATGAGATATGGAAGGACGTGTTTCAAATGCAAAGTGACCAGCCTAGCCCTGGCAAAGTAAGGAGAGGATTACAATGCAACGCTTCCTTGAGAAAAGAAACCTGGAAGAGTACAAACCAGTTCCACTGAGCGTGACTGCAAAACTCGGTGTGTTGCTGTCAGAAGGATCTTGCCCACCCAGTGTCTTACAAGAAAGAGTGGGGGAGGTGGGGAGGCATAGGAGGAGGGAGAGTTTCTCAGCATCTGTAGACTCAAGTGGTCTTTGGCAGGGATTGTAAAAGCATCCCAGGCGCTAACCCTGCATAATTCTCAGGCTGCTGACACTCCTATCTGTTCTACACAGTCTCAAATGGCAGCACTTCATGGAATTGCTCTGGGCCCAAAATGACAGTGTGTAATTCAAGGGATAGAAGTCAAGTCCATGCCTGAGGCGGGGCCTCCTTAGAGCTAATAGCGATCACGTGGAATTGTGGGGTCCACGCAGCCAGCCCTAAGGACAGTCCAAAAACAAGGATGCACCAGGCAACACTATGAAGGAGCCATTTTAAAATTCAGGGGAAAGAACAGAAAGATCCATTCAAATGTGGCCAAATGACAGCAAGGGGCCAGCAGCTCTAGGATTTAAGCAGGAATTATACGAGCCACTCCATGCACAGCTCTGCTAGACCTGCTGGGATATGTAAAAATGATCAGGGGTCTGGGACAGTAGTAAGGGGTCAGCCCAGCAGGCATTGCCCTTTAAACATGAAACATCATCTACTATTCAAACCTGAAGCTTAAAATCATAGAGATGGAAAAGACCTCAGGTGTCATCGAGACCAACCCCCTGCTAAAGGCAGGACCAATCCCAACTCAATCATCCCAGCCAGGGCTTTGTCACGCCGGGACTTAAACACCTCTAGGGATGGAGATTCCACCCCTCCCTAGGGAACCCATCCCAGCACTTCCCCACCCTCTTGGTGAAATAGTTTTTCCTAGCATCCAACCTAGACCCCCCCCACTGTAACTTGAGCCCATTGCTCCTCGTTCTGCCACCTGCCCCCACTGAGAACAGCCTCTCTCCTTCCTCTGTGGAACCCCCTTCAGGAAGTTGAAGGCTGCCCTCAAATCCCCCCTCACTCTTCCCTTCGCAGACTAAAGAAGCCCAAATACCTCAGTTTCTCATCATAAATCACGTGCTCCCACCCTCAAATCACTTTAGTTGCCCTCCGCTGGACCCTCTCCAATGCGTCCACATCCCTTCTGTAGTGGGGGGCCCAGGACTGGACACAATACTCCAGGTGTGGCCTCACCAGATCCGACTAAAGGGGAATAATCACTTCTCTGGATCTGCTGGCAGTGCTCCTCCTAATGCAATATAACATGCCGTTAGCCTTCTTGGCTACAAGGGCACCCTGACGACTCATATCCAGCTTCTTGTCCACTACAATCTCCAGGTCCTTTTCTGCAGAGCTGCTGCTTAGCCAGTTGGTCCCCAGCCTGTAACAGTGCTTGGGATTTTTCCTTGTTGAACCTCATCAGATTTCTTTTGGCCCAATCCTCCAATGTGTCTAGGTCACGCTGGACCCTGTCCCTGCCCTCCACCCTATCTACCTCTCCCCCTAGCTTAGCGTCAGTTGCAAACTTGCTGAGGGTGCAATCCCTCCCCTCAGCCAGATGTTGAAGAAAACTGGCCCCAGAACCGACCCTTGCGGCACTCCGCTTGAGACCTGCTGGGATATGTAAAAATGATCAGGGGTCTGGGACAGTAATAAGGGGTCAGCCCTGCAGGCATTGCCCTTTAAACATGCTTTGCCCCTTTCTCCTGGCAGCCTTGGAAGATGGTTGCACTGAACAGCTTCTTGTGTTGTCTTCACACTGGTTCTGGAAACCCACTTTCAGGGTCAAAGCACTTTCCCCCTCGCTAAAGCTGCTAATTAAGACAGTATGTAATGCTGATTCAACTAAAAACCAGTAAATAAATAGGGGTGAGTATCACCTGCTTATTAATATTCATTGGATGGAAGTTAACATTGCTAAATGAGGCTTATGGGAAAGTAGTGATAGATGGGTGAATTAACATACGAACATAGATAACAGGCTGTAATTGGTGCCAAATTGTGGCCACTTGGAATGATGTGTTGGGGGTCTGAGGTTAACGTGGGTGGGCAATAAAGCAGTTCCGTTCACCCCATCTGCTCCTGGGTCCCGTTTCTTCTCTAACATCTGATGTCACGAACAGGATCCCAGGGGAGATCGTGCCTGATCATCACGTCTCGATGGATTGCATGGGTAAGTCTGACGGGCACTTCACTGCACCAGCTGTTAGGAATTTTATTAACAAGTTGGTGGGGGAATGGGAAGGGATTCTTATGTGGATCCCTCCGGGACTCGTCAGGATTAATCTGCCATCCAGGGGTGGTGGAGGCCTCCCTGGCGTCCAGGGCTGCGCTGGTGCAGGCTCTGTGTGCGGGTCTGTCACATTTGTGGGAGGAAGTTACTAATCTTAGAAGTAAAGTAGAAACTCTGCAGCAGATTGCTGGGAAGCAGCACACTGTTAATTATTAGTGTGTTGGCAGCCAGGATGGCTGCAAACTGCATGGACGATCTTTAGTCGACTTAAATCAGAGAACCTGACCCTGAAGGGTCAAGCAAACGCCTTAAAACAAACTTCTTACCTCCCTCCTACTTCTTTTACCCCTCTACCCGTCTTTGAAGCAAAATTCCTTTTCCCCTCACCCCTCTCTTCAAGGAGACGTGCACAAAGATAGAAGATCTGAAAACTGTTAAGAAAAATGACCAAGCCCTGGCTGGGATGGTTGAGTTGGGTTGGTCCTGCCTTGGGCAGGGGGCAGGACTCGATGACTCCTGAGGTCTCTGCCCGCCCTGGGGTTCTATGAAACCAGGAGATGGTGGGGGCTAGATCACTCTCATTGCTAAATCAGTAGAGTGAGCCTGTGTCCATGGAAAGGGACCATTCAGAAAAGAAAAAAAGGAGGGGCAGGAGCCAGCCAGCTCAGCACAGACACAGGAGGCAAAGGGGGGTGTGGGCGCAGACCTCCCGGTGAGGGCGGGGGAGAGGCATTGCCACTGATGCTGGCAAATGAACTGCTGCTGCACTAGGGGAGCGCAGCTACTTTTCTGTAGGTCCTACAAAATAAAGAACATTTGAATGGCACAGAACTAAAACTCTGCAAAGCTGGTTGTTTGACATACAGAAGGCAGGCAGGACCTCTCGGGGCAGAGGGCTAGGCCCAGAGGACTCTGAGCCCCATGGACCATGGGAAGAGGATGCCAGGCATAGGGACTGCATGCAGAGGATAGAGCCGGGGGGGGGGGGGGGGGACATCAGCCAGAGGGTACAGCTCATACCCAGTGAGCCCAGTCAAAGGGTGTTTCCCTGCCTTGGCCTCTGCCCCATGCCCATGCCTCAGTACACCCTCTATGGGGTGTAAGCCCTCAAATAGCTGATTTCCAAGAAAAGGGCACAAAGAAAAAAAAATCAAGCCCAGACAAGCTGGTACGCAACAAATGAACAGTAAAACTAGCTGGGGGAGGGCATAGTAAAAAAAAGTAATAAAAAAATCAAATCCCAGTAATCTATTATAAGTGTTATTTTAAAAAATTAAGCAAATATTTTTTTAAAAAAGTAAAAAGTTAACTCTGCAGAGTCTGGGGGGAATTAAACAGTTAAATGCTATAAAGAAAAAAATGTTATAAAAATTTCTTGGTTCTTTGCAGCCATTCTAATAAAAAAAAATGGGCCCTTTTCCAAAAAATGTCTGTAAATAATCCAGGCAAAAAGAAAATTTAATTTGTGTGTGTATGTATAAATATGTAAAAGTTTTCTGGGTTTAAAATAAATTCTTAATAATGCCATTTCATTTCAAATTGTAAAAGTAACACAACACTTTTGCAAGCTTTCCCCTAGCTTAGTGTCATCTGCAACCTTGCTAAGGGTACAATCCATACCCTCATCAAGGTCATTAATAAAGATATTGAACAAAACCAGCCCTAGTACTGACCCTTGGGGCACTTCGCTAGAAACTAACCACCAACCTGACATCAAGCCATGAGCCCAACAATCTAGCCAGCTTTCTATCCACCTTACAGTCCTTTTATCCAATCCATACTTCCTTAACTTGCTGGCAAGAATACTGTGGGAGACCGTATCAAAAGCCTTGCTAAAGTCAAGGTATATCATGTCCACCCATATCCACAGAACCAGTTACCTCAACATAGAAGCTGATCCGATTGGTCAGACATGACCTGCCCCGGTGAATCATTTTGACTACTCCTGATCATTTTTCTCCAAGGGCTTCAAAATGGATTCCTTGAGGATCGCCTCCATGATTTGTCCAGGGACTGAGGTGAGGCTGACTGGTCTGTAGTTCCCTGGATTCTCCTTCCCTTTTTCAGAGATGGGCACTACATTTGCCTTTTTCCAATCACCCGGGGCCTCTCCCAATCTCCACAAGTTTTCAAAGACAATGGCCAATGGCTCTGCAACCACATCAGCCAACTCCCTCAACACGGTTGAGGCTGCACTAGATCCGGCCTCATGGACTTGTGTGTGTCCAGCAATCCTCACGCTCCGCCAATGCGCCACTTCAGGACTCTGAGCCAGCTTTTACTTCAGCTCGGTTCTGCTGTTGCCACCCCCTCTGCTTTTCCACTCTTCCCCCAGGCACACACAGCTCCTCCAACGCACCCCATTCCTAACCCTGTGAGGCAGCTCATGGACCCCAGGGCTGGACTACCACAGGGCACTGAAGCTTAGGGCTTCACGGTGTCTGCTGAGGATGCTCACCTGAAAGTGAGGCAAATTGTTTGACGCAATGCTGCCCTGTGCATGAGGCACCTCCAGCCATCCTTGGAGGAGGGCACAGACCCTGGAGACACACCTTTCCTTGAATCCTCTCTTCTGCCTATTGCCTGTCCCAAAACTTAGCTTCTGTTGAGCCGGGATGAGGTGATGAGGCTGTCTCTGCTATGTGCTGCCCATTTGTAATGTCTATTCATCAATAGGGTTCCACCTGTGGGCAGTCCATCCTGTAACAGGAATGAGAAGATCCCTTGACCTATGCCCATGGGAGATGTGCTGCCACAGGCCTGGGATAAAAATAGGCCAGGGTTTATGGCTAGTACAGTAATGCCCTGCCAAACTGTAATGAGCGAAGGGACTGTCTACAAACTACAGCTCTCACTTCATATTAGCAGAAGCAGCACAACAGCCTTTTACTGAACGGTCTCACACATCTAACCAGAGAAACCTCTCATCTGGCCCCCATCCCCCATCTCAGACCCATCGCAGCAGCCAGGCTGTTATGCCTGGCTCCTCTAGGCAATCTTTTCCATCCATGTCTTTGGGCTGCTCCAAGTGCCCCACGCTTGTCGCTGTGGTGGTTTATGAAGTCCCCACCGGGTTGATCTACACTGTGATTAAACGCCCACTCCTGGCTCCTGCCTGCTCACCTGGGCTTGCAGGGCTCAGGCTAAGAGGCTGTTTAACTTCAGGGTGGGCATCCTGCGGTTCTAGGGCCTGACAAGGTGGGAGGGTCCCAAAGTCTAAGCTTCAGCCCAAGCTGGAATGTTTACACCACAATTGAACAGCCCTGCAGCCTGAGCTTATGCTACCAGGCAGGGCCAGCCACAGACCCCCCACCCCGTCCTGCCTTTCCCTCCCTGCTCCTTGCCAGCAGCGGTGGCTTTGGCGCCAGAGAGTGATTTCCTTGGAGGGAAGTTTAATCGCCCCATGATGTAAGCTGGGATTTTTGCTGTCTATCTCCTCCGTGCTCGGCCCTGGAGTGATGCTGTCTCCCATGCATCTGGAACAGCCAAGGGAGCCACATCTCTGTCCCTCCTGGAAATGTCAGTAAAGGACACTGCTGAGAGGAGGGGCACACCCCGGGTCACAGTGAGCAGACTCAAAATCCCACGAGTTCACAGAAGGAACCTCCCTGGATTCACTCTTTTCACAGACAGGCAAGGACAGGGCAGAGCTGGACAGACAGCTGGTAAGCTATAAGATGCATCTAAGGCACCCGAACAACCTTAACTCTGCCTTTTAGCAATATCATGCAATAAAGACAGTTACTTACCAGCGCTTGTTCCTCCAAGCGTCACCTCTGCATCCTGCTCATGGGATCCTGGGCCCTGATGTAGGGCTGAAGAAGTGCCTTCAAAAGCTGTTTGTGGGGGGATCAGGAGGGCACTCCCTGAGGATAAGTCCAGACTGCAAGCCTCTTTCGAAAAAGAGCATCTAGACTGCAAGCCGCCTTTTCGAAAGAGAGTACGCAGGCAGTCTGGATGCTCTCTTTCGAAAAAGCACAATTTGCATTACATAGCGCCTTTTTTCGAAAGAGCACTTTCGGAAAAAAGCGTTATTCCTCGTAAAACGAGGTTTTCCGTGGTCGAAAAAACTGCCACATTCTTTCGATTTAGTGCTGACAGAATGCGACAGCAGTCTAGATGCAGGGGAAGTTTTTTCAAAAAACCCCTGTAGTCTAGATACTCCCTGAAGGAACTCAGGTCCTGCCTGCATTCAGAACTCCAAGGCAGAGGCAAGTAGGAACGCACAGATGTGACGCTCAGGGAATAACCATCGCTGGTAAGTGACCTCCCTTTCTTCCGCAAGGCCTCCATGCTTGCACGCTTGCGGACGCGAGGGAGCAGTGCCCCTGACCCTGAGGCCGGCAGTTCCTTTGTGGAACATGCATTGCAGCCCCACTCTCTCCAGAGCCAGGGAACAGCGCTGAAGTCCAGCTTCCTGCTTTGGATCTACCACAGGCCCCCAGTGCTTGTGGAGCCGTGGCTCTGAGGCAGCAGGGAGGGAAGAGCCCTGGCAGAACGGTGCTCTGGACAGTGTTTTAATCAGCCTGAGACCCTTCATTAGGAAACACGTGGGTCCCCACAGCATTTCCCTGCCAGTTTTGCCAAAGTCTTTGTCTCCTCTAGTTAAGAGCAGAGCACAATTACACCTCTGGGCTTCCCCAGACATCAATGGGACGTCAATGTCACAGAGTGTTGCTGAGCCCCCCTCGTCTCTGCCCTGCTGTGCCCAGCCAGAGATCTCTGTGCTAGTGCAATCCCCCAGGCTCTGAATTTACACTCAACTTTCCCACCATCGCCTAGCTACAAACAGCTTCAGGGTTACAGCCCCAGGCACGGCCAGCTCCTGCAGCCAGCAGAGAAGTGCTCCGGCTCCTGCTCCTCCCTTTCCTGTGCCCTGGCTTCTTTCCTGCCAGCCTTTATGTAGCCCTTGGCTAAGGAGGCTGGCAGCTGTTCCCTCTTTGCCAGGCAGGCCTGGCCTTGCTCAGCTAGCTCCAATTCCCTTTGCTTGAGTGAAGCTGGTATGACAAAGGCTTGGCTCAGATTTCCTCAGTCAGCTCCCACCACACTTGGGAAGAACATGGACTAGGAAATGTATTCACAAAGGTGGCAGTGAGACAGCCACCTTAAGCACGAAGCGAGGAAGCACCATCACATTGTCCTAGACCACATGGAGCGGCGGGGAGCCCCTAATGCTCTGAGCTCACCAATTCCCCAGCAGAGATGGCTGTGATGAGGAAGACAGAAGTACGCCACTAAGGCTTAGTGATAGAAATGTAGCCGTGTTAGTCTGGGGTAGCTGAAGCAAAATACAGGACTATGTAGCACTTTAAAGACTAACAAGATGGTTTATTAGATGATGAGCTTTCGTGGGCCAGACCCACTTCCTCAGATCAAATAGTGGAAGAAAATAGTCACAACCATATATACCAAAGGATACAATTAAAAAAATGAACACATATGAAAAGGACAAATCACATTTCAGAACAGGAGGGGGATGCAGGGCGGGGGAAGGAAGGAAGGTAAGTGTCTGTGAATTGATGATATTAGAGGTGGGGAGAGTGGGATGTCTGTGAGCTAATGGTATTAGAGGTGATAATTGGGGAAGTTATCTTGGTAATGGGTGAGATAGTTCAAGTGTTTGTTCATTCCTTTTTGGAGAGTGTCGAATTTTAACATGAATGACAGTTCAGAGGATTCCCTTTCAAGTGCAGATGTAAAAGGTCTTTGCAGCAGAATGCAGGTGGTTAAGTCATTGAGAGAGTGTCCTTTCTGGTTAAAATGGCAAGAAACTGTTTTCTCTTTGTGATCTTGTCTGATATCTGTTTTGTGGGCATTGATCCTTTGGCGAAGTGTCTGAGATGTTTGTCCAATGTACATAGCAGACGGACACTTTCGGCACATGATAGCATAGATTATATTTCTGGATGCGCAGGAATATGTGTTCTTGATCTTATAACTCACTTGGTTAGGTCCAATAATGGTATCAGCAGAATGAATATGTGGACAAAGCTGGCAATGGGGTTTGTTGCAAGGGAAGGTACCAGAGTTGGTATTAGTGTGGTATGTCCTGTGGTTGTTGGTAAGAATCATCTTGAGGTTAGGTGGTTGTCTATAGGAGACTATGGGTCTGTCTCCCAGAGCCTCTTGGAGTTTGGTATCCTGTTCCAGTATAGGCTGTAGTTTATTGATAATGTGTTGGACAGGTTTAAGTTGGGGGCTGTAGGTGATAACAAGTGGTGTTCTATTGTTGGTTTTCTTGGGTCTGTCTTGAAGTAGAAGGTTTCTAGGTATTCGTCTGGCTCTTTCAATTGGCTTTTTTATTTCTCCGGGTGGGTAGTTGAGGTTTATAAATGCTTGGTAGAGATCCTGAAGCTTCTGGTCTCTGTCAGTGGGATTAGAGCAGATGCGGTTGTATCGAAGGGCTTGGCTATAGACGATGGATCGTGTGGTGTGTTCTGGATGGGAGCTGGAAGCATGTAGGTAACTGTATGAGTCGGTGGGTTTTCTGTAGAGAGTGGTGTCTAATTTTCCATTGTTGATTTGTACTGTGGTGTCCAGGAAGTGGATCTCTCGTGTAGAATGGTCCAGGCTGAGGTTGATGGTGGGGTGTAGGTTGTTGAAATCTCTGTGGAATTTCTCCAGTGTTTCTTGGCCATGCGTCCAGATCATAAAGATGTCATCGATGTACCGTAGGTAGAGAAGGGGTGAAAGGGGACGGGAGTTGAGGAAACGTTGTTCTAGGTCAGCCATAAAAAAGTTAGCATACTGCTCATACGGGGGGGACTATGACATTTGTAACAAGGAGGTCCAAGCCCCAGGAAGCAGGGAGTTCCCTGACAGAGGGGAATGCATTTGTCATGCTTTCCAGAACCTAGAGACACCTGGGTAAGAGAAAACAGACCCTTCCTCAGAAGACAGGCAATAGGAAGATATACTTCCAGCTGGGCCTCTGAGGCTCTGGCTGCGTGCTGACATTTTAAACGGAACAGGTATTCTGGATTGCAGGGACTCCAGTCTGAGACAGGGTTATTCCCTTAGCATTGGCCTAGGACAAGAACCATGGCCAGTTTTTCTTATAACATTAAAGGCTCGAGATTTTCCTAGATTGCAACAGGAGAGTGAACTCCCTTGGGGCAGAAATGGTAAAACTGAGTCACACTGCGTCTGAGGGGCTGGCTCTCTGCTTTAGTTAGTAAAACTGACACTGACACACTGGGTCTGAAGAGCGACAGGGAGGGCTGGCTCTCTACAACAAGTAATTTTCTCCCTTTTAGTATTCTCACCTTCTTCTCAATGGCTGGGAGTGGGCCACATACACCCTGACTGAACTGGCCTCCTTAGCCCTGGTCTGACCTCCGCATGGTAATGTAACACGCCCATCTTTGCATGTGGACATATCCCAGCCAAACTGAAGTTTCCACTTCATGCATCTGAAAAAATGTGTTCCAGCCCACGAAAGCTTAGGACCCTATCTATTTTTGTTAATCTAAAATGCTGCAAGAGAGGCTTGGAAAGAAATTGTTGATGGCCTATGCTCCCATAGGAGCTAAGGGCAAAGAAGAAGATGCTGCAGGACTACTCATTGATTTTTAGTTAGTTAAATTACCTTCCATACTGGAGATGGGGAGATTCTGGATTAGGCTACTGTTGTAGCTGTTTAAACTCTAGTTCTACAATACACTGTGCTCATGTCAAGTTTTATTGTGGGAAGTTACTAGGCATTCAATTGTCCCAACATTTGTTCTTTGTATGGGCAGAATCTGTGAGAAGTAAAATGCTGTCTATGAATTGCATTTCACAGCATACTAACAACCAGAGTGTTTATGTGTGATATGTAAACTATGCTAGGGAGGCCTGGGACAGATGTCCCTGTACCCTGAAAAACAGGTATGAAGCTAGATAAGAAAAGGAGATCACGGGTAATTAATCTCTGCTTGTAAGCAAGGGGACTCTGAACAGAAGTCAAATTAAGTTGATACTTTGGGACAGACACACACTGAAAATGTAAGCTGTGGTCACTGCAGAGCTATTTCCCAAAGCCCCTCTGTGCTGGTCTGTCTTTAATTAATCATTTGACTGAGCCAACTTATCTGACACCTTATGAAACAATAATCTAAACCAAAGCACTAACATCACTGATCGGAAACGTGGACCTCTGGCTTATAAGAAGCCCATCTCCTTTGAGGTCATGGCCACCGGCACCCCGTGCTAGGTTAGAGGCCTCTTTGTGTTTGACTGCAGGGGAGGGAGGAATCAAGGGCAGCCCTCTGGAAGATGAACTCCTTGCTGTCTCCCCAGAAAATGATGCAGCACCTGTAGGGGGATGGTAATCTCCTTTGTACAACCATCCTTTAAGACAGAGCTACAAAAGCATCTCCCCAGGGAAGGAAGGAAGGAAGGATGTTCACTAATGTTACCCTTAAGCACTGGGATATTCTTCTATTACAGCTCAGGGTTCTGAGGTCCAGGCAGGTCTCAAACCATAACTCCTCCTGGGGACTGGGAAGTAAGATACCCAGGCAGTCACTGGGTCAGGCAATCATACCATGGCCCTCCAAGCCTGCCTACTCAGGACATATCTTCTGTCACCTATTCTCTGCTGCTTCCTGAAGCTCCGCTGGGTAGAAATTCAGAGTGAGGCTCCTGGATTCCCATAGGACACAGTAATATCACAGTATGATGGGCTGATAACTGACTGCCCTGAGGCCAAGAGATCTAGAAATCTAGAAGCCTCTGTTAATTGGCTGAGCCTCAGTCAGGGGGAGGAGCTAGCAGAGCTATATAAGCCTGTGAGTCAGCCACCAGGGAGCTTGCGAACAGGAGCCGCTAACAGGGATTTTGGAGAGGGAGTTCTCCAGGTAAAAGAGGAGTAAATACGGGACCCTTGTGGTAAGTGGCTGTCTGGAGTGTGTGTTTGTGTGTGGGGGAGTTATTGCTGTGTGCTGAGCTTGAAAACCCACCACAGGAACTGGGTACAAGATGCATGCATGTTTTCCTAGAAAGGGACAAGCATGAAGATAAGAAGATGCTCCTTACTGGGTGTAAGTGGTCAGAACTGAGTGGGAGAGCCAGCTTCTCCTTCGAATGTGACTCCAACAAACAACAGGCTGGAAGTATCTGAAGCTGAGACCCCTGTGGGCAGTAAGAGTATCTGTGCCATCCTCTCCCAGGAATTCCTGAATTGTTTTGCTCATCTGCTAGAAGCACAGAAGTTCCAATCTGGTGACACGTGTCGACTGCCCACAGGAAGTCATAAGGCTCTCCGGGAGCTCCCTCGTCCCAGTCATCTAGATCAGGCTGACCATACTGCGGTTCTGTAGGATGCACCAGAGTTGGTGATGACCAAATGGGACGCACTGCTCCTATCTTGGTGCCAAATGCACTCTGAAGCACCAGAGGTTGAGTCGGTGCTGATGGCATTTGTCATGCAGCTTCTCCAAGGGCTTTAGCGGGGTCTGCAACACAGGGCCACATCAACAGCTGAGGAACCGAGACAGAAACGTATGTGGCCAGTGCCAGGTTAGGCTTGGGTGCCATTTTAGCCTGGGGGGCGCTGAGGCACCAATGGGTGCTGAGGAATAGGGTCACTCCTCATTTGGGACTGAGGGGATCTTATGCTTGAGCCCTTAGCTGAGGGTGGCAGTAAGGCCAACAGCAGCATGTGCCCCTTCAGTCCAAGCAGAGAGGCCTTTGGCAATGAAGCTGGCCTAGACACAAACGATGGGCCAAGGAAACACTGCACAAGACGCAAGTGGTGTCCATGTCTGCCCAGTCTTGGGTACCTCTTTCTTCTCTGGCGTTTGAAGGCACGGCAGACCCCACACAGAATGACCAAATGGGATTCAGCCAGGCAAATGTGGCACCATATAGTGTGTGACCGAGGGACAAGAGCTGCACCTCTTGACACCTGTACAGGGCTCAGGGCCCAACATAGCTCTGTCAGGGAGCCCTGGGAGTCTGGGTGGCAGAAAGAGCTCCCTCAGGATATCAGTCGCTCCAACACCTAACAGGAGTGGCCCGAGGCCGGCTGTGGAACGCACGATCGGCGCCCCCGCCTGCAGGGCTGTCAATGGACTGACGTCATCATTGGGCACCCTGGGCGCCCCGTGACATCATCATCGGGTGCCCTGGGCGGCGGTGGCCGAGTCCGCCTATAGTCATGGGCTGCCCCGACACCTAACATTGCACGAAAAACTACACACAAATATCTAAACAGGAAATTAGGTTGAAAGGGGTCTCAGGACTGGATAGGCCGAGTTCCATTTGCTCTCTGCACAAGCAGTGAATTAACCATGAGAGCTTTGAGGTGCATGCCTTTCTATGGACTAGGGCTACAATACTGTCCGCACTTGAGACAGTGTCTGCATGTTTCCCCAGGGACATGGCTCTCCAAGGTCGTTCTGCAGCTTGACACCAGAGGCACCATGTGCCACCAGGGACTGCACAGACTCCTGGAAAGAAGCAGAGGGGACTGTAATTAAAGCACATCCACGTTTGTGGCCCGAGTTTGGAAATGACCTGTTTGTAGACCAAAGTCTAGATACAAAAATGAATGCATGAAGGCCCTGGCGTATGAGACACAAGAAGGCAGGACAGCAGGGTTCTCGCTCTTTTTGGGTACGTTTGTTGTTTAAGGAGAGGTCTCGTGGACACATGTGGCCGATTGACCTGATATACCAGAGCTGGAGTTTGTTGCATGAGAGGAGGTGGTATAAGAAGAACATAAGAACGGCCAGACTGGGTCAGACCAAAGGTCCATCTAGCCCAGTAGCCTGTCTGCCCACAGTGGCCAGTGCCAGATGTACTGGAATGGGTTCCCTAGGGAGGTGGAGGATTCTCCATCCCTAGAGGTGTTTAAGTCTTGGCTTGACAAAGCCCTGGCCGGGTTGATTTAGTTGGGATTGGTCCTGCCTTGGGCAGGGGGCTGGACTTGATGGCCTCCTGAGGTCTCTGCCAGCTCTATGGTTCTATGCCCCAGAGGGAGGAAACACAACAGGTAATTCTCACGTGATTCCTCCCCGGTCACCCATTTCCAGACAAACAGAGGCTAGGGAAACCATTCCTACCTATCCTGGCTAATAGCCATTGATGGACCTAACTTCCAGGAATCTGTCCAGCTCTTTTTTGAACCCTGTTAAAGTCCTGGTCTTCACCACATCCTCTAGCAAGGAGTTCCACAGGCTGCCTGTGTGCTGAGTTAAGAAACATTTCCTTTGGTTTGTTTTAAACCTTTCAATGCCAATGTCATTTACAGGCAGCCTTTTTCCTGTGCTGGATAGCTAAGGAATAGCACTGCACACCTACTTCATCTCAGTAGAGAATCCTATATTCTCAAGTTACCTGCCTTCCCATTGGACACTGTCACTACCTAGGTGCTCAGGTAAATTTAAAACAGTCTGACAGAACTTCCATAGTGTGTGAGCTTGACACACTGCCTGCCATGCCCAGCTCTTCCTGTCACTGCAGAAGAACAGGCCCCAGGACTACAAGCATCGGAGATGAGGCACCCAGAGCCCAGTCCAATCAGAATAGAGACCTTTTGTGCCAAGACAGTATGGTTCCAGCAGTGGCTGCCTAAATTTCTCTTTAAAAAATTCTTGCTTCCTAGAAGCTTATGGAAAAGGTACTTCAGGTACCTAATGACTCAGTACTCAAACCCACGGCCTGTGGATGGTTGTGTTTGTCCTGTAAGCCCAAACTGTGGTTGGTCCTAGGAAGACATGTGACCATGCCACCTGTAACTGGAATCCAGCTTGAACCTGGTATTTTCCATGGGGATGGCATCAGTAATGGGCCTCAGCACATTTAGAAATAAGACGTGTAAATGTGATTGTAGTTCTAACTTCACATAGAAGGATGACACGTGCACAAAAATAACACACACAAATTCAGCAAATTATAAGTGTAAAATTGATGTTACATGATCGGTTTTACACTGAGCATTTCCGAGTTATGCATATTCACAGCTGAAAGCCAATTCTCCTAAGGCCCTTGTAACATCAGGCGCCAAACACTTTGACAAATGGTTCACCTGAGCTAATGGAGCTTGGTCTTTGGCACTAAATGAGGTTGTCATAGATGATCTGAGGACCCTATTCTTCTTAGCAATGATACAGAACCACTTCTGCTAGTGCTTTACTAAAGTCACTAGCTCTATTACCAGCAGTGCTGGAACCCAGGGGTATGTCTAGACTACATGGTTCCGTCGACGGAGCCATGTAGATGAGTTTACTAGACATAGCAAAATGAAATGGTGATTTAAATAATCGCCGCTTCATTTACATAAAAATGGTCGCTGCGCTGTGCCGACGATCAGCTGTTTGGTGGCACAGCGGGGCAGACTAGATGCTCTGTGGTTGACAAGGGAAGCCTTTGTTGACCGCTCCGGTAAACCTCGTTTCACGAGGCATACCGGAGCGGTTGACAAAAGCTTCCCTTGTCGACCGCAGGGCGTCTAGACTGTCCCGCTGTGCCGATCAGCTGATTGTCGGCACAGCATGGCGGCCATTTTGATGTAAATGAAGCAGCGATTATTTAAATCGCCGTTTCATTTTGCTATGTCTAGTAAACTCATCTACATGGCTCCGTCGACAGAGCCATGTAGTCTAGACATACCCCAGGGGTCCTACAGCTGTACAGCAAAGTGGCTCAATAGAGTCAATTGTGCTAGATTCTCAGCAACAGACATGGTCAACCAAGATGGCTCAGGTTCCTGGGTCTAAGTATATTGATGCTGATACATTTCAGTCAAGTGGGGCACCAATCAATTTTGCCAGAACCTCGACATTTGACCAGACACCCTGACTGCTGTGGGGACATGAATACCATAAAAGACACTAGACTGTTTCATCAAGTGGTTCACCACAGTCCACGGTACCAGATCCTAGGCTCTTACTTCAGATGGATCCTGGGACTTTAGTTCTATTTACAGTAGGTGCCAGAGTTAACTGGAGTTGATAATGCCAGGACCTCGCATTGAGTTGGGCCAACCTGGAGGGGGACCTTGATGCCATTCTGAATGTGTTGGGATCTAGGCACCTGATTAGGTTGACTCAGAAAATTCATGGACCTTGGTGTATACTGGCTGCACAGCACTTTATTTATGTATTTATTTATTTAAAATATTTTTACCCTACCTCTCTATTTAGAATATTCGAGGTGGCTAACAACATTTTTTAAAACACAATATAAATATATATACAGAATTAAAACACAAGACCCCAGGGGGACATAAAACCTGCTAAGACTTCTCGAGCGGAGGGACTCTCTCTCTCACACACACAGGCTCAAACACCAATAAAAGCATGAGTAAAAAGGGTGGGTTTTCCATCACCCCAGGGATGGAGCTGGCTCCCATATTAGGAAGGCAGGATAAGGGACGTCCTGAGACCGAAACAATGGCGAATATCCCAGAGAAGAGAATTCCACAGCCTAGGAGAAAAAGCTGAGAAGGCCCTGTTCCGCGTAGATGTTAATCTTATCTCCGTAAGTGGGGGAAACTAAGCAGAACCTCCCCAGCTGACCTCAGTCCCCAGGCAGGTTCATATGGGAGGAGACAGTCCTTCAGATACCCCGGTCCCAACCCATTTAGGGCTTTATAGGTCATAACCAAGACCGTAAATTGTGCCCGGAAACATACTGGAAGCCAGTGCAGCTGCTGGGGCACTGGCATAACGTGCTCTGTGTAACGAGTATTAGTTAAAACTTAAGCTGCCAGACTGTGGACCAGCGGATATTTCCAAAGGCTCTTTAGTGACAGCCCCACATAAAGTGCACTGCAATAATCCAACTGGGATGTAACCAGAGCATGGATCACTGTGGCCAAGTCATGCTTGTTCAGGAAGTTGTCACAGCTGGCGGATCAGACGATGCTGCCCAAAAGCACTCCTGGCCTGTGAGGAAATCTGGTTCTCAAATGTTAAAAAAGGGTCCAGGACTCCCGCCAAGCTGTGTACCTGTTCTTTCAGGGGGCGTGTAACCCCATCTAGAACAGATATCACATCACATTCCTGAACAGATGGCTTCCTGATCCACAGGACCTCGGTCTCATCTGGATTCAACTTCCGTTTGTTTGACTTCATTCAGTCCATCACCCCCTCCAGACACCGGTTTAAATCCGTCACCACCACACCTGGTTCTGATGTCACAGGGAAATAGAGTTGAGTGTCATCTGCACCATCCTCCAAAACTCCTTACGATCTCTCCCAGCGACTTCACGTAGATGTTAAACAGCAAAGGGCAGTGCTTCCCAACCTTTTTTATACCGTGGACCGGCAACCTAAGGGACAAGATGGAACCTTGCGGGACCCCGTAGCACAATCACCACGGGGTCGAATAGCAGCCCCCTAGCTCCACCTTCTGAAAGCATCCTGGCAGGTAAGACCGGAACCACTGCAGAACAGTGCTTCCGATACCCAATTCTGCCAGGCATTCCAGAAGGATACCACGGTCGATGAGAGGTTCAAGAGAATCAACAAGGACGCACTCCCCCTATCTATCTCCCGGCGTGGGTCGTCTATCAGGGCGACCAAGGCGGTTTCAGTTCCAAAACCCGGCCTAAAGCCAGACTGAAATGGAGCTAAACAATCTGTTTATTCCAAGAAAGCCTGGAGTTGCAACACTACCGCCCACTCGAGTACCTTGCCCAAGAAAGGAATATTAGCAACTGGGCGATAGTTATTCAAATCACATGGGTCCAGGGAAGGCTTCTTAAGTAACGGTTTTATCACTGCCTCTTCCAAGGCAGCAGGAACCATACCAGATCTGTAAGATGCATTAATACTCTCCTGGACCCAACCAGTCATCCCTTCCCAGCTAGATTTAATAAGTCATGAAGGGCAGGGGTCAAGAGAGCACGTGGTCAGTCGCACTCCTCCAAGCACTTTGTCCACATCCTCAGTCTGCAATAGCTGAAACTGTTTCAATGAAATATGACTGGGCAGTACACTCAACACGTTCTGTGCCCCGCTTACACAGCAGCCAGAGTCCAAATCAGACTGGACGCAAGCGATCTGATCTGCAAAGTGCTTTGCGAACAGATCACAATGGGGAGCCAATAGCTCCTCCATTTCATCCTGAGTGCCAGACTGTAACAGGCCCCGCACCACTCGAAACAGGCTGGACGGCATGGTGCGGATGCAGTATGGGTGGACAAGTAGCTCTTCTCCGCTGTCAGCACCGCCACAAGAGTAAGTTCTCGATTGAGTTCTGACCCACAATCGATCAGACTCAGCTCTAGTTCTCCTCCAGCAGCGTGCTAGCTGTCCCACAGACTATTTCCTGCCATCATCTCCCCAGAAAACCAGGGAGCAAACGTGGCTTGACTAGCCCACAGAGGGCACTTAGGAGCACTCATGTCAACCACCTGGGCTACCTTGATGTTCCATATATCGACTAGGGAATCAACAGGACTATTTGCCATAATGGCGAATAATCCCTCAGGGTATGTCTACACTAGAAAGTTAGTTCGAACTAACGGACGTTAGTTCGAACTAACTTTCCTATGCGCTACACTAGCGCTCCGCTAGTTCGAATTTGAATCGAACTAGCGGAGCGCTTAGTTCGAACTAGGTAAACCTCATTTTACGAGGACTAACGCCTAGTTCGAACTAGCTAGTTCGAACTAAGGGCTGTGTAGCCCTTTAGTTCGAACTAGTGGGAGGCTAGCCCTCCCCAGGTTTCCCTGGTGGCCACTCTGGCCAACACCAGGGAAACTCTATGCCCCCCTCCCGGTCCCGGACCCCTTAAAGGGGCACGGGCTGGCTACGGTGCCCGTGCCAGGTGCAAGCCTGCCAGCACCCAGCTAGCAGACCCTGCACCTGGCACGGCACAGAGCCACCCACCCGATGCCCCCCAGCCCACCCCCTCTTGCCGGGACCAGGCTGGCGGCTCCCGGGAGCTTGCCCTGGACCGCAAGAGGCGGGCACCTTCCTGGGCTAGTGCGGACATCGTGGACCTCGTCCACGATCTCCGCACTAGGCACAGGAAAGTGGCCGTCTAGGGCAGGAGAGCTGCCAGCCTGGCCACCCAGGACCAGGTGTGCATGAAAATCAAGGGGGTCCACTGAGACCCCCGACACTGAGCCCTGAGCTTACAATGGCCGTACTGGGTCAGACCAAAGGTCCATCTAGCCCAGTAGCCTGTCTGCCAACAGCGGCCAACCCTAGGGACCCTGGAGGGGATGGACCGAAGACAATGACCAAGCCATTTGTCTCGTGCCATCCCTCTCCAGCCTTCCACAAACTTTGGGCAGGGATACCACTCCTACCCTCTGGCTAATAGGACTCCATGGACCCAACCTCCATCACTTTATCTCACTTCCCTTTCAACTCTGTTCTAGTTGTAGCCTTCACAGCCTCCTGCAGCAAGGAGTTCCACAGGTTAACTATTTGCTTTGTCAAGAACAACAACTTTCTCTTACTAGTTTCAAGCCTGCTACCCATTCCTTTCCTTTGGTGTCCTCTAGTCCTTCTTTATGGGAACTCAGGAAGAACTTTTCTGAATGCACCCTCTCCACCCAACCCCTGCTTTTAGAGACCTCTATCCTGTCCCCCCTCCGTCTCCTCTTTTCTAAGCTGAACAGTCCCAGTCTCTGTAGCCTCTCTTCATCTGGGACCTGTTCCCAACCCCTGATCATGTTAGTTGCCCTCCCCTCTCCCAGCCTTTCTCTTCCCCTCTCCCACCTCCTTTTCCCAGTCTCCCCCAGTTTTGTTCAATAAAGACAGAGTCAATGTTGGAAGAAACGTTATCTTTATTTTGTACATCAATAAGAAGGGGGGCTAGGGAAGGGCAAGTGGAAGGAGGTGAGGGAGGAATGGGGTACGAGCCCCCGATGGGGAGGACTGGGCTGGCTCTGCGGGCTTCTGGGGGTGGAAGCTCTCCTGCAGCCCCCCAATTACTCCCTCTCCCCAGATGGCAGCCTGCGGCAAGTGCAGCCGGGCTGATGGCCGAGTGGTGTGATGTGCCCAGTGTGGGCACTCAGGGCACTCCAAGCCAGAACTTCTTTGCAAGTGGGGCACCCCTTAGAACTGTGTGTCCGGGGTGGGGGTCGGGACCCTTTAAGCGCAGCCCTCGGCTAGCCTGAGACAGCATCTCCATGCTCTAAGTCCTCCTTTTATGCCCTGCCGGCACTGCTTCCGGCCATCCTTAAGCCCTGTTCAGAGTCCACTCAATGTGGACTTACTAGTTCGAACTAGCAAAACGCTAATTCAAACTAGTTTTTAGTTCTAGACGCGTTAGTTCGAACTAGCTTAGTTCGAATTAACTAATTCGAACTAAGTTAGTTCGAACTAGCGCTGTAGTGTAGACGTACCCTCAGGGACCTCAGGAAGCCCTCCAGATCCATTAGCCTCCAAGGACGGACCATCTTAATCGGTCCCCAACTTGACCAGGTAGTGATTGGTCCATGACAAAGGGAGTGTAAGCACATCCCATTCACACATACAGAATGGGAAGCGACTGTGTAGGAAGGAGTTCAGCAGAAAGGGATCTAGGGGTTATAGTGGACCACAAGCTGAATATGAGTCAGCAGTGTGATGCTGTTGCAAAAAAAGCAAACATGATTCTGGGCTGCATTAACACGTGTGTTGTGAGCAAGACACGAGAAGTCATTCTTCCGTTCTACTCTGCGCTGGTTAGGCCTCAGTTGGAGTATTGTGTCCAGTTCTGGGCACCGCATTTCAAGAAAGATGTGGAGAAATTGGAGAGGGTCCAGAGAAGAGCAACAAGAATGATTAAAGGTCTAGAGAACATGACCTATGAAGGAAGGCTGAAAGAAGGCGAAGCGGACAGGGGACTGCAGACAGGGGAGTTGAAGAGGGAGTGGAGCAGAGGGAGTGACTGATGGTGATGAAGACCCGAAGTGCTTGTGCCAGTACTTCTCCTGTCTCCTCCACCTGTGCCTGTATCCAGACAGAGAACCTGAGCATGGATGCTCCTACCCAGGTCCTGGTGTGGTCTTGCTGTATTTGTGGCTTGCAATTCCCACTGAGTGATCTCCAGGCTGGGAGAGACAACCATTGTGAAAAGTGCCTGCTGGTGGAATCTCTCAGGCAGCAGGTGGGAGAGCTACAGGAGGAGGTGGCCAGGCCGAGGAGCATTCGAAGCCATGAAGAATTCCTGGACAGTATTCCTGTGGAGTCCACGGAGGTCACTGTCCTAGGATGTGGGATTGTTGACCAGCCACTTATGGAGGAGGCAGTGGTGCAGGGTGAGCACTGGCAGCTGGTTACTTCCGGCAGCGGGCAGTGTTCCACCCCTGCTCCTAACCCTCCCACTGTGTTGTTACATAACCGTTACACTTTACTTTCTGCAGGAGACAAGGAGTCACCCCCCACAGTGGAGGAGACCAGGCCTTGCACCACCAAGGTTGAGCAGTCTCCTGCCACCACTGCGAGGAGGAAATGTAGGGTAGTGGTGGTTGGAGACTCTCTTCTGAGGGGAATGGAGGCACCCATCTGTCGCCCTGACAGCTCATCTCGAGAGGTATGCTCTCTGCCAGGGGCCCGTATCCGAGATGTTACGGAGGCATTGTCGAGGATTATCCGGCCCTCTGACTACTACCCCATGCTACTCATCCACGTGGGCACAAATGATACTGCCAGGTGTGACACTGAGCGGATCAAGTGTGACTACAGGGCTTTGGGACTACAGGTGAAGGAGTTTGGAGCGCAGGTGGTATTCTCTTCGATCCTTCCTGTCAAAGGTAGGGGCCCGGGCAGAGAGAGGTGCATCCTGGAGGTGAATGCCTGGCTGCGACAATGGTGTCGCCAGGAGGGATTCGGCTTCCTTGATCACGGGGTGCTCTTCCAGGAGGGTCTGCTTGGCGGAGATGGAGTTCACCTTTCCAGGAGCGGGAAGGCCTTGTTTGGACACAGACTGGCTAACCTTGTGAGGAGGGCTTTAAACTAGGTTCGACGGGGGCAGGTGAGCAAAGCCCACAGGTAAGTGCTGCATGTGCGGGACTGGGAGATGGGTTGGAAATGGGGGGGAATACGGCCTATAATGGCAAGGAGAAAGGAGGGTCAGGGCACAACAGGGAGGCAAGATCAAATCAGTATCTTAGATGCCTATAAACAAATGCGAGAAGTATGGGTAATAAGCAGGAAGAACTGGAATTGCTAACCAATAAATACAACTATGATATCATTGGTATTACAGAAACCTGGTGGGATGGGACGCATGATTGGAATGTTGGTATGGAAGGGTACGGCTTGCTCAGGAAGGACAGACAGGGAAAAAAGGGAGGAGGGGTTGCCTTGTATATTAAAAATGTACACACTTGGACTGAAGTGGAGATGAACGTAGGAGATAGCCGTGTAGAGAGTCTCTGGGTTAAGCTAAAAGGGGTAAAAAATGAGGGTGATCTCATGCTAGGAGTCTACTACCGGCCACCTAGCCAGGTGGAAGAGGTGGATGAGGCCTTTTTTAAACAATTAACAAAACTATCCAAAGCCCAAGATTTGGTGGTGATGGGGGACTTCAACTATCCAGACATACATTGGGAAACTAACACAGCGGGGCACAGGCTATCCAATAAGTTTCTGGACTGCATTGGGGCCAACTTTCTGTTTCAGAAGGTTGAAAAAGCTACCAGAGGAGAAGCTGTTCTGGATTTGGTTTTAACAAATAGGGAGGAACTAGTTGAGAACTTGAAAGTGGAAGACAGTATAGGGGACAGTGATCACGAAATAATAGAGTTCATGATCTTAAGGAAAGGTAGAAGGGAGACCAGCACAATTGAGGTAATGGATTTCAGGAAGGCAGATTTTGATAAGCTCAGAGAACTTGTAGGTAAGGTCCCATGGGAAGCAAGACTGAAGGGAAAAACAACTGAGGAGAGTTGGAAGTATTTCAAAGGGACGTTGTTAAGGGCCCAAAAGCAAACAATTCCGCTGTGTAGGAAAGATAGAAAATATGGCAAAAGACCAGCTTGGCTTAACAAGGAGATCTTGCATGATCTCAAAATAAAAAAGGAGTCCTATAAAAATGGAAACTAGGACAGATAACAAAGGATGAATATAAGCAAGCAACACGGGAATGCAGGGGCAAGATTAGAAAGGCAAAGGCACAAAATGAGATCAAACTAGCTACAGGCATAAAGGGAAACAAGACGACCTTTTATAAATACATTAAAAGCAAGAGGAAGACCAAGGACAGGGTAGGCCCACTGCTTAGTGAGGAGGGAGAAGCAGTAACAGGAAACTTGGAAATGGCGGAGATGCTCAATGACTTCTTTGTTTCGGTCTTCACCGAGAAGTCTGGAAGAGTGCCTAACGTAGTGAATACAAGCAGAGAGAGGGTAAGTTTAGAAGATAGGATACACAAAGAACAAGTTAAAAATCACTTAGGAAAGTTAGATGTCAGCAAGTCACCAGGTCCTGATGAAATGCATCCCAGGATACTCAAGGAGCTGATAGAGGAGGTATCTGAGCCTTTAGCTATGATCTTTGAAAAATCATGGCAGACAGGGGAGATTCCAGAAGACTGGAAAAGGGCAAATATTGTACCCATCTATAAAAAGGGGAATAAGAACAACCCAGGAAACTACAGACCGGTCAGTTTAACGTCTGTCCCAGGGAAGATAATGGAGCAGGTAATTAAGGAAATCGTATGCAAACACTTGGAAGGTAATAAAGTGATAGGGAATAGCCAGCATGGGTTTATGAAGAACAAGTCATGCCAAACTAATCTGATAGCTTTCTTTGATAAGATAACGAGCCTTGTGGATAAGGGAGAAGCGGTGGATGTCATATACCTAGACTTTAGTAAGGCATTTGATACGGTCTCGCATGATATTCTTATTGATAAACTAGGCAAATATAACTTAGATAGGGCCACGATAAGGTGGGTGCATAATTGGCTGGATAACCGTAGTCAGAGAGTTGTTGTTAACGGTTCTAAATCCTGCTGGAAAGGGATAGCAAGTGGAGTTCCTCAAGGGTCTGTTTTGGGACCCGTACTGTTCAATATCTTCATCAATGATGTAGATATTGGGATAGAGAGTACGCTTATTAAGTTTGCAGATGATACCAAACTGGATGGGGTTGCAACTTCTTTGGAGGATAGGGACATAATTCAAAATGACCTTAGCAAGTTAGAGAAATGGTCAGAGGTAAACAGGATGAGGTTTAATAAAGAGAAATGCAAAGTGCTCCACTTAGGAAGGAACAATCAGTTCCATACATACAAGATGGGAAGTGACTGTCTAGGAAGGAGCATGGCGGAAAGGGATCTAGGGGTCATAGTGGACCACAAGTTGAATATGAGTCAACAGTGTGATGCTGTTGCAAAAAAAGCAAATATGATTTTAGGTTGTATCAACAGATGTGTTGTAAGCAAAACTCGTGAAGTCATTCTGCCGCTCTACTCTGCACTAGTTAGGCCTCAGCTGGAGTACTGTGTCCAGTTCTGGGCGCCACATTTCAAGAAAGATGTGGAGAAATTGGAAAGGGTACAGAGAAGAGCGACAAGAATGATTAAAGGTTTAGAGAACATGACCTATGAAGCCAGGCTTCATGAACTGGGCTTGTTTAGTTTGGAAAAAAGAAGACTGAGGGGGGACATGAGAGCCGTTTTCAGGTATCTAAAAGGGTGTCATAAGGAAGAGGGAGAAAACTTGTTCATCTTGGCCTCTGAGGATAGGACAAGAAGCAATGGGCTTAAACTGCAGCAAGGGAGGTTTAGGTTGGACGTTAGGAAAAAGTTCCTAACTGTCAGGGTAGTTAAACACTGGAATAAATTGCCCAGGGAGGTTGTGGAATCCCCCTCTCTGGAGATATTTAAGAGTAGGTTAGATAAATGTCTATCAGGGATGGTCTAGACAGTATTTGGTCCTGCCATGGGGGCAGGGGACTGGACTCGATGACCTCTCGAGGTCCCTTCCAGTCTTAGTATTTTATGATCTCTTATCCCAAGAATTCTATCACCCTTAGTCCAAAAGACCAGATCAAGTGATATGCATTGGGGCAGTTATTTCTTGGGGCAGTCCTAGAGTCATCATGGTATCCATGAAATCTTGGGCTGGACCAGACAGGACAGTGTCGGCATGAATATTGAAGTCCCGCAAGACCAGAAGCCTCAGGGTTCTCAGTGCCACGTCGAGACCACTGAGACTACAAGTAGAACACCCAACCTGTCCCGGCCACTTAACATCAGGTACAAACACACAAACGCACTGTGTTGGACCAAGGCCCTGGCCAGTGAGATGGTATCCCGATAGACAATCGCCACCCCACCTCCCTGACCATCAAACTGCGGCCGGGCACAGTCGGGAAAGGTCAACGCCTCCTTCCACTCCCAGCCAGGTCTCAGTGATGCAAGCCAGGTCGGCCCCTTTATCCAGAATTAAATCATGGATGACAGCTGTCTTGTGGGATACTGGCCTAGCATTCAGCAGCAGCGCCCTCAGGGCTGATGGCCAGGTGTTGAGGTTCCCAGGGTCATTGAGGCTGGAGATAGGCCAGGAACAAGGAATAAACCTTGTTCCCCTGTGCTAACCAGTCCCGATCTGACTGCCATATCTTTCCCTACCTGCCACAATGCTATCTGAACCTCCCCCTTAGCCACCCCGTCTGGGCCACAACACTTTGACACAGGACCCTGTCAGCTAGAGAAATTAGGGACCTGGATGTTGCTTAAATTGGGCACAAGCCACTTCAGCTGGCAGCGCTCCAAAGCTGGACTTGCGCCTTACCAGACGGACACAGCTGAGCCTGAGCAGCCTCCCAGGAGCAGAGGTGAGTGAGGCAGCTTGCCCACGTTGACAGATCAAGCTCCAAAGCTGGTGCAGGGTATGTGCACTGCCAGCCAGGGAGTGCTGAGTAGCAGGAGTGCAGTTATACTGCTAGGCTACGTCTAGACTGGCATGATTTTCCGGAAATGCTTTTAACAGAAACATTTCCGTTAAAAGCATTTTCGGAACAGAGCGTCTAGATTGGCACGGATGCTTTTCTGCAAAAGCACTTTTTGCGGAAAAGCATCTGTGCCAATCTAGACGCGCTTTTCTGTAAAAAAGCCCCATTCGCCATTTTCGCCGTCAGGGCTTTTTTGCGGAAAACAAATCTGAGCTGTCTACATTGGCCCTTTTGTGCAAAAGCTTTGCTCAAAAGGGACTTTTGCCCGAATGGGAGCAGCATAGCATTTCTGCAAGAACACTGACAATCTTACATGAGATCGTCAGTGCTTTTGCGGAAATTCAAGCGGCCAGTGTAGACAGCTGGCAAGTTTTTCCAGAAAAGTGGATGATTTTCCAGAAAAACTGGCCAGTCTAGACACAGCCCTACTGTACTCTGCACTGGTGAAAGCGCTCCTGAAATACTGTCTCCAGCTCTGTTTCCCACAATGGAAAAAGGATGTTATTAATAAACTGGAAAGAGTACAGATCAGAGCTACAAGAATGGAAAACCTGCCTTCGAGTAATAGACTCAAGATCAGTTTCTTTACTTTAACCGAGGGGCGACTTGATCACAGTTTATTAGTGCCTGCCTGCATGCAGAACAGAGATGTGAGAACACAGGGCTCTTCGATCTAGCAGACCAAGGTCTCACAACAGCTCACAGAAGCTGAGGACAGTGAGAGTGTCCCTGGCTTGGTAACAATTAAAGCCTTGTCATTGACGAACGTCCTATTGATTATCTGTACGAGCCCTAGCTAAGACGACTGCTGTGAAATCCAGAAAGAGAGTAGTTATGCAGCTGTCACACTGCCATGAGCAAATCACCTGAATGAACTCTCCATACCGAGAAGCTAATAATTGCGACTGTGACACTGACTGGGAGAACTCACCACAATGCAGGTCCAGCTGGTATATAGCCAAATGACTTTTATACGTCCCCTAGTGATGAACTTGGTTTGCCACGCCAATTTATGGTTTTGCAGTACTTAAGGGAGGATTGTGTGTGTGCGCGTGTGTGTGCGCGGGGAGGTGCACGCGCATGCTGGGAGATTTGTTTTGTTTTTTTGTGTCGGGCAAAGGATGTGTGCTACAGTAGAAAGCTATCTGCACGAGGGGTTATTGTGTCTGCTGGTTTAGTATATGCCATGGGGATTGTGTTGATTTGTGTGTGAGTTGTGCTATGCTAGATTTGTTAAATGGGGATTTTATGTTGATCTGTTCGGATGTGAGAGTTGCATTAGAGAGGTTTTGTAAGTTGTATAGATGGTGAATCAACCTTCGAGGAACCTTTGCAATTAAGCTAAGTAATCCACCATTGGTGCAGTCTCCCTCATATCCCTATGAAATTGCTGCTTGTAAAGTAGCTGGTAACTGTTTGACTTACCTCTGATAACACCAGGGTCTAGGACTCTTGGCACGGCATAGATATATAGATGTCTGGTGGCCTGGATAATCAGGACCATAGATTTAAGTCTTTGTTGACTGAGGACCCGCAAGAGAATGTGCAAGAGTGTGAAAGGGGAGCAAGAGGATCAACAATACAAATAAGACGAATGCAGCATTCACCATGTGTGCACGTGCGCTGCCTCCCCCTGTGGCACCAGAGACTAAACCAGTTCCAGAGTAAGGAAGATGGGCTAGAGTTTGTTCCCGTGATCCCCGTTCTCATGTCAACCAGGGAGCTGAATGAGCTCTCCCTACCATCTATTAAGGAACTGGAGCAAAAGACCCCAGGAGCAGACTGGATTAGTCTGGACACACCTACGTTGTGTAGGTGGTCAGCAGACATCTCTGGTTTGCCTGAGGGATATATTTTGACCATTTTGGGTTAAAGCTGACTTTAGTTTGGACTCAGGGGTAGCAAACTGTTACCCTTGCTGTACTGTACTTGATATGTCCTAACTGAGGGTGGTCACGGTGATTGTAACCTCACTCACTAGGGGTGTGTGGGTGAGAGGGAGATGCTGTCACACACAGGAGGGGGCAAGTATTCCTCCTCGTAGGCGCAGACTCTAGGAAAGGGTCTACGGGCCATGTGACCCAGCCTCTCTGGGTTTACACAGAGCGGGTCAGACTCAACGGAGAGTCGCTGCATCTTCTCATGAGCAGGCTGGGCGAGGGGACTGAGCCCTAGGCCTGGGGTGGGCAAGGTGCCCCACTTCCCAGGGAAAGCACTGAGAGCTGAAATCACAAGTGGCTGAGCCAGGTGGTGGAATCCCAGAAAACAGCCACACAGCTGGAAGGGCAGCAGCAGCGGAGAGTGATGGGCAGCAATAGATGCAGAAGTAAAGACTCTGGCACTTCCCAACGGACTCTGAGCGTAGAAGGGAGTGAAGGGGGGGCACATTAAAGAGGCATTTGTCTATTGGACTTTCACACTCCAAGACAGGAAATTTACGGCAAAGGTCACTGCCAGAGATTCTGGGAGGTGGGTGTTTATAAAGCCTCTCAAATCCACAGATAGCTGCCTTATGTCTGCACATATCTGTACCCACGGATGTGGATATCCACAGACCATTTCTGCAGATCACGGATCAGATGCAGATACGAATTGTGTATCTAGAGCCCAGCAAACCAGCAGATCTCAGATTATTTCTGCATCTCTCCAGTCAGATGGAGATATACATTTTGTACCCAGGCAGTGTTCTAGGTGCTTATTGCTGTGTGTGTAATTTTGAATAATTGTGTTTGTTTTGTCCCAAATTAAGATAATGTTCCCGCTCCTCTTAGCAGAAGTTGTACCTTGTTATATTGAGGCTCAGTGCTTACCAGTGGGGAAGCAGTGCCCCTCAGAGGTACCATGGCTGATGTTTAGTTTCCCCAGGTCTCTGGATTGGGGCTCTAGTTGGTTTAGTTTTGCAATATTAAGAGGAACGCCAAGGTATCAAATCAGGCCCTTGTGGCTACTGACTCCACCTGGCAGCAGAGTTAGATCCCTGTGACTAGAAAATGGTCGCCACAGACTCAGCTTCTTTGCTAGGCACACACTGGGTGCTTTATCTGCTAATGCTCGCTCCCAGGGCTCCCTGAAACAAGGCTGCTCCCAGGCAGCCCAGCGGAGATGGCCTCGCTTTCTCTTACCTGGAACGCCGTCTGGCTGTTGTAGTTACGAATCTCTTTGCTTGCACCGCGGAAGAGGAGGACCCGGGCACAGCTCTCCTAGGAGTAGAAAACCAGAGAAGAAAGAAGGAAATCTGTCAGTGCTGACATGACAGACGAGGTGACCTTGGTCCACTCCGGAGTGGAGAGCTCCCTATTGCAAGGGAGAGAAATAAAGTCAAAATGTCAGAGTTCACGGCTACAGCCTCCGATCAAGCCTCTCCAGAGCCCATCACGGCTCAGGGGACCTGCCCTTCTGCCCCCACTGCCCAGACAAGCTCCACCTCCGCACATACCTGCTTAGCACGAGGGGAGCTCTGTAGCGGAGGTGCCCCCAATACACACTGTGCCTGGGGGGCTGTTACCCATCATTTGAACATCCCTGTGTGGCCTAGTGGGGTGCTGTACACTCTTGTGGCCCTGGATGCATTCTGGTTTGGCATTCGCTGGTTGCTGTGCTGTGCTGTGGGTGACCCCTACTGGCCTGTGCTGGTCTGCAGAGACGCTGGTGTGTCTGTGTGCAGGGCCCAGCGGGGGGCACATAGGTATGGCCCAGCTGCCTGACACCTGGGCTAGGGGTGGAATCTGAACAAAGCCAGGGGTGTGGCTGCCTGGGGGCTGAAGGACCAGTTGCTGGGGGTTGGGGCAGTCTTAACAGAAGGAAGCATGAGATATTTAAGAACAGGTTAGATAGACATCTGTCAGGGATGGTGTAGACGGAGCTTGATCCTGCCTTGAGGGCGGGGGGCTGGACTCGATGACCTCTCGAGGTCCCTTCCAGTCCTATTATTCTATGATTCTATGATTCTATGAGGAGGGCAGACTAAGTCCGGGACAGGGGGCTTCAGGGGCCTGTGAACCCATTTCCCCAAGAGGACTAGGCTGTCTGCCTGGCTCCTACATCAACATGAGCCTGTGCTGCGCCGCATCTCTGAGAAGCAAGAAACCTTCTATTCTACGGCCTGACAGAGTCACACATGTGGCTGCGGACGGGGGTGCAGGGTCAGGGGCTCCCCGACACGACGTCACACCCTATCTAGCTCTTTGGGGCGCCATGCTTCTCTCATCACACAGCACAGTTTAGGGGATACTGTGGTGTTGAAACCAATGACCTTCCATCCCTCCTCTAAAGGCTTCTAGCCTCTGGGGACAGTCCCAGCACCGAACAGTCTCCCAGCTATAGAATTAATGCAGCTGCTGCCCCACAAGCCATAACCCATCTGTGATGCAACACTGTTTAATATGAAATAAACACAGCACGGGCCTGGGGCCTTTCAGTCACCTCTGCTAAAGGAACCCACATGTCCTTTTAAGATATAAACAGGCAAGAGAAGGAACAGAGTCTGGGGAAACCCAATTCTAAACCTACACAGCCCAGAAAAATCACCAGGGAAGATGATCCTGATGGAAGAGCTACTAAGCGCCATCTGTATGCAAGAGAAACTGAGACTCACACAGGGCTCTCATCAGAGACTCACACGGGGCTCTCACCAGAGAAACAGAGACTCGCACAGGGCTCTCACCAGAGAAACAGAGACTCGCACGGGGCTCTCACCAGAGAAACAGAGACTCGCACTGGGCTCTCACCAGAGAAACAGAGACTCACACAGGGCTCTCATCAGAGACTCGCACGGGGCTCTCACCAGAGAAACAGAGACTCGCACGGGGCTCTCATCAGAGAAACAGAGACTCGCACGGGGCTCTCACCAGAGAAACAGAGACTCGCACTGGGCTCTCACCAGAGAAACAGAGACTCGCACTGGGCTCTCATCAGAGAAACAGAGACTCGCACGGGGCTCTCACCAGAGAAACAGAGACTCGCACGGGGCTCTCACCAGAGAAACAGAGACTCGCACGGGGCTCTCACCATACTCCTGATTTCTCTTGTGCTGATCTCAGTTTCCAAGACAGGACATGGGGCAGAAGAGTCTTGCAGGCTGCCCGGTTTCATCTTATTTAAAACTTCAAATATTGGTCAAAAGTTCTTGAGGGCACTGTCCTGAGAACAGGGCACAGCTGCTGTGGTTGAGTAACCAAACAGTAACCCCACCCCCACCCCCACCCCAGGGCTCACTGCAAGAGACATCTTACACTAAAACCCCCTTCCTAACCTAGAACCCGTTTATTACTCACTAAGAGCCTCCCGTGGCCTACGTCAATCATCTCAAAACAGCCTAGAAAAACTGTTGCTTGCCTCTCAGAACGGCTGTTTTCCGGATGTGTTGCTCATGCCCACTCCAGCCAGACTGCAGACATGTTTCTTGGAAGGTTTTTGTCTCGTGGTGTCTGTCTGGTTGGCTGTGGAGCCCCCTGGAGTGGCACCTTCATGACCGTGTCTGCACGTCCCTGCCAACCCACTTCTTGCTCGGTTCCTCCTTGTGGGAATACTCCACCAGAGCAGAGACAGGCAGGATTTGGAATGGACACGAGCTACACACCTCAAAGAACATGGGAGCAGCCACGCTGGGTCAGACCGTTCCCAAGAGCACTTATAAATAGGTTGAATAGGGTGGGTCCCAGAGCGGACCCTGGGGGACACCACTAGTTCCTGCTCTCCATTTTGAAAACTATCTAACCATGGAGCTTCCATGCCATGAGATGGAGGGACACCAGGCTGGGCTCTCGTGGGCTTGTGCGATGAGGTCTGGAAACGGGGAGGGCTACGGGCCTCCACTGAGGTCCAACAGCCCGGTGAACCAGTGCTACAAGACTTCACAGAGCCTTGTCCTGGTGTACTTTGAGGAGAACCCTTGCACGAGAGGGAATGGCGGGAATGCCCAAAGCAGGCGATTCATCCGCAACAGGTGAAATGCGTCCGTGAGGGACCTTGGCTATGGTTCAGGAAGGAGCAAACCGATGAGTCTTCCTGTTGCTCCGTGTCGCGAATGGGTCCAAGTGGGGAATGCCCCACTTCTATAAGATGACAGCCACTCTGAGGGACCATTCGTGCCTGTTGAATGATCAGCTAAGCCGCCTGTTCGCAATGTGTGATACAAAAGTCCCACAGCTCGAGGGCTTCCCGGCACCACCCTGCTTCTTTACAGAGAACATCGCTAGGGTTGGTCCATCAGCACCAACGCACACTGGGGTGCAGATGAACTTGGAACATCTGGCACGCCAGGCAGACTGCCCTCAGCCTTCTGACATTAATATGCAGCAAGAGTTCTGCTTGGGGACACATGCCCTGTGTCCTGATGATGCCAATGTGAGCTACTCATCCAAAAGCCCAGGTATCCACAGCTAACTGCATGGGGAGTTGTGGCTTGACAAACATGTTCCACCTGTGCCTGCAACCACCAACCAAGAGAGTCTAGAATTGGAGGGGGGGGGTAACTACTCTGTTCAGCAAGTCCCATCTGGGCCTGTACACCTGTGCCAGCCATGGTAGGGAAGGATGGAGCTGCAAGCTGGAATGCCAGACCACAAGTGCATGCCACCATATGCCCAGCAGTTTAATGTAACTTCTGGTGACGGCTGTGGAGAATTGGCAAAGGCTGTCAATGATGTTCCTGAGGGCTTGGAAGCAGGGCATGGGCAGGGATGGTATAAAAACGTACGATCGGCCAGACTGGGCCAGAGAAAAGGTCCATCCAGCCGAGGGTCCTGTCTGCTGACAGTAGCCAATGCCAGATGCCCCAGAGGGAGGGAACAGAGCAGGGAACCTTCAAGTGACGCCCCTCCTGTCACCCATTTCCAGACAAATAAAGGTTAGGGACACCATTCCCACCCTCGTGGCTAATACCCATTGATGGACCTAACCTCCATGAATTTATCTAGTTCCTTTTTGAACCCTGTTGAAGTCCTGGTCTTCACATCCTCTGGCAAGGAGTTCCACAGGTTGACACTGCGCTGCATGAAGAAAAACTTTCTTTTGTTTGTTTTAAACCCGCTGCCTATTCATTTCACTGGGTGACCCCCAGTTCTTGTGTTTTGGGAACAAGTACACATTTCCTTAGTCACTTTTTCCACACCAGTCATGACTTTAGAGGCCTTTTCTCTCCTCTTTTCTAAGCTGAAAAGTCCAAGTCTTTTTAATCTCTCTTCATCTGGGACCCTTCTTTAACCTATTCGAAGACCAATATCTCCTTTTTGAGATGAGGTGACCACCTCTGTACGCACTATTCCAGATGTGGGCACACCATGGATTCAGAGAGAGGCAATAAGGTATTCTCTGTCTTATTCTCCATCCCTTTTTAATGCTCCTAACATCCTGTTTGCTCGTTTCACTGCTGCTGCACACGGAGGGGACGTCTTCAGAGAACTCTCCACAAGGACGCCAAGACCTCTCTCTGGAGTAGCTGTAGGTAAAGGACATGAGCAGCTGTGTGTGTAGCTCACCTGCGTGGAGTCCAGGAGAGCACTCATGAACTGAGCTGGCATGAGAGTGGACTTGGGCACTTCAGCACCAGTAAGGGCCACACTTTCCTCTACTTGTTTTTGCAGTGTAGCCCTGATGGGCCAGTCTACCAGGTATGGGAAAGGACTCCCCATTTACAGAGGAAGGCTGCTGTAACTGCCAGGCATTTTGTGACTACCCAAGGGGCTGCTGAGAGCCCAAATGGAAGCAGCAGGAACTGGGCACCAATCACAAGCCGGATAAATCATCTGTGGGCTGCATAATGGCTATATGGAAGCATATGTCCTTCAAGCTAAGAGCAGCACAGCACTCCCCAGTTTCCAGGGAAGGAATCAGGGAGATCCAGGTGACCATGTGAAACTTTGCTTTCTTTGTGGATGAGTTGAGGTTTTACAGATCTAGGATGGTCTGATTCTGCCCTTGGCCGTGGGGATCATAGAATCATAGAATCATAGGACTGGAAGGGACCTCGAGAGGTCATCGAGTCCAGCCCCCCGCCCTCAAGGCAGGACCAAGCTCCGTCTACACCATCCCTGACAGATGTCTATCTAACCTGTTCTTAAATATCTCCAGAGAGGGAGATTCCACCACCTCCCTTGGCAATTTATTCCAATATTTGACCACCCTGACAATTAGGAATTTTTTCCTAATGTCCAATCTAAACCTCCCCTGCTGCACTTTAAGCCCATTACTCCTTGTCCTGTCCTCAGAAACCAAGAGGAACAAATTTTCTCCTTCCTCCTTGTGACACCCTTTTAGATATTTGAAAACCGCTATCATGTCCCCCCTTAATCTTCTTTTTTCCAAACTAAACAAGCCCAGTTCATGAAGCCTGGCTTCATAGGTCATGTTCTCTAAACCTTTAATCATTCTTGTCGCTCTTCTCTGTACCCTTTCCAATTTCTCCACATCTTTCTTGAAATGTGGCGCCCAGAACTGGACACAGTACTCCAGCTGAGGCCTAACTAGTGCAGAGTAGAGCGGCAGAATGACTTCACGAGTTTTGCTTACAACACACCTGTTGATACAACCTAGAATCATATTTGCTTTTTTTGCAACAGCATCACACTGTTGACTCATATTCAACTTGTGGTCCACTATGACCCCTAGATCCCTTTCCGCCATGCTCCTTCCTAGACAGTCGCTTCCCATCTTGTATGTATGGAACTGATTGTTCCTTCCTAAGTGGAGCACTTTGCATTTCTCTTTATTAAACCTCATCCTGTTTACCTCTGACCATTTCTCTAACTTGCTAAGGTCATTTTGAATTATGTCCCTATGCTCCAAAGAAGTTGCAACCCCACCCAGTTTGGTATCATCTGCAAACTTAATAAGCGTACTCTCTATCCCAATATCTACATCATTGATGAAGATATTGAACAGTACGGGTCCCAAAACAGACCCTTGAGGAACTCCACTTGTTATCCCTTTCCAGCAGGATTTAGAACCGTTAACAACAACTCTCTGACTACGGTTATCCAGCCAATTATGCACTCACCTTATCGTGGCCCTATCTAAGTTATATTTGCCTAGTTTATCAATAAGAATATCATGCGAGACCGTATCAAATGCCTTACTAAAGTCTAGGTATATGACATCCACCGCTTCTCCCTTATCCACAAGGCTCGTTATCTTATCAAAGAAAGCTATCAGATTAGTTTGGCATGACTTGTTCTTCACAAACCCATGCTGGCTATTCCCTATCACTTTATTATCTTCCAAGTGTTTGCATATGATTTCCTTAACTACCTGCTCCATTATCTTCCCTGGGACAGACGTTAAACTGACCGGTCTGTAGTTTCCTGGGTTGTTCTTATTCCCCTTTTTATAGATGGGAACAATATTTGCCTTTTTCCAGTCTTCTGGAATCTCCCCTGTCTGCCATGATTTTTCAAAAATCATAGCTAAAGGCTCAGATACCTCCTCTATCAGCTCCTTGAGTATCCTGGGATGCATTTCATCAGGACCTGGTGACTTGCTGACATCTAACTTTCCTAAGTGATTTTTAACTTGTTCTTTGTGTATCCTATCTTCTAAACTTACCCTCTCTCTGCTTGTATTCACTACGTTAGGCACACCTCCAGACTTCTCGGTGAAGACCGAAACAAAGAAGTCATTGAGCATCTCTGCCATTTCCAAGTTTCCTGTTACTACTTCTCCCTCCTCACTAAGCAGTGGGCCTACCCTGTCCTTGGTCTTCCTCTTGCTTTTAATGTATTTATAAAAGGTCTTCTTGTTTCCCTTTATGCCTGTAGCTAGTTTGATCTCATTTTGTGCCTTTGCCTTTCTAATCTTGCCCCTGCATTCCCGTGTTGCTTGCCTATATTCATCCTTTGTTATTTGTCCTAGTTTCCATTTTTTATAGGACTCCTTTTTTATTTTGAGATCATGCAAGATCTCCTTGTTAAGCCAAGCTGGTCTTTTGCCATATTTTCTATCTTTTCTACACAGCGGAATTGTTTGCTTTTGGGCCCTTAACAACGTCCCTTTGAAATACTTCCAACTCTCCTCAGTTGTTTTTCCCTTCAGTCTTGCTTCCCATGGGACCTTACCTACAAGTTCTCTGAGCTTATCAAAATCTGCCTTCCTGAAATCCATTACCTCAATTATGCTGGTCTCCCTTCTACCTTTCCTTAAGATCATGAACTCTATTATTTCGTGATCACTGTCCCCTATACTGTCTTCCACTTTCAAGTTCTCAACTAGTTCCTCCCTATTTGTTAAAACCAAATCCAGAACAGCTTCTCCTCTGGTAGCTTTTTCAACCTTCTGAAACAGAAAGTTGGCCCCAATGCAGTCCAGAAACTTATTGGATAGCCTGTGCCTCGCTGTGTTAGTTTCCCAATGTATGTCTGGATAGTTGAAGTCCCCCATCACCACCAAATCTTGGGATGAGGAAGCACTGTGAGAAAACCCTTTTCCGCTGAACTGCTGAGGAACCTTCTATATGGCTCTGAGTGAGAAGTGCTTGCACCTCCTCCAAAAGGAGCTGCTTGTGAGAAGGGTCCCTGGGGAGAGATGAGGAAGGGCTGTGGGAGGGCAGGAGGGAACAGAACAGGATAGAACGCCTGACACCTGCTACGAGGTAATCTGCAGCCAGGTCTGGTAAAAGTGGGATAGAAGGGGGAGGAAGATCTTGGAGATGGACTGGTGCTCCGTCTTCGGGCAAACTGTCAAAAGTTCAGAGTTAGGAACAGGGGGCTATTTGGATGAGCCTGGTCTGAGGAGGTCTTGGCCATCTCCTCCTCTGAGTGCTGCCTTGCCTTCTGTTGGAGTCCTGTCTCATGCTCCCCAAGCAGAAGTGCTGGGAGCCTGGGGCCTGCAAGGATCCTTTTGCAGAGCAGTGGTGTGGATTGTCCTGGGACCCCTCAAGCTGTGCAGCTACGACCGTTTGTTTTGCACACACCAGCACAGTGGAAAGGCAGGTTTTGGATGGTGTTCTGGCCTCCGCAGGAAGGCTTGACACCTGGAGCCACGAGATTCTGCACATGGTAATTGCAGTTGCCATGGTCAGTGTAGCCGAGCTGCAGAGTCCATGGCTGCTTGGAGAAGTTCAGGACACCACCTGATCCTCCTCTACAGTCACAGTGAACTCTGAACAGCAATCTGCAGGCAACAGCTCCTGGAACTTGGACAGGGAGGTCCAGGAGTTGTAGGTGTACTGGCTGGGCATCGCATGTCGGTTGGTGACGCAAAGTTGGAGCCCCCCAGTCAAATATACCTTGTGAATAAAGAAATCCAGTTTCATGGCTTCTTTGGACTTTGGAGTGGGACTCAGCTGCCCTTGTCACTCCTTATGATTGGTGGCATCCACCATGTGTCCGGCAGGGGATGAGTGAACAGGTAGATGCTTATACCCCTTTGGTGGGACAAGACACCTGCTTTCGACACCTTCTGCTGTTGGTAGCATAGAGCCAGAGTCTGTCAGAGCACCTTGTTCATTTATGATCGTTTTTATAAGCAGCAAGGATACTCTAGAGCAGTGTTTCCCAAATGGTGTTCTGGGGAACCCTGGGGTTCCGCGAAGTGAAAATAAGAGTTCCACGAGAAAATTCCATTACAATAACATGTTATTATTAAAATAATAATAATAATAAATATTAAGCATTTATGAATTTTATTGAAACCAATTTTCATTTGTGTTGCTCTCATGACCTTGTTTAGCATTTGTTTATTATTATCCTTACTTATTCATGGTCTACTTTTTCAGCTCCATATATAAGACTGCTATGAGGGGTTCCACAAAATTCTTTTGAGTTTGAAAGGGTTCTGTGGCCACATAAAATTGGGAAACACTGCTCTAAAGACACCCTCTAGAGCCAGAATGTCAACTTCTGGGTTTGAGTCCTCTGTGACCTCCTCAGCCTGCATATTTAGGTTCTGCGCCACCTGGCAAAGGAGGCTGGAGGTCCTGATGGGCCCTGGTGTCCAGCATTGGCAGGGGGGCTGTCCCATCTGCTACTGCCTCGTTGGGTGAGGAAGAAGACAACAACTGGGGGAAGGGTTGGGTCCTCTTGCCCTTCTGGCTCCCTGCAGCAGTTTGGGGTGCCTCTGCCATTGGTGTTTCCTCTTGCACCAAGGTCACCACAACCCCAGCACCCATAGAATCATAGAATCATAGAATAATAGGACTGGAAGGGACCTCGAGAGGTCATCGAGTCCAGCCCCCCGCCCTCAAGGCAGGACCAAGCTCCACCTACACCATCCCTGACAGATGTCTATCTAACCTGTTCTTAAATATCTCCAGAGAGGGAGATTCCACCACCTCCCTTGGCAATTTATTCCAATATTTGACCACCCTGACAGTTAGGAATTTTTTCCTAATGTCCAATCTAAACCTCCCCTGCTGCACTTTAAGCCCATTACTCCTTGTCCTGTCCTCAGAAACCAAGAGGAACAAATTTTCGCCTTCCTCCTTGTGTCAGGCTGCCCCAAGTCTGTTTCTCTGGAAGCAACTCGCACCCCTGGCTCTCAAGAGACCAGTGTAGCTGATGGAATCCCATGGAGTACCAACGCCACTACAGCCACCCTTGAGCCTGGCCCTGGGCCTGAGAGTAGGCACACAAGCTCCAGGAGGGCCCCTGCATTAGCCCCATCACTGGGCAGGCTAGGGCCTCTGTGGCAGTCTCTCGGGTGTGCTGTTGGAATGGCGCTGGGATCTGGAGCGACACTGGCTCTGCCCGGGGACACGGGATTCCGATTCCAATGCCAAGGTGGAGCAGATCCCGACGGTGCTGCCATCAGGAGAAGTGATGGCCAATCATTGGGGGTTTGCCCTGGTGTTAAATGTGGGGAGGTGCTGCTATTGGTGCCATTGTAGCAGGAGCCAGCATTGGTGCTGTGACATGTCATCAGTGCCAACATAGGCTGCAGTGCCAGGGCACGTGCCAGCAGGTGTGGGAATGAGCCATCATGAAGATCAGCTCCCATGCCGCTTCAAATGTGTCCAGCATGGCGGGAAGGTCCAGGTCTTCTCCCTGCAAGTCCTCCAGCACTCTAGAGTCCACCCACACCTGAGTCAACAGAGTTGGCAACTGTGGGACTTTTGGGCTTTGCTTGGGATGTCCCGACACAGGACGCACGTCGCTGGGAGGCCATGCTGGTAAGGGACTACTGTCCACCATCTTATGTAGCACCGGCGATCGTGAGCCGCTGCTGGGCCAATGCTCCTTACTGGTGCCTTTGCATGGTGCTGAGGGCTCACACACTGATGCTGTGCTCTGCTCACCAAGGCTGCAGGGCCGCTGGGGACGCTTCAGGGGAGAGACTCTTTCCTTCTTCTTCTGGGCTTAAAGCCCCGCAAATCTCGCATGTGCCCATCTGATAACCCTCCCCAAGGCAGCTGAGGTAGGAGTCATGTGGCTCGCCATCTGGCACAGGCTTCAGGCCTTTCCCACAGGGCTTAAAGAAATGGCCCAGGAAATGAAAATGGAGGAGATCCCCCAGCTACTATCATTCAGCTAATAACAGACTGAACCGTAACTGTTACAGCTGCGGAGAAAGGCTGCTAGACATCTGCAGTACGAGGAGCGAGCTGCTCCAACACCAGCGCCGGCAGTAAGAAGGAACTGAGCACGCGGCAGGTTGGCAGGGATCTATACGCATCTCCAGGAGGCACCACTCCAGGGGTCTCCACAGCCAACCGGACAGGTACCGCCAGAGGAGAACCTTCCAACAGTCATGGACAGGGGCACGCTCCCAAAGAACTGCACGGCCACTGCAGCCAAAGGGAGAGGCAAACAGCATAACCACTGACTCCCATGGCCTGTGCCCTAGCCCAGAAGTCTCGCTCTCACAGAATCAGCAGAGGGAAGAATTCAAGGTCCTCCCCCTCCCTTTACCCCAAGGGCCAATCTTATTCATGGCTTCACACTGTTCTATCTCCCCTCTCAATGGTTAAGACTCATTCTCAGAAAGGAAACCACAGACAAACTGACAGCACCTTTCTGCTTCCCACAGCACAAGCTGCCCCATGTCTAATCCCACATGGCCTCCATTATACCGCCAGCCACGTACACTGCCAGAGGTACCAAACCAGGGCTTCACGCTGCTAACTTCCACCCATTGGCCACTGATCCTGGCAGGAGAAACCCCTCTAATGTCACATAGAACCTGGCCACCACCTGGCCCATTTAAAGACAAAACCACAAAGAAACCACTGCTCAGGAGGCCTGAAGGTGTGTGTGACTGGCCTGGGTGGGAAGATTCCCCCAAAAGTCATTCCTGCTGGTGGTGCAGGGGGGACAGGCCAATATAAACACTGCCTCCTTCTGGCAGGGGCCCTGTGTCCCAATGTGCATATTTCCCCACAATGTGCCCCAGAGCCTCCGTGGGAGCCACTGAGATTGCTCAGAGGACATCAGGCTCGTCTCCCAGGCTCTGAATGTCTGAAAGAAGCTGCTGTGTAAGGACGGTAACTCGTGCCTAGCTCCCTCCAGCCATGCACTCAACCTGCCAACGACGAGGGGCAGACCCAGGAATATGCCCCAGTGCTGAAGGGCAGGAAACAGCTGCCAAACCTCCTCCTTTCGGGTGCCGACAGGAATGAGCAACGGAAACACCCTGCTTCTGACTGGTCCCTGCAAGACCCCATATTGCAGGGCGGTTCCCTGCATTGCTTGACTCCTCCGCCTTCCTTTGGGGACTCTCCTACATGCCCACAGGTCTCACTGGCAGGAGCTTTTTCATGCCATTCACCCTTAATTTACCTTTTCTTAGTTTCAGCCTTTTACTCCCAGCTTCTCCCACTCCTCAACCTTCCTTCCCTGGTATTTACACACTCTGGGTCCTGGCAGATTTGTATTTCCTCACAGCTTTTTGACAAACTAAAAGACTGAAACTCTGTCATCTCCCCAGGGAATACGGTCCCGCCAGCGTCCCGAGCAGTTCCCTTGCTCTTCTCTAGCTTGGCAGATCTTTCTGGGATTGAGGGCCTGCAAACTGAATAAAATATGCCAGATGTGCTGGCACCAGAGCTATTTCGAGAGGAACTATCCCTTCCTGCTTTCTGATGGAGGCCGTTCTCTCACCATTGGTTCGGCAAATCAGGAGTTCAACTGGGAGCAATAAAGGCAGAAGTCGGACAGAACCCCTGGCAACTGTATGTTTCAGACAGCGGAATCATCTCCCCCTGGGAAGGACTGGGAGATCTATCTGCACAAGCCTGTGGCAATTGTGCTCTCGGGTCCCACAAGGTTCCATCTTGTCCCCTAGGCCAGCAGTTCCCAACCGTCAGGCCGCAGACGGTGCCGGGCCGCGAACCCCTGCCTGCCGGGCTGCGGCATACTGCCAGGCCACGCCCCCAGTTGGGCTTCACTGGGGAGCACAGCAGTATCCCTCTAAGGTGCGACCACAAAGAATTTGAGGCCCACCCGGCTGCTTAGCTGCTGTGAGGTGCGGCCACATGGCAGACGACTGCCCTGTGCCAGGAGCAGCAGGGCAGCCACCATGCGGCCTTGGCCCTAGCTTCAGCCCTTCCCCAGGGCTGGAGCTGCGGGCCACGTGGTGGGCAGCGGCTGCTCCAATGGTCCCAGTCAGAGACAGAGCCGCATGTCGTGTGGCAGCCGCTCCAGCAGCCTTGGGGCCAGAGCCAGAGCTGCGGGGAAGTGAGATGAAGGGGCCACGTCGGCAGGCAGGACAGAGTGGTGTGCAGGCAGCCCGAGGCCCGTGTGCGGGGAGAGCTGCCGCAGGACGAACCTCCAGCACCGAGGAGGAGGCTGGAGCCGCATTGCCAGCCCCACATGCATCCTGCCAGACTGCACCATGCAGGGGTGAATGCCGCTCCTGGCCAGCAGGCGAGTGCCAGGAGCCACCAGGTTCAGCTCAGGGTCTGGTGGCGCGATTCTCCCACGCAGCGCCGCTGCCAGGGGCAGCAGCTGGACAAACACCGAGCCACTTTCCACCCAAGTCCCCACATGGGCCACTCCAAGCAGCCGCTCCTGGCTCTCCCTGCCCAGTCCTCACGCTGCTGAATTGTGGGTTGTCTTAAGGGGGATGGGCTGACACTGTGGCATCTGAGTGGGGAGCTGGCACTAGGGGGCTCTGGAGGCGGGGCTAGAAGTGGGGGGGCTATGAGGGCAGGGCTGGCACTGGGGGGTATGGAGATGGGGCTAATTTTGGGGACTGGGGGCTGGCATGGGGGGTATTGGGGGGGTTGGATGCAGTGGGGCTCTGGAAACAGGAGGCTAGCACTGGAGGGGTTTGGTGGGGGGGGGGCTCTAAGCCTTAAGGGGAGGGGGGATGATGGAGGTGAAGCTGGCTTTTCATGGCGGCTTTGGGGGCCGGGGCTTTTGGCAGACCAGGAACATTTTATTTGCATATTCATTATTTGCACAATGAATACGCAAATAAAAATGTTACTGGTCCACCACAAGCTTGTGAGTGGGTTTGCCGGTCCACGGTATAAGAAAGGTTGGGAAGCACCGCCCTTTGTTGCTTAACATCTCCATGAAGCCGCTGGGAGAGGCCGTGAGGAGATGTAGAGGACGGTGCCGTCAATATGCAGATAACACCCAGCTCTATTTCTCTGTGACGGTGACTGATCTGAACTGGTGTCGGGATGCGTTGATGGACTAGATGAGGTTGAATAAGCTGAAGCTGAATCCAGATAAGAGCAAGGTCCTGTGGATCAGGAAGCCACCTGTCTGGGAATGCGGCGTGGTACCTGTCCTGGGCGGGGTCGCACTCCCCCTGAAGGAACAAGTACTCAGCTTGGGAGTCCTCCTGGACCTTTTTTAACATTTGAGAACCAGATTTCCTCAATGGCCAGGAGTGCTTTTGAGCAGCTCCGGCTGATCCGCCATCTGCGACCCTTCCTGAACAAGCATGACTCATGCTCGTTACACCCCGACTGGATTACTGCAATGCACTCTACATGGGGCTGCCTTGCAAGGGTCCAGAAGCTTCAACTGGTCCAGAATGCGGCTGCTCGAGTTCTAACGAACACTCGTTACACGGAGCACATTATGCTGGTGCTCCAGCAGCTGCAGTGGCTTCTGGTACGTCTCCGGGCACAATTCAAGGTCTTGGTTATGACTTATAAAGCCCTAAATGGATCAGGACCGGGGTATCTGAAGGATCGTCTCCTCCCCTATGAACCAGCCGGGATTGAGGTCGGCTGGGGAGGCTCTTATGGAGGTACGGCTGACATCTACTCGGAGCAGAGCTTCTCAGCATTTGCCCCCAAGCTATGGAACTCCCTCCCCAGGGACATGTGCTTGGGCCAAAGCCACTCTTTTTACCCATGCTTTTATTGGTGTGTATGTGTGTGTGTGGGGGGGGGGGGTTATGTCCCTGCTTTGGCGTCTTATATATAAAAGAATAAAATACATTTATTGTGTTTTTAAACTTTTGTAAGCCACGTCAAATATTTTAAACAGAGAGACGGGGTAAAAATATTTTAAATAAATAATAAATATGTGCACAAATGGATCAATCCTGCATTGGCCAAGGACAGAGAACTAACTTGGACCCCAGGGTCCTTTTCCAGCTCTAGATTTAGGAGTACGAAAAAGAGGATATAGCCAAGTGTGTATATTCTTGATCCCCATGTCTCCTCCCTGTTGGTCTACATGCTCCCTGCCTTGCCGACTGGGGGCCCTGTGTTCCATGTTCTGATGCCTCTCTTCTCACCTGATTATAGAGAGCACAGATGTGGAGCGCCGTGTTTCCTGAGGCATTCTGGGAAGTCATGTCAGCTCCATAGAAGAGAAGATGCTCCAGGTGCTGCACATGGCCATAGCGACATGCCTACTCAGAAAGAGAAACAACGAAACAGGAAAAAAGACAAAGACGGTTAAGGAAAAACACACTGTCTGGGAACCTATTCACACAGAATTGAAAGGAATTTGGAAGTGGCTTGTGAATACAGCCACAAGACAGGGTACAGAACAGGCCAGGCCAGTCATAGCTATCCTGGTCTCAAAACCCTTTCAGTCTTTAACAGCTGCCCTCATGCTGCAGTGAAAGTGAGACCCATCCACTTGTGGGTTTATCTTCACTAGAAAATTACATCACGCAGTCACAGAACTGTATGACTGGAAAGAATCTTGAGAGGTCACCTAGCCCAGTCCCCTGCGCAAATGGCAGGACCAAGCACTGTCCAGACCATCTCTCCTCGCTGTCTGTCTAACCTGCTCTTAAAAACTTCCAGTGACAGAGATTCCATAACCTCACTAGGCAATTTATTCAGAATGTCCAACCTAAAGCAACAATGCTACAATTTACACCCACTACTTCTTCTATCCTCTGTTACAAAGACTCCTCTCAATCATCTAATGTATAAATAGGCCTTTTGATTTTCCCTCAGAAGTCATGTTTTCTGGACATTTAACCAATTTTGTTGTTGCTCTTCTCTGAGCTTTGTCCAATTTATCCACATTTTTTCTGAAATATGGCACCCAGAACTGGACACTGTATTCCAGCTGAGACCTAATCAGCAAGCAATAGAATGGAAGAATGACTTCTTGTGCCTTCCTTACCAGACATGAGAAGTAATTAGTCAATATTGAATTGTACAGAGAACGTACATGTCCTTGACGAGTCCTGTTAACCAACACAAAACTGACCACAACTTTGTAACCAGAGTGTTCAGTTTTGTGTCAGCTGCTCCTGGGTAAAACCCATTTATGCTGACTGCAAAGACATTATCAACATCATGTTAGTTACAGGACTCCATGTTCTAATTCAGTGCAATTTCCTAGTAAAGACAAGCCCAAAGATACAGCAGGGGAAGCTGACCACAGGAAGCCGGAATCACTAGGTTGCTAAGTAGTTTAACTCTCGTCTATACAGTAATTCCGGACTCAGAGTCACAAGGGATAACTGCAAAGAGCTGCAATGAAGACCATAGGATGAAGGCATCTCTGTATTGACTAATGCAGTAAAAACTTCCTTGTTTGATATGCTAGTCATAGGTGTCCTGGCTGCCCTCAGAGTGAAATGACTGGGTATGGGGAAAACTCTCATTTGGGGAAGACCCCAGAAAAGCATTTACCCTGGGCATGCCTAAACCACAGATGATTTTAAGAATACGTTCACATAGACAACCATAAACTATGAGGCTCTTATCTAAGCGGGTTCCATCATGACATTCTTTAGACTCACCTGGTGGATTTCTTGCCAGCCATTCTCATCTACACAGCCCACCTTGGCATAGTCATGAAGCAGAAGCTCACAGCAGTAAGGGTCCCCTCCAACCATGGCGCTGTGGTACAAAGGAGTTAATCCTCGGCTGTCCTTGTAATCCGGGGAGGCACCCAGGTCTAAGAGTGTCTGCAGGAAGAGCGCAAGAGTCTCTGGAGATTTCTCTGAATGTTACAAAGATCAAGACAAGGGGTGGCACAGGGGAGGGATATCTCTAGCCCTAGCAGAGTGCAGGACTCGCTCTGCTCTAGAGCTCTTCTAGACAGCTTACGATTCATTCTAAACAGCTGTGCATTGTGTGTCCCAGAGAAGCCTGAAGACAAAGTCTGGCTGCAGAGAGCTTAGGTTCTAGCCAGCGCATACACAAGGGAGGGAGAGGGGTGACAGGAGCACAGGGTAATGTAAGAAAGTAGCAGGAGCTTGAGAGTCATAGGGAAGGGGAAGGGACACAAGTGCCCCAGATCTCCCCTTCCCAGTCCGTCCCCACCAGGGCCAGGTGGCCCTGCCCGCACATCTTGCCTTCCCAAGGACTCACCATCAGGGCAATGTGGTTCCGGCACCGGATGGCCTTATGAAGAGCTGTCATTCCCTCCCGAGTCCTGAAATCCAGATGTGCTCCTCCATTCTTCAACACTTTGATCACTTCGGCACTGTGCTCCAGCTGGGTGGCCATTGTCAGGGGGCATTCTGGAGCACCCACCCCCCCAGAAAAGAGAAGAGGAATGTCTGAGAAACGTCATGAAGTGCCTCTCTCCTCTGCTCCCTCCAGTTGACCACTGGGCAGTTTGGCAGCATTGCCTCACACCGATTCCTTCACCCCAAGGGTACCTCCTGGTTGTTTGCATCACTTTCCCTTTCAGTTCAATCATATCCCCTCACCCCGGTTCTGCGGGACACTGCATATCCTGTGCTCCCCAGGGGCTCCTTTCCCAGCCGCGACAGGAGGAAGCTGAGCTAGGAGCTGACTCAAACCCAGCATCAGTTTCTAGACCCAAACGCCCACATTTGGGGGGGAAGATGTGCAGTCCAGGGCTGGAAATGGGAGGGTGAGGTGCAGTTATGGGTTGGCTGGAGTGCTGCAGGATGGGGGATCCTTACTGCAGCCATTGCAGCAAAAGGGGCCGAGGGAAGAAACAGGCCCTGTTGCCTGTGGCCTTAGGACACTGAACACAACGTGCGCAGGGTCACTCTGGTTTTTGTGACGAAGTCCAAGCTCTCTACTGTGAGAACTGGTGCATGGGTGCCACCTCCTCAAAAGGCCAAACCAGAGCACGACAATCAACACCCCCAGACGCTGTTCAAAGCCACAGATCCCTCGTCCTGTCGTGTTCATTTAGGTCAGTGCTTCTCAGACTGTGGCTTGAGACCCCAAAGAAACTTGGGGCTCCATTTTCATGCAGTTGCCAGGCCTGGCTTTAGACTTGCTGGGACCCAGAGCCAAACCCCAAGCCTGAGCCCAATGCCTGTGGCTGAAGCCCAAGCGCTGCTCATTGTTTCAGGCTCTGCCTGGGGATGAAGCCTTGGGCTATGCCCCGTCCCCTCCTCCACAACTCTGGCCCCCTCGCTCACGGCCCGCCCCCGCTATGGCTATGCATATGTCTGCGAAGTCTGAATCCCGATGCACAGACTGGGCCACACTGAGGGCACAGGGCTCTATGGCACCTTTCACATGATCCCTCTCGAAGCGAGGCCATGCTGATCTTCTAGAAACCATCAGTGAGTCCTGTTCAGAGCCATTTCCCAGAGTTCTTTGCATCTGATGCCAGCGCCATGGACATTGCTCTTCAGGTTCTCTCTGAAGAGCTCATATGGACGACACGTCTTACTCTTGTCCTGACTCAGAACCCCGCGCTGGATCTGGTCCGCCAGGGCTAGCTCCTGGCAGACCCTCACCACTCAATTTACCTGCACAGCTGCTGGTACCAGTGATCACAGCTCCCATTGGCCCGTTCCCAGCCAATGGGAGCTGAGAGACTGCTTCCCGCCACTCCCACTGGCTGGGAATGGTGATCCGTGGCAGTCGCCAGTTCCTGCAGCCGTGCAGGTAAATATAACAGTGGCTGCCCCGCGGGGACCGACCCTGGCAAACTAACACCATGTTATTGCCCACCCCTGCCATATCAGATCTGTTTGGGGAGACAGTGGTCTTCCATTCTACTGATGTGTCTGAGTCACCTATGCTGTGCTCTGAGTAGCATTACCTTAGTGCTGGCCGTTTGCTCTCTCGGGGATCTTAATATGGGTCACTCTGCCCTGCCAGTGAATGGTCATTATTGAGCGGAAATTGCACAAGCTGCTTAATGTGATGTCTTTAAACACTCAATGTCTCAGATCCATACAGGAGAGATGTTAGAGCCACTACACTAGAGATGTTCACTCTTATGAAGTGACGAATGGTGCACTGGTTAAGGATTTTCATTCAAAGTTGACTGGCTGGCTTAACTAATTCTTGAGGAAATTTCCTCATCGAAGGAATCATCACTCAACATGGTGCTGCCCAAATACTTGAACTGATCCACATGTGCCAGCTGTCTGTCTTGGATGAAACCGGCTGGCACTGCGGCACTGGAATAAGATGCTGGTTGGAAGAAGACCTTCATTGTCTCTTTGAGACTGACTGTGAGGCCAAAGAGTGGGGATGCTTCAGTTCCATACTAAAGATGGTAAAAACTGCCTTCCTTGGAGGAAAAAAACCAGGAAGTGAGTTGAGAAGGGCTAGAGTTGGTGTCACTGCTACTGGTAAAAGCTGATCCCATTTCCTAAAGACAGAACAAGACACACACACACAAAAACCACAAAAGGGGAAGGAGACGAACGACAAAGATAGAAAACACTTCTGTCTCTGGCGTTGATTCTCACTCACAGCAACCTCACTGCCGGAGAAACTCACATAAGCCCACGAAAGCTTATGCTCCTACACTTCAGTTAGTCTATAAGGTGCCACAGGACTCTTCGTCGCTTTTGCAGATTCAGACTAACACGGCTACCCCTCTGATACTTGTCACATGGCCCTATCAGCCATGACCGGAGTTCCAAGACCTAGCAAACTTTTCCCACTATCAGGCTGCTCAGGGCCTGCATCTGCCTGCCTTTTTCTGGTTACAGGTTTCACACAGTGGTGCTAACGATACAAAAGGCAAAAGGGGAGGAATAGGGGAGAAAAACAAAGCGGGGAAGGAAAAGAACACACAGAGTGTAGGGGGACAGGATGAGGGAGGAAGAAGAGACAAAGTTGTTGTGACGGGGCGGGACGCCTCTGCCCCTCAGAGGCGAACACGCCCTGCACTGAGCCGGCTGTGGCGCTTGCGCTTCTTAGCGCCTCTGGGATAGTGCCCCGGGTCTGTGCGGCTTGCACGGCCGCCGCTGGGCAGTCCGCCACCGGGCGCAGGGGCAGCCACGCCGCCTGGCGTGCTGACGTCAGCAAGATGACGTCAGCTGTGCGCCGGGAGAGGAAGGAAGGGTCAGGACACGAGGGAACAGGGCGGCAGTGACGTAGGGGGGAGGCGGGTAGTTTAAAAGGAAAAAGGAAAGACCTAGAGGGGGGAGGAGAAGAAAAGGAAAAGAGATGGAGTGACGGGAGTAGGAAGAAGCCCAGGGCAGAGGCTGGAGCCGAGCCCGGCGAGCCGGAGGGTTTCGGGACAAGTTTACCCCGCCGGCTGAGCAGGTCCAGTGGGACCTGCTCTTAGGGACCTGGGCTGGGGCCCATGAGTGAGGGCGGGCCCGGGCCCCCCACTCCCTCCCGCTGTTGGGAGACCACACCCGAGTGCTGAGGGCGCGGTAGCTGCGGAGGCTAGCTCATTACGCTTGAAACTACGGGTATCTACTGTCGGAGACCCCGACGTACGGGAAAGGGGGGGGAACCTCGCCCCGTCGCAAATTGGACTTTGGGGCTACGCACCCCAACAGTTGTATTTGGGATTCAGCCAGAGCCAGTGACAGGACAATGACCTCTGAGTCCCTCTCTCTGGCCAGGTCTGGATCGGACATTTCCCAGGCTAATGTGGACAAAGGCTCAACAATGTAACAATGGATCTCAGAGCCCCAGGAGACAGTGGAGGCGGGAGCCATTCGGTGCAGCTCGTTCATTCCTGTTCTCCCATGTTGTAGTTAGCCAGAGTTGCGTTTCTTTCTTTCTTGATTTTGATTCCTCCGAAGTCTTATCTTTTAAGACCTACAAAAGGGAGTGATGGGCAGAAGAGCCCATCCCCTCATTCTATTGGTCACCAATTAGATCTAATATTTGATGCACCAATTTTACTTCATTAATTTTCAGTCCCACACTTTTTGTGGTTACCATTCTGACCTTAGTGCAGTCCTTTAGCTATTTCAGTGGGCTATTTTTGTTTGGACTAGTTCAGTTTTTTGTTTCTCTTTTACACTTTTTCCCCCATCAACATTCATTGTTAGACAGTAGTGTGACATTTTGTGAACTTTTATCCACTGTTTTCAGTTGAGCTTACAATTGTGATAATTGGGCCTACAAATTTACCCATAGCAGCACCAGTTAGTTAATCTGTTCTTTTCTAAGTCGTTCTTTGCATACATTTTTATGCACTGGAATATTTTCACTGTTATGTGCATAAAACTAGATTCACTGAGTTATTTCCAGTCCACAAATGTCTGTGGGCATCTTCCTCTTCTTTCGCCTTGGTCACAATCAAGATGTTTTACCAGAGTTATGCATAAGCGATGGCTGTCTCCATTGCTTGCAGCAATGTCCTCCAAGTCTCCCCAAAGAGTCAGCAAACAAGCAGGTACTCCACAGGCTGCCCTGCACTTGTATATATTTCTCTCATTAGAGTAGCTCCATTTGATCCCATTAGTCTTTGATCTACCAGTTAGTGTGAACAGGAGACTCGGGCATCGCTGTGTTGACCAATCTGTATCGTTCTCTCTTGGAAAGTCTTTCTGGGGTTCCACATCTATTACAGTGTGTCCAGCTGCAGGCAGTCTTTCATGCCGTAACCTCAGTTGTACCTGCCAGCTGTCACATCCAAAGGCAAACACTGGTTTTAAAACTCTGTCATGATTTAAGGAGTTTGATGACTTCTATATGACCACATAATGGACGCCTTGGATCTTTCATATACCATGATCTTGGCTCACTACCTTCCTCCTGAGATCAAGTGGTACAAGGCCAGCCAGTAAGTATGGGTTATCCTTTGGTGTTGGCTCTGTTATTCCAGGACAAGTGCTGGTTACAACAGGGTCTTGTTTTTAGCATGGATGGATCATTTCCACACTGGACATGCATACTCTGCTATAGAGTAGCACAAGGCAGTAGCAGTGGTTAGCAAAGTAAGTGAGGTGACCAGTTTTCAGAGGATGTTCTTATGGGTGCTAAGTTCCCTTTTGTCTTTTCTACATGCACTTTGAGGGAAAGAGCCCAGTCCAATGTCACCCCCAGATGGACAGGGTTTGAGTGATCAGCCTGTGGGATTCCATCCCAGGTTATGGTTAGTTTCCACTTGGCTTCTCGATGACATAGGTGAAAGGCCATCACCTGTGTCTTGGTTGGGCTGGCATGAAGCTTGTTTTTCTCATTCTCTATCAGCTCTCGTTTTGTATCGAACAGCATCTAGTACCACACAAACCAGATTGAGATCAGGTAAGTCCTGTACTGGCCAAATATGAAACAGCACCCAGCACAGAGAAGATAGATTTGAGAGAGGGATGATAATAGGCACTGTGTTCATTGCTCTGTCAGTGGCAGATGATACAGTCAACCACCAAAACTTATTTTCCAAAATCTAAGATATGACACACCACACAGCTATCACCTAGTTCCTCTCATCCAATCTCTTCTGGAAAACTGGAGAACAGATGTTCTTACATAAAACTGCAAGAAACGGAGCCCCTGGCAATGACCAAAAATTGGCTTCCCACAGGGCAGTGTATTAGCACTAATCTTCTTCAACTGACATACCAAGGACCAGCATACAGAACAATACGCAGACATTTGTACGTGATCTATGCACCACATTGCAGAAGAAGGATTTTGCCACAGATGAGCACAGACTGACATGCACTGAGCAACCTCTCAATGCATTACAGTAAGAACCTGCTTCATGCCAACCTGACCAAGACACAGGTGACAGACCATCTTTATGTGCTTAATTCCACATATGACAAAACCCTTCAGTTTATAACACATGCCCTAAAACAACTCAGAGGAACCATATGGACTGGCTCTGCTGGGCTTCTAAGCTGTGTCATTTCCTTTGGGGGTCTGAGAAGCATCTCATGGGCACAGTCAGAAGGGAGAGCATGTAGAGGAGGGACCATACTCTTAATTAGCAAGAGCAGAACTGTGACATTATTGTGCTGAAGTTCAACATTTTCAGAAGTCAATTCTCCTAGAACAGTGGTCCCCAACCTTTTGAGGTTGTTGGGCGCCAGGGGGCGTGGCCATTCACCCGCCGGGTGCCAGGGGGTGGGGACACTTGCGCACCCGGGGGCGGCCCCCCCCATAGCCGCATGCCCGGGGGCGGCTCCCCCATAGCCAAATGCCCGGGGGTGGGGCCTCCCCATAGCCACGCGCCCGGGGCCGGCGCCCCCCCCCCCCGCCAAGCGCCGCGCGCCCGAGGCCGGCGCTCACCGTGCACCATGTGCCCGGGGCCAGGCCAGCCCCGAGCACCTGCGGGCGCCATGGCGCCCGCGGGCACCGTGTTGGGGATCACGGTCCTAGAAAATCTCCCTTCTCCAAACAACTGGAACATGTATTTTTTCCTGTGAAAAGGACAATAGTTCCAAAATGATCCTTGTAGAACAATTTATATGTAAAAGTTGTTCACACATACATTACTCTCTGACAAAAAGGGGGACACATTTTATACTGGTTTGATGATGAGAATATTATCCATCAGCATGTTTTCCTTTCCATCAGCTTCAATGATGGAGACTCATTGCTGTTTTTTAAAAAACTCTGATTATGAAAATATATATTTTGCTTGCAAACTAGCCTTCTTCAAAACTCTCTTCCAGATCCAATTCTGCTGTGATTCACACAGAAAATCCACCAACCAAAAATGGCAGCTTGAACACCAGTTAGGGTGTTCAGGACTATGCTGAAAATTATTTACCAAGGAATTCCCAAGATCTGGCTTTACTCAGCTTTCAATGCACAGTGCAACACAGAAACACTTCAAAAGGTATCAAAAATTAATGAGTTTACTCCCTCTCTCCTACTGGAATGAATATGCTCAATTTCAAAGCAAAAACATCCACATCCCCTCAAGAGTTAACTTTGAGAACACATGAAGCTGTTTTTCCAAATTACAAGCACAGATTTATAAATCATAAGGCCAGCGGGGACCTGGCCACAGGATTTCCCTGAACTAATTCAAGATGATAAATCAGCTTTGACTTGGGAGCCAGGTTGCAACCTTCCTAAAGAGAGATGAGAGACTTCCTATTAGGCTCCCGTAGCTTTTGCCATGGTTATAGGAAGACTCTGTCCCTGACACGCACAGCCTACAAGCCACACATGATAGTTGTACCTGAAAACACTGCACAGCACCATGTCACACATGAGAACCAATGTGGCATCCGCTTCCAACTGAGTGCAAATGAATTGTTCAGTAATTGGCCTGACGCGCTGAAGGAAGTACACTAAGCAGTTACGAATCTCTCAACCAGAGGTTCCAGGTAACCGAACGAAAAGATTTTAAGGGAGCATTTTGATCATCTAGGCCAGCGGTTCTCAGACTGCGGGTCATGACCCCATTTTAATAAGGTTCTCAGGGCTGACATAAGACTTAGTGGGGCCCAGGGCTGAAGCTGAATCCTGAGCCCGCTGCCTGCGGCCAAAGTGCTCAGTCCTGGCGGTGGGGCTTGGGCTTCGGCTCTGGCTGCCCTGCCTGGCTTCAGCCACATCCCACCCCCGCTCCGGGGAGCGCAGTCTTCGGCCCCGTCTGGGGGTCAGGTAGTAACTTTTGGTGCCAGAAGGGAGTGTGATGGTGCGGGGAGTTCTGTGTTCACTGTGGGTTTGCGTTCACTGGTTGCTTTCTTGTGCTTTATGTGATCCCTGCTGTCCTATGCTGGTCTGCAGTGACCGGCGGGGGATGGGACCTCTGGGGGAGGCACGTAGGGAACGGCCCAGGCCGGCCTGACACCTGAGCTAGGCGGAGGATTCAGTCAGGCGACACTTTGCAGGAGGCGGGTAGCTGGAGGCAGGGTGACCAGTTGCTGTGAGTGTGAGTTGGTTTTCGGCTGGCTAGGGGAGAAGGGAGCCTCGCTGGGCTGGGGGGCTGGGCCCCCCTTTCCCCAAGATGGATTGTGCTGACAGCTCCTGGTTCCTGTAACAGGAAGTCTGAGCTACGCTGTGTCCCTATCAGCCAATAAACCTTCTGTTCCACCTGCCGGCTGAGTCACGTCTGGCTGTGGATGGGGGTGCAGGGCCTGGTGACTCTCCCACATGGCGTGACGGGGGCCATGGTGCAATGAAGCTTGAGAACCCTTGACCTCTGCAGAACATAAACCACAGGATTTCATCACGTGGCTCCTCTATCCCCCCATAACTTCTGCCTCAGCTAGGGTGTAGTTTTTAGAAAGACATCCGGCCTGCGTTTAAAGAGTCCAAGTAACAAAGAGTGCACCACATCCCTGTGTAAATTACTCCAGCTGTCTGTAAACCAACATGGATTTGTCTCTGGAGTGCTCCCTGCCACATTCCCGGGGCCCTGAGGCAGCTGGTGAGGGAACATGCAGTGCCTGGAGAGGAGCATGGGCCCAGCTGGCCAGCGGAAGCAGAGAACTCGCTGGAAGAGGAGACTGACTTGCAGATTTACACACTTCCCTGTGACAGAGATTAGGTGTTCAGCAGAGCTGGCACCTACCCTTCACGCTTTGCCACATCTACCTCTGCCCTTGAAACAGCTGTTACTTCACTCTCCCCCCCGCCCCCAGTTATACAAGAGGCCCTGACTAGTGCTGCCCAATACTGTCCAACAGCCTTTATAACTTTGGTATCAATAAAACTGCTTCACTCATTCTCTCCCGGCACCCTTCTGGCCACAGCACAATGCTTTCACCACTGGCTCATTTTCATCCTGGCCTACAACTTGGATCTCATCTTTTATCAGTGACAGTATCTTAAACATGATTAATATTGCTCTTGAAAACTACCTGTTGCACAGCCCATCTTAACATCTAGTATCGGCTCCAATTTATGATGTAATGAGATTTCACCAGGCAGAGAGAGACACAAATAAGCCAGACATTTTGCAATACATTTTAAAATAAGCTATTTTAAAGGCTTTTAATATAAATAGAAATTACTCCTCTTATTTCTGGTTTTCAGAACCTGTCCTGTGGGAATAACTGGACATTTTAAAAGAGTTATATGGTGGGAAGGTGTCAAAATCAGCCTTCTAGCCAGACCCTGCCACAGCCTGTCTTCAATCTGTTGCCCCAACGATTCCTTTTCACACAGAGAGATACTTGCCTCGAGTGTGCAGTGAATTTCCTTCAACTTAGCAGGTGTGCCAGGAGGCAGAGGCTAACCCTGCATAGCACAACTTGTCAGCTGCTAGCATGACCGCCCTGCCTTGTGCACACAGGCTCTCTCCACTGGAGCGCTGCTATTCTTCCCAGAACTCCCCACATGCACCCAGTGAGGACACAGGAGTGGGGCCTACTGTTCTCTGGGACATAACACGGGGGTGCTTAGCCTGCTGCAGCTGTCCGGACCACGGGATATGTGCCAGAGGTCTGAGTGCCTCTCGTGAATGAGCAGGCGAGTGCAGCCTGGAGTGACCCAGCAGCTGGAGTGTCCTCTGACAGTGCGGCTGCTGCTACCCCGGCGAGGCTAAGGCACATGTAGGAAATGGGAGCTGGCTCTGCAGTGAAGATGCACCCCTGGGTAAAGTGGTTAATCCTGACTCTGGAGAGACTATTGCCTCTTCATTCTACATTGGCAGAGCTGCGAGCTCCCGCCCATCCTCAGGGCTTGTGGGACTAGCTTAAGATGACTCCACCAGAGCTGCAGGAGGGAGGTTTATTAAACAGCGTGTAGGTCTGGAATACGCGTTAGCCAGGCTTCAGGTAGAGACTGAGAAAGAGAAACAGCAGTGCCCAATCCTGCAGGGAGCATTGAGCCAATTAAAAGGGGCAAGGCTGCAGCTGGGGCTGTAAAGACCTGTCCGGGGACAGGAAGGAAGGAGTCGCTAAGACAGGCTGTGCCTGAAGAGAGCAGCAATAGAGCAGAGCTAACTGTGAGGGTGCAGCCCTGGGCCCAGGGCTATGAAAGGAGAAGGGAGCAAACTGAGAAGCTGTTTGTGGTTGGTTTGTTTATATTTAAAGGAGACTGAGCAGGACAGTGCATTTGGATCCTGGGCAGAAGCTTTACCAATGTGACAGTTCCTATGAATTCACCCTCTGCCTTGGGGCAAACACACGGCCTTCTCCAGACAGAGATTTGACCCTTCCGATGGGAAAACAGGCAAATGCTGAATGAAGGGCCAGTTGATCCATTAGGAAAGGTGCCTTTGGAAACCAGTCATTAAGGTGCAGCTCTAGGGGCATTGCTTGTCAGCTGAGTATGCAGCCCCTGGTGCCAAGCAGTGACTAGTGCCCACGCAGAACCCTGGGTATTGTTAGTGTCTGGAGCTTATTGGGATGGGGAAATAAATGAGCATCTTTGAAAAAGATCCAAACAATCTTGGGATAACAGAAGCTAATGTCACCACATGGAATATGGAATCCTTTGATAGATCTGTTCACTACTGAGAGGAGTTCAGCCAGGGTTTCTTTTCTATCTCCAACAATGACATCACTGATGAGATTTCCAGGGGATTGATCAGTGTCGAAAACATCTGAACATTTTTCTTGCTGACTTTGTTGTTTTCAAAGATCCAGTCTTTTTAGTAAAGGCATTAATTTTGTAGTTGAGTCAGGGAATGGTTATTTCTTTTCTTTATGGTGACTCAGTCAATGAATTTAAACACTCAGAAATATCTGTTAGATGTGAGAGTGCTGCCGATCATTTGATGTCACATAAATGCTTCTTCAGGGTAGAATCCACTTTAGTCAGAAACAAATGCATCTCATCTTTCAATTCAAACAGACGGGTTAGAATGCTTCCCTGCAATAGCCAGCGAGCCTGTGTGTAGTAAAAAAAACACTGATTCTCCAATCCCATTTCTCCACAGAGACTATTAAAAGTCAGGAATTCAGTGGCTTTATTTCAATAAAATTAATGATGGCTAAAGCTTGACTCAAAATCAATTTAAGATAGGGACCCATGTTCCTGCCAGTCAGAGCCTCCCTGTGGATCATGATAAAGAACTCAGTAATAGTGGGGGATTTCAACTATCTCCATATTGACTGGGTACACGTCACCTCAGGACGAGATGCAGAGACAACATGTCTTGATACCTTAAACGACTGCTTCTTGGAGCAGCTAGTATAGGAACCCACAAGGGGAGAGGCAATTCTCGATTTAGCCCTGAGTGTGCAGGATCTGATCCAAGAGGTAACTATAACAGGACCGCTTGGAAATAGTGACCATAATATAATAACATTTAACATTCCTGTGGTGGGAAGAACACCTCAGCAGCCCAACACTGTGGCATTTAATTTCAAAAAGGGGAACTATGCAAAGACAAGGAGATTAGTTAAACAGAAATTAAAAAGTACAGTGACTAAAGTAAAGTCCCTGCAAGCTACATGGACACTTTTCAAAGACTTCATAATAGAGGCCCAACTTAAATGTATACCGCAAATTAAGAAACATAGTAGAAGAACTAAAAAAGAGCCACCGTGGCTTAACAACCATGTAAAAGAAGCAGTAAGAGATAAAAAGGCATCTTTTAAAAAGTGGAAGTCAAATCCTAGTGAGGTAAATAGAAAGGAGTATAAACATTGCCAAATTAAGTGTAAAATTGTAATAAGAAAAGCCAAAAAGAAGCTAGAAGAAAAATTAGCCAAAAACTCCAAAGGTAATAAAATGTTTTTTAAGTACATCAGAAGCAGGAAGCCTGCTACACAACCAGTGGGGCTCCTGGATGATCAAGATACAAAAGGAGCACTTAAAGACGATAAAGTCATTGCGCAGAAACTAAATGAATTTTTTGCTTCAGTCTTCATGGCTGAGGATGTAAGGAGATTCCCAACACTCTGGTAGGTGACAAATCTGAGGACTTGTCACAGATTGAGGTGTCATTAGAGGAGGTTTTGGAATTAATTGATAAACTTAACAGTAACAAGTCATCCGGACCAGATGGCATTCACCCAAGACTTCTGAAAGAACTCAAATGTGAAATTGCGGAACAATTAACTATTGTTTGTAACCTATCCTTTAAAATCAGCTTCTGTACCCAATGACTGGAAGATAGCTAATGTAACACCAATATTTAAAAAGGGCTCTAGAGGCGATCCCGGCAATTATAGACTGGTAAGTCTAGCGTCAGTACCGGGCAAATTAGTTGAAACAATAGTAAAGAGTAAAATTGTCAGACACATAGAAGAACATAATTTATTGGGCAAAAGTCAACACGGTTTCTGTAAAGGGAAATCATGTCTTACTAATCTATTAGAGTTCTCTGAAGGTGTCAACAAATATGTGGACAAGGGGGATCCAGTAGATACAGTGTACTTAGATTTGCAGAAAGCCTTTGACAAGGTCCCTCACCAAAGGCTCTTATGTAAATTAAGTTGTCATGGTATAAGAGGGAACATCCTTTCATGAACTGAGGATTGGTTAAAAGACAGGAAACAAAGGGTAGGATTAAATGGTAAATGTTCAGAATGAAGAAGGGTAACTAGTGGTGTTCCCCAATGGTCAGTCCTAGGACCAATCCTATTCAACATATTCATAAATGATCTGGAGAAAGGGATAAATAGTGAGGTGGCAAAGTTTGCAGACGATACTGAACTGCTCAAGGTAGTTAAGACCAAAGCAGACTTTCAAGAACTTCAAAAAGATCTCACCAAACTAAGTGATTGGGCAACAAAATGGGAAATGAAATTTAATGTGGATAAGTGTAAAGTAATGCACATTGGAAAAAATAACTCCAACTATACGTACAGTATGATGGGGGCTAATTTAGTTACAACTAATCAGGAAAAAGATCTTGGAGTCATCGTGGATAGTTCTCTGAAGACATCCACGCAGTGTGGCAGTGGCAGTCAAAAAGCAAACAGGATGTTAGGAATCATCAAAAAAAGGGATAGAGAATAAGACGGAGAATATCTTATCGCCCTTATATAAATCCATGGTACGCCCACATCTTGAATACTGCGTACAGATGTGGTCTCCTCATCTCTAAAAAGATATACTGGCATTAGAAAAGGTTCAGAGAAGGGCAACTAAAATTATTAGGGGGTTTGGAATGGGTCCCATGTGAGGAGAGATTAAAGAGGCCAGGACTTTTCAGCTTGGAAAAGAGGAGACTAAGGGGGGATATGCTAGAGGTATATAAAATCATGAGTGGTGTGGAGAAAGTGAATAAGGAAAAGTTATTTACTTGTTCCCATAATATAAGAACTAGGGGCCACCAAACGAAACTAATGGGCAGCAGGTTTAAAACAAACAAAAGGAAGTTCTTCTTCACACTGCGCATAGTCAACCTGTGGAACTCCTTGCCGGAGGAGGCTGTGAAGGCTAGAACTATAACAGGGTTTAAGAGAACTAGATAAATTCATGGAGGTTAAGTCCATTAATGGCTATTAGCCAGTCTGGGTAAGGAATGGTGTCCCTAGCCTCTGTGTGTCAGAGTGTGGAGATGGATGGCAGGAGAGAGATCGCTTGATCATTACCTGTTCAATTCACTCCCTCTGGAGACACCTGGCATTGGCCTCTGTCAGCAGACAGGATACTGGGCTGGATGGACCTTTGGTCTGACCCAGTATGGCCGTTCTTATGTTCTAAGAACAACCCAGGAAACTACAGACCAGTCAGTTTAACTTCTATGCTAGGAAAGATAATGGAGCAAGTAATTAAGGAAGTTATCTACAAATACCTGGAAGAAAATAATGTGATAGGTAATAGCCAGCATGGATCTGTAAAGAACAAATCATGTCAAAACAATCGGATAGCTTTCTTTGATAGGATAACTAGTCTTGTGGATAAAGGAGAAGCGGTGGGCATGGTATACCTAGACTTTAGTAAGGCATTTGATATAGTCTCACATGATCTTCTTATCAATAAACTAGGCAAATGTAGGGATAACAGATCAATGTATTAAAAATGTGATTCCCCCACATGGAAGTGACTCCCCATAATTTGTTCCCCACAACTTAAAGTGTTTAGATTTATTATTAATTCTTCTTATTATTATTTTTGTTAAGATTGTTAAATGTTTAGATTTATTATTATTATTGCCCCTTTAGAATATAATGTATTAGGTCATGTAACTTAGAACTGTTAAGAATATAATCCTATGTAGCCAGAAACAGCCCCCCCCGCCCCAGGGCATGCTCAGGCTTGTGCAAGGGGCTGCTTGAAATAACTTTGTATTAGAACCCTATATAGAAAACTTGTAGCAGAATAAGATTTTCCCCCACTCTCTTTCCCCCACTCTGTAATTAATTGCCCTGTTGAATGAATGAGGTGTGAATGAGTAAGACTTGGGAGCCAAGCACCTCCAGACAGCTACACCAGTTGAAGAGGGGGTGGAAGCCAGACCCAAGGTGTCAAGTGGGCTGAAGAAAGGAGAGCAGACATATTGATGGCCTTGGGGATTAGAAGCAGGCACCTTCTCTGGAAAACACCCTCTCTGCAGCACAAAGGGACCAACGGACACAGACCCAGAGTTTGAATCTGGGATATATATTTGCATATGAGAGGGATGCTATAAAAGTGAGGTGTCTTGCAGAGGACCCCGGGTTTCGTCTTGTCACCATCGGAGCATCGATCCGGATCGGCAGAAGCCCGGCTCCACCCCTCCCCCATCTAACTCACCTGGCCAGTGCAGTTAAGGGGAGCAACTTGTTGGTAACAACAGCAAGACGGAGTGTGCTTGTGTGTGTGTGTGTGAGTGCATAAGTGACTTATATATATATCATATGCATATGATAACTGTTAATTATTCTATGTGTGATCAATAAATGTGGCGTGTTGCCTTATCCCCCTGAAAAAGATCCCGAGTACTTCTTTTAAGTACAACACAAATACAACATAGATGGGGCTACTATAACATGGGTGCATAACTAGCTGGATAACCATACTCAGAGAGTAGTTATTAATGGTTCACAATCCTGCTGGAAAGGTATAACAAGTGGGGTTCCCAGAGGTCTGTTTTGAGACCAGTTCTGTTCATCTTCATCAACAATTTAGATATTGGCATAGAGAGTACGCTTATTAAGTTTGCAGATGATACGAAGCTGGGAGAGGTTGCAGGGGCTTTGGAGGATAGGGTCATAATTCAAAATGATCTGCTCAAACTGGAGAAATGGGCTAAGGTAAATAGGATGAAGTTTAATAAGGACAAATGCAAAGAGCTCCACTTAGGAAGGAATACACATACAGCATGGGAAGCGACTGTCTAGGAAGGAGTACTGCAGAAAGGGATATGGGGGTCATTGTGGACCACAAGATAAATATGAATCAACAGTGTGTCAGTGTTGCAAAAAAAAGCAAACATGAGTCTGGGATTTACTAACAGGAAAGACACAAGACGTCATTCTTCCGCTTTACTCTGCACTGATTAGGCCTCAGTTGGAGTATTGTGCCCAGTTCTGGGCACCACATTTCAAGAAAGATGTGGAGAAATTGGAGAAGGTCCAGAGAAGAGCAACAAGAATGATTAAAGGTCTAGAGAACATGAGCTATGAGGGAAGGCTGAAGGAATTGGGCTGGTTTAGTTTGGAAAGAAGACTGAGAGGGGACATGGTAGCAATTTTCAAGTACCTAAAAGGGTGTCACAAGGAGGAGGGAGAAAAATTGTTCTCCTTGGCCTCTGAGGATAGGAGAAGCAGCAATGGGCTTAAATTGCAGCAAGGGGAGATTATGTTGGACATTAGGAAAAACTTCCTACCTGCCAGGGTGGTTAAACTCTGTTGCAAAAAAAAGTTGCCTAGGGAGGTTGTGAAATCTCCAGCTCTGGAGTTATTTAAGAGCAGGTTAGACAGACATCTATCAGGCATGGTCTAGACCAGTGGTTCTCAGCGTGGGCCATATGGCTCCCCAGGGGGCCACGCCTTACTTCTAGGGGGCCACATGGAAAAAAACGGAACATTAGGGGGCCACCCAAACTTAACTGCCAGGCATATGATGAATGAGGCTCAGAAGGGGGCCTTGAACAAAAAAAGGTTGAGAAACACTGGTCTAGATGGTGCTTGTCCTGCCGGGAGGGCGGGGCTCTGGACTCGATGACTCTCGAGGTCCCTTCCAGTTCTAGAGTTCTATGATTCTAAGATTCCCGTTGTTAAAGTGAGGGTTGGCTGATGTCAACCAGGAAGTAACAGTCAAAATGGCCTTATTGCCGTGGAAGACCTAGCTGTGAAGGCAAAACGGAGAGCTGCGGCTGCTGCCCAGGTGCCCAGCTCTAATGGCAGACTGCCCACCAGCAGCACTGGAGAACTAAGGGTAGCATGGTATGATATTGCCACCCTTGTTTCTATGCTGCTCCTGGCTGCAGGACTGCAATCACATCTGGCTACCCGGCCAGCCGCCACCGATCTTGCAAACCCCCACATTCCATAGAAGTCTTATGTCCCCCTTTTGGGTTTGAGAAATGCTGTTCTAAGGGGCAAACAGCTTGCAAAAAGCTCATACCAGTGGTTCTCAAGCAGGGATATGCATACCACTGAGGGAACACAGATGTCTTCCAGAAAGTACATCATCTCATCTAGACATTTGCTTAGTTTTGCAACAGGCTACATAAAAGGCACTAGTGAAATCAGTGAAAACTAAAGCTTTGTACAGACAGTGACTGGTTTGTACTGCTCTATATGCTATACTTTGGGAAGTATGATTTTTATATTCCAATTGATTTTAATTATATTGTAAAAATTAGGAGGTGTGCAATTTTGCAGCAACAATGTGCTGTGATGCTTTTATACTTCTAGGTCTGATTGTGTACGCAGCAGTTTTAAATGAGCCTAAAGTTGGAGGCACACAAGACAAATTGGACTCGAAAGAAGGTTGGGAGCCACTGGCTTAAGCTAGCTATTAGCACAAGCACTCCTTTGCTAGGGTAACTGGATCTATACTAGGGCTTTTGCTAGTATAAAAATACTGTTCAAAACAAAAACCCACATCTCTACCGGACATTCTATTTGCCAACATTTCTGGTTTTGACCTGCACTGAGTAAGCACAATGCTGAGCCAAGATCAGCTGACGGATGCAGAGCAGCTGGCTGCAGATGAATGCAACGGTAGAGGCAGGGCTGCCAGGTGTCTGGTATTGACCCAGACAGTCTGTATTTTCGCCTCCTGTCCGGTAAAAAAATTCAGAAAATACCAGACACCTAAAATGTCTTGTATTTTCTGATTTTTTTCCCAGCCAGGAAGCGAAAATACCGGACACCTGGCAACCCTACGACACACTCGGAAACTGGACCCAGCTCCCGGCCCCCAACCCCACGGGTAGGCGTAGGTGGGGGAAAGGGGGACCCGGGCCCTCCCTCTCCTCCAGGTCCCAGCCTGAGGCCCTAAGTGCAGGGGGCGGTGCTCCCCTTGCACAGCAAACGGGGGTTACTCCCAAAACCCATCCGCCCACAGGCACCAAAGGCACACCTCCCCGGGCTGCTTCCTTTCCCCCTCCTGGGTGGTCTGGCCCGGGGAACCGTCGTGGGTCCTTACCCCCGCTAGGCCATTCTCTGGTCCTCCTGGGCGGTCTGGTGGCCCTGGGGTCCCGCGCTGCTTCCTCCAGCATGGAGGCAGGTCCTCCCTCTCTTGGCTGGGATGGGGCCGCTTCCTCCGAGCGTCCCCCCTCCACCTCCGGTCCTGCCGCTTTTCAAGCGCCCAGGTGCAGGCGCTGAGTGACGGCGCCCTGCCCCCTCTGTGTTGCCCCGTGCCGCGACATTGGGCGGCGCTGCAGTGGCCCCGCTCCCCTGGCCTTCGCTGGCTTGTCCGCTCCCCCGGCCTCATGCCGGGGAGCGCCAGTGTACCTTGGCCCAGCCTCCCGTGCCGCGGGGCTGCGCCGCTTCCCCATTCCTCTCTGGCCCTGCTGAGCCAGGGATCAGGGCTGCCGCGGCCGGCCGCAGCACCAGCTCGCCTTCTCCGCCTCCGGGGGGATGGGTCCTCCCCCTTGGCAGTGCGGACCCTCGCTGGTCCATCACAGTACCCCACTATCCGAGCCCTTTTCATCACAGGCAAGTCCAGGGTATGGGAGGTCAGTCCCTACATTAGTCCACAGCGCCTCCCTGTTTCTCACAGGCAGCCCACCAGCCAGGAGCGGGCTGGGGGGAACCCGGTCCCACCCACTTGCTCCAGGATCTGGCCCAGGGCCCTATGGAGGGGGCAGACCTGAGTGGGTTGCGAGGCCTGGCTCTTGCCCCACAGAATAGCGGCCCCTCCCTGGGCCACTTCCCCAACTCCTCCTGGGCACCTCCTCCCAATGCCTTGGGTCAGGCTTTGTTGCAGGCTGCCTAGGGTCAGTCTCTTGCTCTGGGCTGCTCTGTTCTCCTGCACGTCTCCTCTGGCTGGCTGGTTGGTTGGTTGGTTGGTCGGTCGGTTGGTCGGTCGGTCGGTCGGTCCATCCGTCCCTCCACTCCTCCCCCCTCCGCCTTGCCTGAGGGAGGGTTATTTATGGTGCACTCATTAGCCTTAACTGGCCTCAGGTGTTCTAATTAGCCATCCCCTCAGGCTGATGACAGATGGGCTTCAGGTGTCGAACTGCTGGGCCGCAGTCTCTGGCAGCCTATACTGGGAACATAAAACTGCATATCCAGCTCCCCGTGTATCGACCTTCCACTAGGCTTCGGCAGCCCCCTGCTCTCAGGCTGCCACACTATGAACTACAACAATACAATATCCTTAGGCATGAAGCTATCCACTCTTAGGAAACTCCAACAAGTACAAAAGACTGCATCCTCAAGGCGCTCGATGGTCTTTGCCCAGGAGACCGAAAAGATCCAGTAACACTTTCCATAAGGATGACTGGTGAGAACTCTACTCCTCAGGCACAATGGAACTGCTCCCTCTTGTTATGAATCTGGTTTGTGCAGGAGATCTGGTCCCAGATTATAGAACAACTTCATCTCCTCTCACTCCAAGGCACACTTCTGTGCCCTGTATTCTAATATAAACACAGTGCAATAACATAGAATCAAACACTCATAGAACACTAGAACTGGAAGGTACCTTAAGAGATCATCAAGTCCAGTCCCCTGTCCTCATGGCAGGCCCAAGCACCTCTAGATCATCCCTGCCTGGTGTCTGTCTAACCCGCTCTTAAATATCTCCAGTGATGGTGATTCTACGACATCCCTAGGCAATTTATCCCAGTGTTTAATCACCTTGACTGTCCAACTTGAACCTCCCTTGCTGCATTTTAAGCCCATTGCTTCTTGTTCTATCACCAGAGGCCAAGGGGAACAATATTTCTCCCTCCTCCTTGTAACACCCTTTTAGATACTTGAAAACTGCTACCATGTCCCCTCTCAGTCTTCTCCTTTGCAAACTAAAGAAGCCCAGTTCTTTCAGTCGTCCCTCAGAGGTTATGTTTTATAGACCTCTAATCATTTTTGTTGCTCTTCTCTGGATCTTCTCCAATGTTTCCACATCTTTCCTGAAATGTGGTGCCCAGTACTGGACACAATGCTCCAACAGAGTAGAGCAGAAGAATGACTTCTCGTGTCTTGCTCACAACACCCCTATTAATGCATGAACAGTATTTTTATTTTCTAGGCTACCGCCACAAAACACTGCACTGCACACACTGGTTTCCTCTTGGAGAGGGGATGACAAAAAAGAACCACACATTAGAAACACCAGTCATATTACTTAATGAAATACTGGAAAGCACTCATATACTATAAAAAAGGAGTATAAGAATGAGGAATAGACATGAGAACAGAACATCCTGAGGGAAATAATTATCTCTCACCACGGGTGTCTAGTAGTATTATTTTATACAACCCTAAAGTACAGATAAAAAATGTCCACAGAGCTTACACTCTCATTTCAGCTATGATATTATGAATCTGAGTAAAAAAGCCATATGAAGAGCAAGGGAATTACACAAATTACACAATACGATTATGTAGCTATTCAGTTAAAATAATTGTACATTATGCAAAGTTTTTAAATCTTTAATATATTTGAGTTTGTCTGTCTGTCCATCTGTCTGTTTGTTCAAGAACTCCTCCTAAACAGTAAGAGCTAGGCTCGTCAAGTTTGAGATGCAGCTTCCTCTTATCATAACTTGTGCCTGGAATGCAATTGGCTGTGCCTGGAATGCAACTGTTTCTCATAAAACAGAAAGAGCTCTACTAGCAGGGAGAATGATACTGTATAATGACCACCGGGGGCAGCAAGGGTCCATGTATAGGGACCAGGACAGCGCTAACCCCACTGGAACAGCAGGGGGCAGTGGTGGAGAAAGCAACAAGTGTCTAACTATATATTTGAGAGAGTTTGTCTATTTGCGTGTGTGTGTGTGTGTGTGTGTGTGTGTGTGTGTGTGCCTGGAATGGGCGTGCGTCTCATAAAACCATAGCAAAAAGAGACAGTCACCAGGCAGGTGAAAGGGACTGGCTGGAGTGCCCCTCCCCCAGTCTGGGACTGCCCCAACCCTGAGCCTAGCACCCCCAGGCACCCATTGGGAAGGACAGGGAGGGGGCTCCAGCTCCTCTCCCCAATTTATATTGCTGGCTGTTCCCGTTCATGAGGGAGCCAGGGGGAACTGCAAACTATCATAGAATCATAGGACTGGAAGGGACCTCAAGAGGTCATCGAGTCCAGCCCCCCGCCCTCAAGGCAGGATCAAGCTCCGTCTACACCATCCCTGACAGATGTCTATCTAACCTGTTCTTAAATATCTCCAGAGAGGGAGATTCCACCACCTCCCTTGGCAATTTATTCCAATATTTGACCACCCTGACAGTTAGGAATTTTTTCCTAATGTCCAATCTAAACCTCCCCTGCTGCACTTTAAGCCCATTACTCCTTGTCCTGTCCTCAGAAACCAAGAGGAACAAATTTTCGCCTTCCTCCTTGTGACACCCTTTTAGATATTTGAAAACCGCTATCATGTCCCCCCTTAATCTTCTTTTTTCCAAACTAAACAAGCCCAGTTCATGAAGCCTGGCTATGCTGCATTACTCATTGTGGTGAGGGAACACGGGGGGGCAGGGTTAGCGAGGCCGAGAGGGTGGTGGGCTGAACCTTCCCCCGCACATTTGTACACAAACTTTGCTGGCTGTTCCTCTTCATCAGTGAGTGAGGGGACAGTGCACAGTTTGCTGAATTCCTCACTCTGGCTTGGGAGTGCAGGGGCAGATGAACCTGAACCAGCCCCAGCTGGGGGACATGCCCCCCTCCTCCAGCTGTGCCCTCAGGAGCTGCAGTGGCCATGGAAAGGCGCTTCTCACCTGGCTCCAAGCTGAAGTTGTGAGAGAGGACTGGGGCAGTCCTCCCTCCCCGGGGCAGCCTGCACCCTGAACACCTCCTTCCCAGCTCCACCCCAGAGCAATGGGTTAAATGAAACATGGACAGTTTTGGTTTATTTCCCAAAACAAACAAGAGTTGAGCTAAGGACCCAAGCAATGTCGGGTAAATCTTCTAGTTGGTTACATAAACTAAATATCAATGAAAGCGACGAGGAGTCCTGTGGCACCTTATAGACTAACTGAAGTGTAGGAGCATAAGCTTTCGTGGGCAAAGACCCACTTCGTCAGATGCATGCATCTGACGAAGTGGGTCTTTGCCCACGAAAGCTTATGCTCCTACACTTCAGTTAGTCTATAAGGTGCCACAGGACTCCTCGTCGCTTTTGCAGATTCAGACTAACACGGCTACCCCTCTGATACTAAATATCAATGAGCTTTCATGGGCCAGACCCACTTCCTCAGATCAAATAGTGGAAGAAAATAGTCATAACCATATATACCAGGTATATATGATTGTGACTATTTTCTTCCACTATTTGATCTGAGGAAGTGGGTCTGGCCCACGAAAGCTCATCATCTAATGAACCATCTTGTTAGTCTTTAAAGTGCTACATAGTCCTGCATTTTGCTTCTTGTACAGATGTAACTATTTGTCAAGTGTAGCGGGGTCTGCCCGCTTGTGAGCGCCCCTCTGTGGCCAAGAGGTGTCGGGTAAGCTCTCTGCCCGGCCATCAGTGGCAGAGGAGATATTGCTATGTGGCCTGAGACAGGACTTCTTCTTGGCCCCCTTGCTGTGGTTGCTGAGGGGATGAGGTGGACCCAGACCCGCCCACTCCTCTGGGTCCCAGCTCAGGGACCCTGTAAGTAGCAGGAGGCTGCTACGAGACTCTACCATTTGCTACTTCCTTGTTCCCTGGGCCACTTCCCTAGGATGCTGCTCTGTCTGGTCATTTCAGGATTCTGAGGCTGGGTTCTCAATAGACCTTGTCCTGGGTTGGGGCTAAGTCCACCCATCACAGCAAGGTATACCAGTACAACTTTACTGACAGAGTCCTAAGATACAATGGTAAAGAGTATCTTCATTCAAGGAGTATTAGTTTCACTACGCTGATTTATCATCACATCTTCCATAAAAATGGAATTGCGGCTATAAAAATCCATGGTGTGCTCACATCTTGAATACTGTGTGCAGATGTGGTCGACTCATTTCAAAAAAATATATTTTGGAATAGGAAAAGGTTCAGAAAAGGTCAACAAAAATTACTAGGGGCATGGAATGGCTGCCATATGAGAAGTGATTAATAAAATTGGAAAAGAGATGACTAAGGGGGGATATGATACAGGCATATAAAAGAATGACTGGTGTGGAGAAAATGAATAAAGAAGAGTTATTTACTCTTTTCTATAAGACAAAAACCAGGGGTCACCAAATGAAATTAATAGACAGCAGGTTTAAAACAAACAAAAGGAAAATACTTCTTCATACGATGCATAGTTAACCCGTGGAACTCCTTGCCAGATGATGTTGTGAAGGTTCAGATTCAAACACGATTTAAAAAAAAAACTAGATAAATTCATGTGGGATAGATCCATCAATGGCTATTAGCCAAGATGGGCACAGCTGGTGTCCCTAGTCTCTGTTTGTCAGAAGCTGGAAATGGGTGACGGGGGATAAATCACTTGATGATTATCTGCTCTGTTCACTCTCTCTGGGCATCTGGCATTGTCCACTGTTGGCAGACAGCATACTGGGCTAGATGGACCTTTGGTCTGACCCAGCATGGCCGTTCTTATGTGAAACAGGTGCAAGTTTGTGTGTACCCAGGCCTGAGATTATCAGAATACATCCACACTGAAATAAAAATGGAGGTAACTGGCCCGGGTCAGCTGACGTGGCCTCATAGGGCTCAGGCTGGGGGACTAAAAATTACAGAGTAGATATTTGAATTCAGAGTGGATCTGGGCTCATGGGATCCCAGAGCTCAGACTCCAGCCTGAGCCCAAATGTTACACTCACAGGCTGTGTCTACATTGGCACCCTTTTCCGTAAAAGGGATGCTAATGAGACACTTCGGAATTGCAAATGCCGTGGGGGATTTAAATATCCCCCGTGGCATTTGCATGAACATGGCTGCCGCTTTTTTCCGGCTCGGGGTTTTGCTGGAGAAAAGTGCCAGTCTAGACGGGATCTTGCGGAAAATAAGCCCTTTTCCGCAAGATCCCTTAATAAGGGCTTATTTTCCGCAAGATCCCGTCTAGACTGGCACTTTTCTCCAGCAAAACCCCGAGCCGGAAAAAAGCGGCAGCCATGTTCATGCAAATGCCACGGGGGATATTAAAATCCCCCGCAGCATTTGCAATTCCGAAGTGTCTCATTAGCATCCCTTTTACGGAAAAGGGTGCCAATGTAGACACGGCCACACAGTCTGAGTCCCACAAGCCTGAGTCTGCCATGTTTAATCACTCTGTAGATATACCCTATGTGATTCCTTTCCTTGGAACAGCCTTCCAAAAGCTCTGTGAGTGAAGTCTCCTCCTCCATCATTCAAATATCTCCCCAAACCCACCTCTTTAGAATTTGCTTACTCTAAAAAACAATGAATTTTAACCTGGCAAGTTGTATCCCCTGCCTGAATTGACTTACCACTGAAATAATCTCTCTGCAGCCAGTGTCTCTCTTCATTCTCTCCCCCTTCCCGGCACACCTGATATATTAACTTGTCTCTCATGTAAACATTTAGACTGGAAACTCTTCCGGACAGGGACTATGGTGCTGCCAGGCCTGTTGCCAGCTCATGCTAAGGTCCCCATATCTCAGCTGACAGGTTCACCATGGCTCATCTGCACACTGCTACCCTTAAAATAGCTATTAGAATTCTAAGCAAGTGCTGAGACCTTGACTACTTGTGAGCTACTGTCAGCATTGCTCCCATGTGCAACATCTGTATCCCACACTACAAGGAAACATGAGAGGGGGTGCACTATGAGCCTCTGTGACATGCAAATCATTATGTAAGAGATTGTAATGAGTGTTATGGACTGCTCTTCAACAAAAAGCAGGGTGTCCTCATCAAGGGGAAAAGTCCATTGACAGCAGAGGGTCTATTGTGTGTGTTAAAGAGGACAAAAGATGTTTACTGTTCTGCTCCTCCACCCATGAAGATAAGTCATGCAAGTGGATTCCTCCCCTCAGCTGAGTTTGCAGTTTAGAGCAACATGACAGGAAAGAGATAAAACCCCCAACCAAGAGGAGCTAGATATCTCTATGCTGTTTGGCCTTGTGTGGCAAGGTTTTTCCAGGCCTAAGCAAGACATCCCCAGCTGCTCAGCCTGTGTTTGCCCTAAAGGGCAAATAGAGCTTTATGATTATAAAAGCTTCTAATACCCTTTGAAACTTATGTTTGCAACGCATTTGTAGATCTATATTTACCTGCTTTAACCTTGTACATAGCTCTCTCATTTCCTTTTTCTAGTTAATAATTCTGTATACAAATGATTAGAGGATTGGCTACAAGCATTCTCTCTGATGTGAAATCTGAGATGCAATTGATCTGAGGTAAGTAACTGGTCCTTTGGGACTGGGAATAATCAGCATTTTGCTGGGATTCTTCATGTAAGGGACCATTTTATTGTAAAGGTACGCTCGCTTAGATGGCAAAATAGATCAGACTATCCAAGGGGACTGTCTCTGACTGAGAGGGAACATAACAACCGTTTTCAAGTACATAAAAGGTTGTTACAAAGGGAAGGGAGAACAACTGTTCTCTTTAACCACCGATGATAGGGAAAGAAGCAATGGGCTTAAATTGCAGCAAGGATTGGTTAGGCTGGACATTAGGAAAAACTTCTTAACAGTCAAGGTGGTTTGAGCAGTGGGATAAATTGCCTAGGGAGATTGTGTAGTCTACATGACTGGAGGTTTTTTACTGCAGACCAATACAAGTCAGTGATGGTTTGGATAATACTTAGTTCCGCCTCAGTAAAGCAGACTTGACTGGATGATCTCTTGAGTCCCTTTTATTCTATGACTGTAGCAAGGCCCTTGTCCTCAGAAGATTCCATACCTGGAACTGCCTGGATTCAAGGCATCCCTGGCTACATCTAGACTACAGAGTTTTTCCAGGATACCAGAGGTATCAGAAAGGCTCTTCCAAAAGAGGAGGCTTTTCCAAAATTTGGCCCAGTGTAGATGGGCCAAATTTCTGAAAAGCCTCTTTTGAAAAAGAGTGCAATTTGCATACCTTTTTCCAAAAAACCTGCATGGTCTACACATAGCCCCAGACAGAAGTGAGGTCAATTTCAACAATCCTCAAACCCAAGCTCTGCTATCCTGAGAGGGCTCCCAAACTGATGAACAACGATAGAATGGTGCTCAGAGGCACGTAAGAAGAGGTAGAAGAACCCCAGTGAAGAAGGGCCAATTGCATAAAACTAATTATGAGCCAAATCAGATGAAAGAAAGTTTAGAGAACATGTCATTTGATTCTCCAAAATCCTACAATTGAGGAAGAAGGCTATATAGGTTAGAAAATAATCAGACCAAGAAAAACAATAAAAATATTTTTAAAATCCATTTATAACAAATGGAGAAGTGGGGAAGATGATAGTGATCAATATAAACCAGAAGTTAGAAAATGTAGAAAACTGATAAAGGAGTGCAAAGGACACAAGGAGACATATATGGCCAGCACAGTTAAGGAAAATAAAAAGGAGTGTTTAAAGTATATTAGAAATAAAAGGAGTCCTAACAATGGTACTGGTACATTACTAGTTGGAAATGGTAGAATTATCAATGATAATGAAGAAAAGGCAGAACTGTTCCATAGACATTTCTGTTCTATAGCTGGGAAAAAGCCAGATAATGTATTCATATCATATAATGATAAAAGACTTTCTATTCCAGCAGTAACTCATGAGGATGTTAAAATAGCAATTACTGAAGCTAGATATTTTCTAAATAAGGAGATCCAAATAATGTGTATCAGTTTTAAAAGAGCTGGCTAATCAGTCCTTTGGATTCAATAAGTTGATTTTCAATAAGTTGTGAACACTAGAAAAATTCCTGAGCACTAGGGAAAAAAAAATCGTATGTTGTAGGAATACTTTAAAAAAGTTAATGGGATAACTGAGGTAATTATAGCTTGTCAGCGTGATGTTGATATTGAGGGAGGGGAAGAATGGAACAGCTGATACAGACTTGAGTAATGAAAAATTAAAGGAAGGTAAACCTCAGTAGGCTTCTGAAAAATGGATCTTGTAAAACTAACTTGATTTTTTATGAGGATACTGGTTTGGCTAATAGTGTTGATGTAATATACGTAGACTTCTATAAAGCATTTGACTTGGTGCCACGCATTTCGATTAAGAGACTAGAAAAATATAAACCCACCATGGCACATACTAAATTGATGACAAATAAGTTGACTGATAGGTCTAGTAATTTCTAATAGGGAATTATTTACAAGCAGGTATGTTTCTAGGGGCTTCCCACAGGCATAAATTCTTGGCTGTATACAATAACATAACAAAACCTGGAGGAAACAATAAAATGGTTACTAATAAAGTTTGCAAATGATGCAAAGTTCGGGGAGGTGGAAAATAATGAAGAGGATAGGCCACTGCTATAGAGTGATCTGGATGAATCACTTAGTAAGCCTGGCACGAGCAAATTTCATATTTCAATATGACCCAATGTAAAGAAATTCATCTAGGAACTAGAGAATGAGGGGAATCTTCCCTGAGAAGCTGTGACTGTCACAAAGAATTGAGGATCATGGTGGATGATCAGGTGCACATGAGTTCCGAGTGTGGAGTCATGGCCAAACAGGTAATGTGATCCTTGGATGTATAAGGATCAAAGGGACGTTGTTAAGGGCCCAAAAGCAAACAATTCCGCTGTGTAGGAAAGATAGAAAATATGGCAAAAGACCACCTTGGCTTAACAAGGAGATCTTGCATGATCTCAAAATAAAAAAGGAGTCATATAAAAAATGAAAACTAGGACAACTAACAAAGGATGAATATAGGCAAGCAACACGGGAATGCAGGGGCAAGATTAGAAAGGCAAAGGCACAAAATGAGATCAAACTAGCTACAGGCATAAAGGGAAACAAGAAGACCTTTTATAAATACATTAAAAGCAAGAGGAAGACCAAGGACAGGGTAGGCCCACTGCTTAGTGAGGAGGGAGAAGCAGTAACAGGGAACTTGGAAATGGCGGAGATGCTCAATGACTTCTTTGTTTCGGTCTTCACCGAGAAGTCTGGAGGTGTGCCTACCGTAGTGAATACAAGCAGAGAGAGGGTAAGTTTAGAAGATAGGATACACAAAGAACAAGTTAAAAATCACTTAGGAAAGTTAGATGTCAGCAAGTCACCAGGTCCTGATGAAATGCATCCCAGGATACTCAAGGAGCTGATAGAGGAGGTATCTGAGCCTTTAGCTATGATTTTTGAAAAATCATGGCAGACAGGGGAGATTCCAGAAGACTGGAAAAAGGCAAATATTGTGCCCATCTATAAAAAGGGGAATAAGAACAACCCAGGAAACTACAGACCGGTCAGTTTAACGTCTGTCCCAGGGAAGATAATGGAGCAGGTAATTAAGGAAATCCTATGCAAACACTTGGAAGGTAATAAAGTGATAGGGAATAGCCAGCATGGGTTTGTGAAGAACAAGTCATGCCAAACTAATCTGATAGCTTTCTTTGATAAGATAACAAGCCTTGTTGATAAGGGAGAAGCGGTGGATGTCATATACCTAGACTTTAGTAAAGCATTAGATACGGTCTCGCATGATATTCTTATTGATAAACTAGGCAAATATAACTTAGATAGGGCCGCGATAAGGTGTGTGCATAATTGGCTGGATAACCGTAGTCAGAGAGTTGTTGTTAACGGTTCTAAATTCTGCTGGAAAGGGATAACAAGTGGAGTTCCTCAAGGGTCTGTTTTGGGACCCGTACTGTTCAATATCTTCATCAATGATGTAGATATTGGGATAGAGAGTACGCTTATTAAGTTTGCAGATGATACCAAACTGGGTGGGGTTGCAACTTCTTTGGAGGATAGGGACATAATTAAAAATGACCTTAGCAAGTTAGAGAAATGGTCAGAGGTAAACAGGATGAGGTTTAATAAAGAGAAATGCAAAATGCTCCACTTAGGAAGGAACAATCAGTTCCATACATACAAGATGGGAAGCGACTGTCTAGGAAGGAGCATGGCGGAAAGGGATCTAGGGGTCATAGTGGACCATAAGTTGAATATGAGTCAACAGTGTGATGCTGTTGCAAAAAAAGCAAATATGATTCTAGGTTGTATCAACAGGTGTGTTGTAAGCAAAACTCGTGAAGTCATTCTTCCGCTCTACTCTGCACTAGTTAGGCCTCAGCTGGAGTACTGTGTCCAGTTCTGGGCACCACATTTCAAGAAAGATGTGGAGAAATTGGAAAGGGTACAGAGAAGAGCGACAAGAATGATTAAAGGTCTAGAGAACATGACCTATGAAGCCAGGCTTCATGAACTGGGCTTGTTTAGTTTGGAAAAAAGAAGATTAAGGGGGGACATGATAGCAGTTTTCAAATATCTAAAAGGGTGTCACAAGGAGGAAGGCGAAAATTTGTTCCTCTTGGTTTCTGAGGACAGGACAAGGAGTAATGGGCTTAAAGTGCAGCAGGGGAGGTTTAGATTGGACATTAGGAAAAAATTCCTAACTGTCAGGGTGGTCAAATATTGGAATAAATTGCCAAGGGAGGTGGTGGAATCTCCCTCTCTGAAGATATTTAAGAACAGGTTAGATAGACATCTGTCAGGGATGGTGTAGACGGAGCTTGGTCCTGCCTTGAGGGCGGGGGGCTGGACTCGATGACCTCTCGAGGTCCCTTCCAGTCCTATTATTCTATGATTCTATGATTCTATAATTGGAGAGTAATGTGTAGGAGTAGGGACATGATTTTTACCTCTCCCTATAGCACTGGTGAATAATGGAATACCATGCCCACCTCTCGTCCCCATATTTTTAAGATGTTGACAAATCAGAGAGGGATCACAGATGAGTCACAAAAATTATCCATGGGTTGGAGAAAATGCTTAACAATGAGAGACATAAGGAAATTTTATTAGCATGTCAAAAAGAAGACAGAAGTGACTTGACTATGGTGTATAAATACTTCCATGGGGTGAAAATACTGGATACTGATGGGCTCATTAATCTATCTGAAAAAGGCAGAACAAGAACCAATGGACAGAATCTGAAGCCAGAAAAATTAAAATTAGAAGTCAGGCGCAAACCACTGGAACAAACGCCCAAGGGAAGTGGTGGATTCATCTTTGATGTCTTCAGATTTAAGATTCGGTGTGTTTCTTAAATAACTTCTTTCGTTGAACACAAGTTACTGAGCTCACTATGGGAAACCGGATGAAATGCAATGGCCTCTGACTTACCATCCCGATGCACAGCAAGAAAAGCAAATATGGTAGGCGACCAGATTGGCTTACCAGGGACATCCCTGGTGAGCTGAAACACAAAAAGGGAGCTTAGAAGAAGTGGAAACTTGGACAGATGACTAGGGAGGAGTATAAATATATTACCCGAGAATGCAGAGACGTTATCAGGAAGATGAAAGCACAACTGGAATTGCATCTAGCAAAGGATATGAAGAGTAACAAGAAAGGTTTCTACAGGCATGTTAGCAATAAGAGGGTGATCAGAGAGGGGGTGGGGCCCCTACTGGATGAGGGAGGTAACCTAGTGACAGATGATGTGGGAAAAGCTGAAGTATTCAATGCTTTCTTTGCCTCTGTCTTCACAGACAAGGTCAGCTCCCGGACAAATGCACTAAGCAACAGTATGGGAAGGAGGTGGACAGCCCTTGATAGGAAAAGAACAAGTAAGGAACTATTTAGAAAAGCTAAACATTCACAAATCCATGGGTCTGGACTTAATGCATCCGAGGGTACTGAGGGAGTTGGCAAATGTCATTGCAGAGACTTTGGCCATTATCTTTGAAAACTCGTGGAGATCAGGAGAGATCCTGGATGATTGGAAAAAGGCAAATGTAGTAGTGCCCATCTTCAAAAAAGGGAAGAAGGACAATCCAGGAAACTACATACCAGTCAGCCTTTACATCAGTCCCTGGAAAAATCATGGAGGGGATCCTCAAAAAATCCATTTTGAAGCACTAGGGAGAAGGAAAAGTGATCAGGAATAGTCAACATGGATTCAGGAAGGGCAAGTCGTGCCTCACCAATCTGATTAGCTTCTATGACTCTGTGGATATGGGAAAGTCAGTGAATGTGATATACCTTGACTTTAGCAAGGCTTTTGATACGGTCTCCCACAATATTCTTGCCAGCAAGTTAAGGGAATATGGATTGGATAAATGGACTGTAAGATGGATAGAAAGCTGGTGTGACAGAGTGGGGCCCGCCTACCCCCCCGAAACGGGCCCACCCCGCACTGATCCGGCGGTTGCCCTCTCGCTGCTGGGGGCCGCCCGACGCGAACTACGCGCGTGCCGGGTGTGTAACGCGGCTGCGCGTCTGGTGAGCGGCAGGGCAGGAGACGTTGCTAGGCAACGTCAGGCGCAGTGCGTCAGGAAAATGGTGGCCGGAAATGACATAATGGGGGGGGAGGAGCCGGAGGAGGGGGGAGGATACAAGAGGGGAGAAGCAGGGCAAATAGGGGAAAGGGAGAGGGAGTAGGCGAAGAAGCACGAAAGGCATAGGGAGACGTAGGTGGGGTGGAAGTAGCCCAGGGCAGGGCGAGGAGCTGGCGCACCGGCGGGTTTCGGGGGCGGACGCCCCCCAGTGGGACAGATCCCCAGCAATACTGTCCTTAGGGCCCTGAGCTGGGGTCTGGGAGTGAGGGTGGGCCCAGACCCCCCACCCCACATATCCCAGCGGAATAGACGTGTGGACTGTGGACAATTAAGCACTCAGGAACGGGGCAAGGTAGCACAAGGAAGAGGGGGTGGGACTTGAACCCCCACACTGGCTAGACTGTCATGCCCAACAGGTAGTGATCAATGGCTTGATGTCAGGTTGGCGGTCAGTTTCTAGCGGAGTGCCCCAAGGATCTGTTCTTGGACCAGTTTTGTTCAACATCTTTATTAATGACCTGGATGAGGGGCTGGATTGCACCCTCAGCAAGTTCACAGATGACACTAAGCTAGGATTGTCCAGAGGTAGATACGCTGGAGGGCAGGGATGGGTCCAGCGTGACCTGGACAGATTAGAGGATTGGGCCACAAGAAATCTGATGAAGTTCAACAAGGGCAAGTGCAGAGTCCTGCCCTTGGGACGGAAGAATCCCAAGCATTGGTACAGGCTGGGGACCGACTGGCTAAGTAGCAGTTCTGCAGAAAAGGACCTGGGGGTTACAGTGGATGAGAAGCTGGATATGAGTCAGCAGTGTGTCCTTGTAGCCAAGAAGGCTAATGGCGTATTAGGGGGCATTAGGAGGAGCACTGGCAGCAGATCTAGAGAAGTGATTATTCCCCTTTATTCGGCTCTGATGAGGCCACATCTGGAGTATTGTGTCCAGTTCTGGGCCCCTCAGTATAGAGAGGATGTGGACACACTGGAGAGGGTCCAGTGGAGGGTGACCAAAATGATTAGGGGGCTGGAGTGCATGACCTATGAGGAGAGACTCAAGTTACAGTGGGAGAGGTCTAGGTTGGATATTAGGAAAATGAGGTTACTTACCTGTAACTGTTGTTCTTCGAGATGTGTTGCTCATGTCCATTCGAATGAGGTGTGTGCACGCCACATGCATGGTTCCCGGAGCATTTTTTCTCCAGCGGTACCCATCGGGCCGGCAGGTCGCCCCCTGGAGTGGCGCCGCTATAGCGGAGCATAAGTACCCCTGCCAGGCCTTCCCCTCCTCAGTTCCTTCTTGCAGGAGACTCCGACACAGGTGGGGGGGGAGGGGCGGAACAAATGGACATGAGCAACACATCTCAAAGAACAACAGTTTTCTGAAAACAAGAAAACAACTTGTTTTCTTCTTTGAGTGGCTGCTCATGTCCATTCCAATGAAGTGACTTCCAAGCCATGCCCCCGGGAGGCAGGGTTGGAGCCCCCTCTTAGCGAAAACAGAACACCTACATGGGTACGTAACCAAGAAGCAGAAGTTTAATTGAGAACGCAACTAACAGAACATAGCACAGGAACTCAGGAGAGGTATGTACAGCGGACATGTAACACATCAATTTCCCTCCCATTGTCTTACAGAATGGAACCTAATACGGCGGAACCCAACGCGGCATCTTCCCTCGCCGGCTGGGTGAGCGCGTAACGCTCTGTGAACGTATGGACAGAGGACCATGTGGCCACTTTACAGATCTCAAGTATCAGGACTCGGGCCCCAAAGGCCATGGACAAAGCATGCGCCCTAGTGGAATGCGCCAACACGCGGGGCGGCTCTCTGTGCACCAGAGCATAGCACTCCCGAATGCATGAGGAGATCCATACCGGCAGCCTTTGGGCTGGCACTGGCAGCCCTTTCACTCGTTCAGCATAGGCAATAAACAACTGTGATAACCTACGAAAGGGTTTTGTTCTATCTATATAAAAAGCTAAGGCCCTTTTTACGTCCAGGGAATGCAATGCCTGCTCCTTAGGGAAGCGGTGTGGTTTGGGAAAGAAAACCGGATGGTATATATCCTGTGACATGTGGAAGGCTGACACCATCTTGGGGAGAAACGCCGGGTGGGATCGCAATCTAACCCTGTCTGCCGAGAATACCAAGTACGGCGGTTTCACTGTCAGGGCACACAGTTCCGACACCCTGCATGCTGATGTGATGGCCACTATAAATGCAACCTTGAGAGACAGGAACCTAAGCAGGCAGGATGCCAGGGGCTCAAAGGGAGGAACCATGAGTTTCGTTAGCACCAAGTTGAGGTCCCACAGGGGTACCGGGGCTCTCACATGTGGGAATAATTTGTCGAGACCCTTTAAGAACCTTTTGACTGGGGGTCTGCGAACAGCGATCCGCCCCGAGAACCCTCATGAAACGCCGTCAGGGATGCTAAATGCACCTGCACTGATGACACGGACAGGCCAGCCTGCCGTAGTTCAAACAAGTAGTCCAGGACCATGGGGACAGGGGTCTGGGAGGGACAGATTCCCTTTCTCGAGGCCCAGACTGAAAACCTTCTCCACTTGGAAGTGTAAGACAATCTTGTAGTTGGTTTTCGACTCCCCAGGAGAACCTCCTGTACCCCCTGCCAGCAAGTCCTCTCAGGAGGTTTCAGCCATGGATAAGCCATGCTGTCAAAGGGAGGGACTTGACATCCGGGAGGTACAGGATGCCCTCCAGCGTATCTACCTCTCCCCCTAGCTTAGTGTCATCTGCAAACTTGCTGAGGGTGCAATCCATCCCCTCATCCAGGTCATTAATAAAGATATTAAACAAAACCGGTCCTAGAACCGAACCTTGGGGCACTCCACTAGAAACCGACCGCCATCCTGACATCGAGCCGTTGATCACAACCCGCTGGGCCTGGCCTTCTAGCCAGCTTTCTATCCATCTTACCGTCCATTTATCTAATCCACATTCCCTTAACTTGCTGGCAAGAATATTGTGGGAAACCGTATCAAAAGCCTTGCTAAAGTCAAGGTATATAACATCCACTGACTTTCCCATGTCCACCGAGCCAGTTACCTCATCATAGAAGCTAATCAGATTGGTCAGGCACAACTTGCCCTTTGTGAATCCATGCTGACTATTCCTAATCACTTTCCTCTCATCCAAGTGCCTCAATATGGATTCCTTAAGGATCCCTTCCATGATTTTTCCAGGAACCGAGGTAAGACTGACCGGCCTATAGTTCCCTGGATCGTCCTTCTTCCCTTTTTTGAAGATGGGCACTACTACATTTGCCTTTTTCCAATCATCCGGGATTTCTCCCGATCTCCACGACTTTTCAAAGATAATGGCCAAAGGCTCCTCAATGACAGTTGCCAACTCCCTCAGTACCCTCGGATGCATTAAGTCCAGACCCATGGATTTGTGAATGTTTAACTTTTCTAAATAGTTCTGAACCTGTTCTTTACCCACCATGGGCTGTCCATCTTCATCCCATCTTGCATCACTTAGTGCAGAAGTCCAGGAGCCGACCTTGTCCGTGAATACAGAGGCAAAGAAAGCATTGAGTACTTCAGCTTTCCCCACATCATCTGTCACAAGGTTACCTCCTTCATCTATTAGGGGCTGCACACCCTCTCTGATCACCTTCTTCTTGTTAACATGCCTGTAGAAACCTTTCTTGTTATCCTTTACATCCTTAGCCAGTCGCCATTCCATTTGCGCTTTCGCCTTCCTGATAACCCCCCGGCATTCTCGAGCTATACCTTTAAACTCCTCCCTGGTCATTTGTCCAAGTTTCCACTTTTTGTAAGCTTCCTTTTTGTGCTTAAATTCACCAAGGATTTCCCCTGTAAGCCAATCCGGTCTCCTACCAGGTTTGCCTCTCTTGCTACGCTTCGGAATGGTTTCTTTCTGTGCCTTCAATAAGGCTTCTTTAAAATACTGCCAGCTGACCTGGGCTCCTTTCCCCTTCATGTTAGCATCCCTTGGGATTCTGCCCATCAGATCTCTGAGGGAGTCAAAATCTGCTTTTCTGAAGTCCAAGGTGTGTATTTTACTACTCTCTTTTCTTCCTTTGGTCAGGATCCTGAAATCTACCATCTCATGATCACTGCTTCCCAGGTTGTCACCCACCTCTACTTCCCCTATTAGTTCCTCCCTGTTTGTGAGCAGAAGGTCAAGCTGTGCACGGCCCCTGGTTGGATCCTTCAGCACTTGTGTCAAGAAGTTATCCCCAACATTCTCCAAAAACTTCCTGGATTGCCTGTGTACTGCCGTATTGGTTTTCCAACAGATGTCAGGGTGATTAAAGTCCCCCACGAGAACCAGGGCCTGCGATCTGGCAGCTTCGCTCAATTGTCCAAAGAAAACCTCATCTACCTCATCCACCTGATTCGGTGGCCTGTAGCAAACACCAACCACAACATCACTGCTGTTGTTTGCTCCTTTAAACTTAACCCATAAACCCTCAACAGGTTTTTCTCCCTCTTTATACTGGAGTTCAGAGCAATCGTAGTGCTCTCTTACATATAGCGCAACTCCTCCTCCTTTTCTCCCCTGCCTGTTCTTCCTGAACAGTCTATAGCCTTCCATGACAGCGCTCCAGTCATGCAAGTCATCCCACCAAGTCTCTGTTATCCCAATTAAGTCATATTTCTTGGACTGGGCCAGGGCCTCCAGTTCTTCCTGTTTGTTGCCCTGGCTTCTCGCATTAGTGTACAAACACTTCAGGTAACCAGTTGATTGCCCTATCTTCTCCATTCGAGACAGGGGTCCTCCTTTCTTGCTCCTTCCTCTCTGCATTTCTTCCCGGTATCCGACTTGAACCAGGAAACCAGGGGGAAACGGAGGAAGCGCATACAATATCCCTCGTGGCCATGGCGAGGTCAGGGCGTCCCCTTTCTATCCCGCTCCCAAGCTTAGGAGGGAGAAGTACTGGGGACATTTCCTGTCCCCCTCAGTGGCAAAACAGGTCCACCTGGGGACGACCCCACTGCTGGAAGAGCTGTGTCACAACCTCCTCCTTCAGACACTACCCGTGGACTCTGAAGGTCTGGCTCAGTGAGTCTGCCAGCGTATTTACACATCCCGGCAAGTAAGCCGCTTGCAACTGGATGCAGTGGGCTATGCAGAACTCCCATAGGAGAACCGCCTCCTGACACAGTAGAAACGATCAAGCTCCCCCTTGTTTGTTTATACAGAAAACACCTGCTGTATTGTCCAGCAGTACCAAGACCAACTTCCCCAAGAGCATGGTCAGGAATACCTCGTAAGCCCTGCTGACCGCCCTCAGCTCTCTCACATTGATATGCAACTGCCTCTCATGGGGGGCCCACAACCCTTGCATTCTGTGACTCTGCAAGCGTGCCACCCAGCAGTCGTTGGAGGTGTCGGTGATTAGTCGGACCGACGGCAGTTCTGTCCGAAAGGGAACCCCCGTGCACACCTCGCTCTCTAGCGTACACCAAAGAAGCGAGGTGAGGATGTTCTGAGGCGCGGTGAGGACTTGGTCCCAGCCTGCCCTGGCCTGGTTGAACGACCTTGCTAAACACGCCTGCTGTCTGAGCCTCAGTCTGGCATGTCTCCCGACATAGGTGCAGGCTGCCATGTGTCCAAGAAGTCTCATATAAGATCACACTGCTATCAGAGGGGACTGCCGCAGGTTTGACACCAGGCTCTAAATTGCCTAGAACCGGGACGCCGGGAGGTAAGCACGTCCCATCCTGGCGTTCAGGGTGGCCCCCACAAACTGTATGTCCTGAGCTGGTGTCAATTTCGACTTTTCCTCATTTATGACAAGGCCGAGTCTGTCGAAAAGTGACCGCGCCAGCCTTATGTGCGCGACCACCTGGTCTCTTGACCGGCCCCTGATTAGCCAGTCATCCAAGTACGGAAAGACTTGGACTCCAAGCCCAACAGGGGCACGAGATCTACGCCTCCAATAGTCTGGGCCTGCGGCCTGGGACTGCGACCTATTCCCCTGCCTACTCGGCAGCTGCCTGCACTGAGGTGCCAGTGTATGGATACCCAACGACCTGAGCGTAGACCAGGTATCCTTAAGGATATGAAGCCTGGAGTCAGAATTCTCTGCGAAGAGGGCCTTTCTGTCGAAAGGCGGGTCCTGTATAGTGGATTGCAAGTCCAACAGGATCCCTGAGACCTGCAGCCAAGTGCTACGCCGCATCACTACTCCAGATGCCATAGTCCTGGCGGACGAATCTACCACATCCAGGGATGCTTGCAGGGCTGTGTGGGCTATGGTTCTGCCCTCTGTAGCCAGGGCAGAGAACTCTTGCCTGTCCTCCTGGGGCAACTGGTCGCGGAACTTCTCCATCGCTTGCCAGTTGTTATAGGCATAGCAACTGAGCATTGCCTGCTGGTTGGCAATGTGCAGTTGTACCCCTCCAGTCGTATAGACCTTGCGTCCCATCAAGTCCATGCGCTTAGGGTCCTTTGCCTTCGGAGTCGGATCTGGCAGCCCCTGCCCCTCTTTCTGCGCTGCTGCCTGGACCACGATTAAGCCAGGCACGGGGTGCGAGTAAAGGTGTTCGTGTCCCATCTGGGGGACGTAATATTTCCTCTCAACACCCTTGAGTGTCGGGGATATGGATGCCGGCGTCTGCTATAATATGTTTGTAATTTTTGCCACCGTTTTATTCAATGGCAGGGCCAGTTTGGCCGGGGCATCCTCGGTGAGGATGTCCACCATTGGGTCAGACTCAGTCACCGGCTCCACTGGCACCCCCAGGTCTGCCATGAGTTAGCAAAGCAGCTCTTGGTGCGACGGGGAGTCCATAGCCAGCATAGACGGGGACGGGTCTGCCAGGGCCTCGTCTGGAGATGATGAGGACAATGACTCTCGACCTGGGAGCGGTTGCTCCAACACCACTGGTGCAGAGTCCAGCTGCTGCGGCATTACCGGCTGCTGCTGGAGATCAGTATGTGGCTCCTCCACGCCGGTGTGCCCCCGAGGGCGAGCCCCCCTGGGTGACGGCTAGGATCAGGACAATGAGGCAGACGGTGTGGACCGCCTGTGCGACCCGGTGGCAGAACGGGAAGGCGGAAGCGGGCCCTGCCATTGGTGGTAGGCCCAAGGTATCCAAAAGGGCCAGGGCTGCTACACCTGTGGTGGCCATGTCTGCTTGAACCCCTGCGGCACTGGTTGGTGCCAAGAACGAGATCGGTACCGCTATTACAGGTGGGAGGAACCTGCAGAGCGCAAAGATTCCACCTCGGATTCCAAAGACAGCTCTGACGCCGACCATGGTGGTGCCATAGAGGGTTGCCACTGCATTGCCCCCGGTCTGAATCGTTCCATAGACTCCAGCTTCCTGGCGTGTGCGCGTAGTTGCGGGTGTGGCAACTGTGGCACCGGGCTGCTGAAAACTCCCTGGCATGGCTGCACTGAACTGGGGGCCCGAGTCGAAGCCAGCAGTGCCGGCACAGCCGGTGCCCGTACCTGGTGCGACGCCTGTGGTGCTGGTGCCTGAAACGGTGCCCGTAGTGCCGGTGCCGATGCCAAGGGTTCCAGTGCCTGTGGTGCCGGTAATGGCCTCGGTGCCTGTGCTGGCACGGCTCATGGGTCCGTAGGCCTCACGGGTGCTAGCAGCAGGAGCGGTGCCACAGATGTCAACGGGGTGGGGGACGGCACCGCCCACTCTGCTGATATGGACTGGTCCCATACACCTGGTGCCGAAAACAACGGCTGGTCTCCTGACTCTACTGGTGCCGGCTAGGGTCCTGGAAGTGGGGAAGTCATAGAATCATAGAACTGGAAAAGACCTCAGAAGGTCATCAAGTCCAGCCCCCTGCTCTAGGCAGGACCAATCCCAACTAAATCAACCCGGCCAGGGCTTTGTCAAGCAGAGACTTAAACACCTCTAGGGATAGAGGTTCCACTACTTCCCTAGGTAACCCATTCCAGTGCTTCACCACTCTCCTAGTGAAATAGTTTTTCCTAATATCCAACCTGGACCTTTCCCACTGCAACTTGAGACCATTGCTCCTTGTTCCGCCATCTGTCACCACTGAGAACAGCCTTTCTCCATCTTCTTTCAAAGCTCCCTTCAGGAAGTTGAAGGCTGCTATCAAATCCCCGCTCACTCTTTGCTTCTGCAGACTAAACAGACCCAAATTCCTCAGCCACTCCTCATAGGTCATATGCTCCAGCTCCCTAATCATTTTGGTTACCCTTCGCTGGACCCTCTCCAATGCGTCCACATCCTTTTTGTAGTGGGGGGCCCGGAACTGGACACAATACTCCAGGGCTACGTCTACACTAGCCCCTTTTCCGAAAGGGGCATGCTAATTTCACAGGTCGTAATAGGGAAATCCGCGGGGGATTTAAATATCCCCCGCGGCATTTAAATAAAAATGTCCGCCGCTTTTTTCCGGCTTTTAGAAAAGCCGGAAAAGAGCGTCTACACTGGCCCCGATCCTCTTGAAAAAAGCCCTTTTCCGGAGGATCTCTTATTCCTGCTTCGAAGTAGGAATAAGAGATCCTCCGGAAAAGGGCTTTTTTCAAGAGGATCGGGGCCAGTGTAGACGCTCTTTTCCGGCTTTTCTAAAAGCCGGAAAAAAGCGGCGGACATTTTTATTCAAATGCCGCGGGGGATATTTAAATCCCCCGCGGATTTCCCTATTACGACCTGTGAAATTAGCATGCCCCTTTCGGAAAAGGGGCCAGTGTAGACGAGCCCCAGATGTGGCCTCACCAGAGCCAAATAAAGGGGAATAATCACATCTCTGGATCTGCTGGCAATGCTCCTCTTAATGCAACCTAATATGCCATTAGCCTTCTTGGCTACAAAGGTGCACTGTTGACTCATCTCCAGCTTCTCATCCACTGTAACCCCCAGGTCCTTTTCTGCAGAACTACTACTTAGCTGGTTGGTTCCCAGCCTGTACCAATGCTTGGGATTCTTCCGTCCCAAGTGCAGGATTCTGCACTTGTCCTTGTTGAACCTCATCAGATTTCTTGTGGCCCAATCCTCCAATTTGTCTAAGTCACTCTGGATGTTATCTCTGCCCTCAACTGTATCTACCTCTCCCCCTAGATCAGTGGTCCCCAACGCGGTGCCCACAGGCGCCATGGCGCCCGCTGGGCCATTTATGTGCGCCCGCGGAGCAACCTGGCCCCGCCCCCGGGTGTGCGGCAGGTGCCAGCGCCGGGCACATGGGCGGCCTCTGCCCCGGGGTCACGGCGCATGCTGGTGCTGGCCCCGTGCATGCGGCGCCTGGGCGGCCTCTGCCCGGGGTCGCAGCACATGCCAGTGCCGGCCTTGGCCCCGGGTGCGTGGCACATGTCAGTGCCGGCCCTGGGCGCGCGGCACATGGGCGGCTGCTGCCCGGGATCACAGCACATGCCGGTGCCAGACCCGGGCGTGTGGCACATGCTTGGCCCCAACCCCGTACGCACAGCGCGTGAGCAGCCCCGCCCCCAGGCGCCTGGCAGCCCCAAAACGTTGGGGACCACTGCCCTAGATTAGTGTCATCTGCAAACTTGCTGTAGGTGCAATCCATCCCCTCATCCAGGTCATTAATAAAGATACTGAACAAAACCGGTCCTAGAACCGAACCTTGGGGCACTCCGGTAGAAACCAACCGCCATCCTGACATCGAGTTCCCCCCAGGCTTCCAGTACCAACGTCGAAGGCCCCTCCAAGGAGAGGGGAGAAGGAGGTGAGGCTGTCAGCTCTATCAGTTCATGATCCGCCTCGAACATCTCCGGAGTGGAGGGGCGATGGGTCAGGATAGGTACAGGGCTCCTGGCCCCGTGCGAGGCTTCCCTCCTCTTCTGCACCCCCGCATGCAGGACAGGTGAGGATGGTGCCGGAGAGTGCCTGCCTCGGTGCCAGTCCCCATGCACTGTCCTTCGGGGTGATCCCCCCTAGAGTCCTTCACCCATTTTGGTGCCAGGGACTGGGAATGGTGCCGCGGTCCCGCCTTCTTCGGTGCTGCGGTGCATGCGGAATGTGGTTCCCGCACCGATGCCGGTGCGCTACGCATCGAGACTTCTCCGAAGGGCACGGGTTGGAGTGCCGATGCCATCAGGAGTAACTTCAGACAGGAATCTCTTTCCCTCTTGGTATGAGGCTTAAAACCCCGGCAGATTTTGGAGGAGTCAGTAAGATGAGATTCCCCCAGACACTTAAGGCACTGGTCGTGGGGGTCTCCTCTGGGCATAGGCTTAGCGCAAGTCGCACAAGGTCTGAAGCCCTGAGGGCCTGGCATCACCGTCCCCCAATGGGGGGGAGGGCAGAGGGGAGTGTGAAGGACAACTATACTAAGTACCTAACAACTACTTAACAAATAACTACTTAACAACAACTACTTAAGAACAAAGAACTGCAAACGGCAAGGATAACTAGCTGGGATCTGCACAAGACAGCAAGCTCCAAGGAAGGTCACAGGGCGGTAAGAAGGAACTGAGGAGAGGGAGGGCCGGCAGGGGTATTTATGCTCCACTGTAGCGGTGCCACTCTAGGGGGCAACCTGCCGGCCCGACGGGTACCGCTGGGAAAAAGGCGCACACACCTCATTCGAATGGACATGAGCAGCCACTCGAAGAAGAAAAACTATTTCCCTAGGAGGAGGTGAAGCACTGGGATGGGTTACTTAGGGAGGGAGTGGAATCTCCATCCCTAGAGGTGTTTAAGTCTTGGCTTGACAAAGCCCTGGCTGGGTTGATTTAGTTGGGATTGGTCCTGCCTAGAGCAGGGGGTTGGACTTGATGACCTCCTGAGGTCTCTTCCAGCTCTATGAATCTATGATACAGGAGTTAAAACGGGCTGATCCAATGGTCCTTTCTGGCCTTAAATGCTATGAATGTGAATAATTGTTATTGTCATATACCTCCAACTAACTGAACCAATTCAGGACTCAAGATTTGTGACAGTAATGAGGAAGCAGCGCATCTTTGTACAAGAACTAAGACACCCAGGGTATGTCTACACTACCCCGCTAGTTCGAACTAGGAGGGTAATGTAGGCATACCGCACTTGCAAATGAAGCCCGGGATTTGAATTTCCCGGGCTTCATTTGCATAAGCGGGGAGCCGCCATTTTTAAAACCCCGCTGGTTCGAACCCCGTGCAGCGCGGCTACACGGGGCACGAACTAGGTAGTTCGAACTAGGTTCCTAGTTCGAACTACCGTTACTCCTCGTGAAATGAGGAGTAACGGTAGTTCGAACTAGGAAGCCTAGTTCGAACTACCTAGTTCGTGTCCCGTGTAGCCACGCTGCACGGGGTTCGAACCAGCGGGGTTTTAAAAATGGCGGCTCCCCGCTTATGCAAATGAAGCCCGGGAAATTCAAATCCCGGGCTTCATTTGCAAGTGCGGTATGCCTACATTACCCTCCTAGTTCGAACTAGCGGGGTATTGTAGACATACCCTCAGTTCGAAGACATCCCAATCAGACCTCCACCAATTCTGAGTTCTGTATTTGCATCAAGCTCCAGCAAATCCATTGTGGGTAAAAGATGCAAAAAACCGTTAGGAACCACCATGATTTTTTCTGCTTTCTATATCTTACCAAGGGCTCTGAGCCATCAGCAGCCGCTTGCTCCAAATCCCAAAATGAAGCCTGGATTCATAGAATTATAGAAGAGACCTCAGGAGTCACCGAGTCCAACCCTCTGCCCAAAGTAGGACCAATCCCAACTAAATCATCCCAGCCAGGGCTTTGTCAAGTGGCGACTTAAACATCTCTGGGGATGGAGATTCCACCCCCTCCCTAGGGAACCCATCCCAGTGCTTCATCACCCACCTACTAAAATAGTTTTTCTTAATGTCCAGCCTAAATCTCCCCCACTGCAACTTGAGACCATTGCTCCTCGTTCTGCATCTGCCCCCACTGAGAACAGCCTCTCTCCATCCTCTTTGGAACCCCCCTTCAGGTAGCTGAAGGCTGTTAACCCCCTCCGTCTCTCTTCTGCAGACTAAACAAGCCCAAATCCTTCAGCCTCTCCTGGTAGGTCATGTGCTGTAACCCCCGAATCATTTTCCCTCCGCTGGTCCCTCTCCAGTGCGTCCACATCCTTTCTATAGTGGGGGGCCCAAAACTGGACACAATATTCCAGATGTGGCTTCACCAGTGCTGAATAAGCTCCAGCCCCCTAATCATTTTGGTCACCCTCCGCTAGACCCTCTCCAATGCGTCCACATCCTTCCTATAGTGGGGGCCCAGAACTGAACACGATACTCCAGATCACTTCTCTAGATCTGCTGGCAATGCTCCTCCTAATGTACCCGAACATGCCATTAGCCTTCTTGGCTACAAGGCTACACTGTTGACTCATAACTAGCTTCATTCAAAACCATTTTGGATCAGAACTCTTCCGAGATACCTCTAGGCACTTTGGCACAGGGCTAATTGAACCTACTGAAGTACTCGCCCAAGAAAGAGCTAATAGAGAGGCTGACACTGAGTGTGAGGAGCTGGACAAAGCATCATCCATGGAGCCTCCTGAAGCAGGAGGGGAGGGGTTAACCCAGGAGTGGGTCTGATCTCTCCTCAAGAGTGGTCATGAAGGGGAAGAGCAAATCCTGTCCCTCCCCAGTCAGAACTCGCAGCTAAGAGCCTGGCCTGGGTGCTCCCAGCAGCACTGGGGATATCAGACCCACCTTCAAGCCTCCAGGAACATCTTGCAGCTGCAGGAAGCTCCGTGGCTGCTGCCTTCAAAGCCCAGCTCTACAGACAGCACAGTGGCAATCCCATGATCCCCCTACAACAGCGTTGGGACCCCACAGTTACAACACTTTGACATTTCACATGTAAACCTCTGGAAACTAATTTTCACATCCTATGGCCATGAAACTGACCAGAATACACTGTGAATCTGGTAGGACCCTAACCATCAGAAATCTGACACAGAGCATCAGGGAATAATAACAAGCGGGGAGAACCAAACTGGAATGGAGGAGCCAGTCAAACCACAAATACACATTGATGGCTGGATGATTGAGTTGGGGTTGGTCCTGCTTTGGGTAGGGGGCTGGACTGGATGACTGCTGAGGTCTCTTCCAGCCCTGGGATTCTATGATTCTATGAAAATTAACCATCAGATTAGCATTAACTGTGTGATGCTAGAAGATCAGATGTCCACTCGCACCAGCTCCCGTGATTCCACCAAGCACTGGCAAAAACATAGCTGGAATCAGTCTGACTCTCCTGTGTGTTACTATTGTTAAAACAGGCATTAGAATGAGACGTCTGTGTTTAGCGTTTAGAATTCACTGAGTATTTGTGAGCTGCTGCCTGCACTAAGGTATCTGCACCCCATATTATAATTAAGCATTTGTATGGTGGGCCTCTGTGAGACTGTACGCTACCAACAGGAAAGACAATAACTACTATAGAGAGCTGGTCCCCAACAGACGCTGTTATGTCCTGGCTAACAAGGAACCCCCATCAATACTGTGGCACCAAAAGACATTGCTGCCCTGCTCTTTCCTCCTCATGAAGATGAGCCACACCAATGGAGTCCTCTCACCCACTGAGTTTGTAGTTCAGAGCCAATGGGGAGGAGGGAATAAAAGCCATTACAAAGAGGAACTGTACCTCTATGCTGCTTGGACTCTGAGGCTACGTCTATACTGCACTGTAGTTCAAAATAAGATACTCAATTTGAGCTACACAAATTGCGTATCTTATTTTGAAATAGCTTATTTCATAATCTGGCACTGTCTACACTGTGCCAAATTTTGAAATAAGCCGCTATTCCGAAATGTCCCATGCTCCTCATGGAATGAGGTTTACAGGGATGTCGGAATAGCGAGCCTGAAATAACGCGCTTGCTGTTAAGACATAGGATAGCTATTTTGGGATACCCCAGTATCCTGAAATAGTGTTGCAGTGTACACGTAGCCTGAAGGGGCAAAGTGTTCCTAGGCATAAGCAAGAGATCCCTTCCTGCTTAGCCTGGGTAAGTTTTATAGGACTTATAGGCTATTTCGAAATAAGTTACGCAATTTGCATAGCTCAAATTGCGTCTTATTTTGAACTACAGTACAGTGTAAACATAGCCATAGAGCTGAGATATCACAGAAGCTTCTATTACCTCGTGACATTTAAGACTGTGACTCATTTTTATCAGTGTTTGCCTCCTTTAACCCCGTAAATAATTCTCAGGTTTCCTTTCCCTGTTTAATCAACCTGCATCCATTTTATTACAGGATTGGCTACATGTGTAGTCTTTGGTGTGAGATCTAAGGTGCATCTGACCTGGGGTAAGGGACTGGTTTTTTAGCACTGGGAGTGACCTACATTTGCTGTTGATCCTTGGAGTAAGGGACATTTCTTACAACGGTAGGCTTACCTGTGTAGCAAGAGAGATCACAGTACCCCAGGGAACTGTCCGTGACTCCACCTTAAGGCTGAGAAGTTTACCCTTGATAACTGGCTGGTGCAATTGAAGTATTGCACTCAGCACCAGTTTGGGGTTTGTGGCTGTTTCCTCATAGGTGGTCCTGGGGTTGATACTTATTCTCTTGTGTGTTTGTAGAACATCTTGACTCTCTCATTGGGTGGAAATCTGCCTAAGCCACATAGCAGGCATAAAGCTCACTTTGTCCTAAAAGTAACAGGCTTCGCACTGTTATTGCTCTCATTTCTGTGTTGAAATGACTAACCCTCACCCAGGCCGGCACTAATGGCCGCCACAAAGGGTAAGAGCTCCAGCCCACTCTAGAAGCAGTGTGAAAGGAACCTTCAGTATCAAACATCTGGCTCTGCCAGGGAGCATGCATCCCGCAATCACTGTTCTCGTGGAGGGTTCAGCACACTGTTGAGGATGCATACGCTTCTCACATAGGTGGGCAATTCCCAAGAATTCAGAAGCCAGGACCTCATCTGTCCTGAGAATACTACTGCATCCCTCTGGCTGCCTCCTCTAGGGAACCCATGGCTGCCCTACACTTTTATCTAGCCTGACAACCCCAGGCCACTGGTTTTCCCAAAGAAAGTCCTTTCCAGCATAAGAACCCCAGGAACCAAAAACCCTTGAGAGGAACATATTAAAAACACATGACTAGGACTCTTTACTAAAGGCCCCTGTAACCCAAAACTCAGCTCCCACCTTTCCCTGAATGCTACTTGCTACCTTCTCAACCAAACCCTCACTCTCCCCAAATCCCACTGAATCCCCAAAGCAACCAAATTGCCCACAACCTTTTCTGCCATCCCCCATCTCTGGGGAAACTAGTCTCACCTCCTGTGTCCGGATCATGGAAGTTGGGGTCCAGTCCCTTCTCCAGCAGTCTGCAGACCTTCTCCACATTTAGTATTTGCACGTACTCCATGAACTTCTTCAGATTTGCCTGCAGCCACAACATCCCAGGAAAACACACAATGTTAACACCCTGTTACTGAAGAAAGATGCCACTAGTGGAACACACCCTTCCTGGAGACCCAAGGAAGCCAGCAAATATACTGGAAACCACATCCATCAGAGCCACTGGAGCACATATTCACTCCCAGCATCTTTAACCAGCCAGAGGATTTAAAACAGATAAGCAACCAGAGTCACTTTTCTTGCCCCAGATATTGGAGACAGCTGGAGCACATCATGGAAGCCAGAGCCACTGGGGCAAATAACTATTTCTTCCCTTTCCTCCACCCAAGTCCCCAAGACACACCTCTACCCTCTTACCAGATATCTTCTATTCATATACACCATAAAGTGACCCCTACATAGTATATAAAGCAGTGACACACACACACACCATCAGCAGTTATGTGACTTTTAGCAACAACTTCTCCACCAACACTGCACGATGCTTGAAACCTAAGGGACACGTCAGCTTCCTGTTCGACAGCAAAGTCAAGCTGATGATGGACAATGTATTATGTGGTGGATGGATTTATTTGTCTTTCTTGTTTACACCATGTTGTACCAAGTCAACATTTTAAAGCAGTACAATCCGTTTACCTGTCTCGTGAACTCAAAGCACTTAAATAAAGAGACACAGTCAGGCTACTTGAACATTGACTTTCATTGTGAGATTTTATAACTGGAATCGCTGTTGCTTTTACTCTCCACTTTGTAATTATGTTTTTATTATTGATGTCACTTTCTGCCTGGGGCCTCCCAAATGGGGCCTGCAATTAGATCTGTTCTCAAGGGGATTGTCTTTTCTCAACTGCACATAGGCCCTGCTTTTAAGGTTGTGGAGTTTTTTTCCAATTATAATGTTTAGCAAATATATTTATTTAAGCAAATTCCACACAAATGCATAGGTTCCAGATGTAGCTGATTTGAGGAGTGAGCCCCAAGCAGACAGATAGCAGAGCTACATGAGCACAACAAAGCTTGAACATGCTCATTCTCCAAGAGGATTTAGTTCAGCTTCCTAGATTTACATGTCCAGGAATTTCTTACTCTGAGACTTACATTATCAAACCCTGCACTGGGCAGCTTTGCTGGAAGTGTGCAAGGTCTTTGGGGCAGTGCCTATTACAAAATAACATTAATAATAAGTGATTTGGCTAGCCTGTCTCTCTTCAAAAAACCCAGTCTACAAACATCAGGAAAAACATCCCAGAACTCTGCAAGCAAAGACCAAAAGTTCCTCGTGGCCCCACCCACCATCAGCACTCCCAAAATAGAGTCTTTGCTGCTTCAGCAGCACCCTCCTTGCCAGGAAGATGGTGGGAGCGGGAGGGGGGGAAGTCAGCTGGATACATTTTCCAACACAATAAAGGTTCCAAATGATCTAGTGTGAGGGGAGTCCATGCGGGGCACTGAACTCAGTTTAACCCAAGATCATAGGTGAGTAGGGTTGCCAGATGGTCTAGAGAAAAAAAAACCCACAACCTCGGGATAATAAGCCCCCCAGAGCAGTGATCGCAACCCCGCCTACCAGCTGGGACTCCTAGGCTGGGAGGCAGGGCCGCCATCGGAGCTGGGAGCCTGTGATTGTGCAGAAGACTGGCGGGGGCGGGGGCGGGGGGAGTCCCAGCCACTCCTGCCACCCGCACCAGGCTTCTGCGCAATCACAGGCTCCTAGCGCCGATCATGGCCCCGCCTTCCAGTCGCTCCCCCGCCCCCGCCAGGCTTCCATCCGGCGCGCAGCTGAAAAAAATCAGAGAATACCGGACATTGCACATTGCACATTGCACATTGCACATGTCCGGTATTCTCTGATTTTTTTTACTGGACAAAGAGCGCAAATACCAGACAGTCTGGTAGAATACCGGACACCTGGCAACCCTACATGTAAGTTAGCGAGTCAGTGCAGACAGGGCCAAAGGAGATCCAAACAGTTTTCTAAGGCAATGCTGGCACCTACAGAAAGCCCCTAAACCACCTGAGGACCAGACCCAGTTCAGCATGAGAAAGAAGAGTCCAGGGCATGGAATATGCACCCTTTGCTGCTCTCCTTCCCGCAGCAAGTGCTGCATCACTGTGCCTGAGGTAAGCTATAAATGCCATTTATTCAGTCAGCCCCAGGGGGTCAGGGAAGTGAAGACATACAGAGGAGTCGGTTTTAGGAGACCCCAAAACCTAAAAGCTTGAAGAAATCAATGTGCGAGTGTTGATGCAGCACACGCTGGTGCTCTGAATGCCCCTGGCAGCGCAGAGCAGGGCCACAGCCCAGGGCACAGGGAAGGAATTCCTGGTTTATTAGAGAAGCCTGATCAACTCACTCACTCTCCAAGTCCAGGTCCTGCCCCAGCTGCCCTGCCTTCTCCCACTTCACAAGAGGCCCTCCCATTGAGACATCCTCTGATCATCAGCCAAGGAAAAGCAGCTGAAAAGAGCAGTGAATTAAGCTGAGCAACACAGCAGGGACTGCGGCTGATCCACCAGGACATGAGAAGCAGCTCAGAGACAGAGGGTCTAGGTCCTTAGGCGGGACAGCACTGGCAAAGCTCCTGGGACGTCGTGTGGCTGAGTACAAACAGTCTGAGAAAATGGGCTCTGCTGGAGAGGCCATTGCACCAATTCCTGCAGGCCAATAAGAGTGACACGCTCCTCAAACCTGAACCATTCACCAACTAGCTCCTCGCGCCCCCCGCAAAAGAGACATAAACTCTCCCACACGGTCAGTGTTCTTCCCGCCCAAACTGCACAAATCCAACTGTCAGCACACAAGGTCCCACCCCCTCCAATTTCAACACCCCTCAGCACTTTGCACCAGGACTGGCTACCTCTTGTCTACACAAATTTGCCCCTAAAGTTTCCTATTGCTTTGTACTCGGGGCAGCCCCATGGACGGAGCCCTAGTGCAGACAAGATGCCAACATCACCAGGATTTTTCCCACTGTCGCTCACCTTTCCCAGGGCAATTCTAAACTACCTGGTGGTAGAAACAGTGTGGCTGGCACGCTGTAATGTACACTGGTACTCCCTCCCACTGGTTCTTGCACCCACAGAGCTGAACTTGTGTTAGCAAGAGTGGCAAAGTAGTGAGGACAAAATGGCCAGTGTGAGCTAGGGATGTTAAAAGCAGTTAATCAGGTCACCATGAGGCCATTAACAATCTCAGCAGTTCCACACTGCAGGCAAGGCAGTACAAAGCTGATACAGTTTTATACAAAGCTCTTCGGGACTGGGGCTGGCAGCGCAGAGCGGCAGCCACTCTCCAAGAACCAGCATACACTTGGAGCCAGTTTAAGCCGGCTTCCGACGTGTACTGGTTCCTAGCCCCACTCCTGGGTCCCAGCCCTGCTCCTAGGGAGGGAGGTATCCCCCTGCACTGTGGGATCTGATACACAGACAGCAGCGTGGGGTGGCAGCTGGGTCCCCAGGAGCAGGGCCAGGAGCCAGCATGGAACCATTGGGACAAGATAAGCTTGTGCTTATTGGTTAACTGTTTCAATGTTACGTCCCCAGTGTGGGCTCAGACAAAGGTAACGAACCCCTGTGACATAGTTCCTCTGGAACCCAAACCTGCATTGACCATTTTTCTGCCCCGCCACTCTGCAAGCATACGCTCCCTGCTCAGCCTCGCCTGCCGCTGCAGCTCTCTGGGCTTCTCTTGCCCACTAAGGACATGCTGTTTGGGATGATTTCCCCCACGTGCATTAGCTTGCACATTTCCAGGCTCCAATCAGACGTTCCTCTTTTGCACTTCATTCCACAGGATGGCAGCACACACACAAAAACAGGACAACAAGCCCCCATTGGAAGGCAGTAATCCTCCTGCACAGCTGTCAAGAGGCTGCTCTGTACACCTCCTTGGAGTCTTTGGGAAAACAAGTGTCTCTCCACTCTGTCTCCTTCCTCACTAGCCCCAAACAACTTGAGCCTGCTCTAGTTTTTCCTCCCAGGAAGACTTGATTCTTCCATATTAATGAGAACATGCCAGCTGCATGTTCCTTAGAGTCTGGCAAAGGCACCATTCCAAGCCCTTCCCTTCTGCTTTCCTCCTCCACCCAGCTAAGACAGCTGGTGCTACAGACAGGGCTGAAATTCTGCTACACATAAGTCCCATAGGAAGACAAGGCTCCCATTCAGTGGGGAAGGGTTTAGCCACAGGAGTCTGTAGGCAGAAACAACATCAAACAGCAATTCGATATTCACTTTCACCCTAAACAATACTGATACACTGACGATGACAGTCTTGCTCCCACCCCCTGACTGTGGCCGGGTCAGAACCCAGAATGTCAGTGCTGGATCCCGACTCCTACTTTCTGAGCGCAGCAGGATGGAGAGCTAAGCATGATGTGCTGGATTCACACACTTCCATCCATTCTCCTGTTCACAATGTAACGTCCCGCAATCTCCTCATCTCTCTCATACCCGTAACCCCATCTCAGATACCAATCTCCATGTCATCCTCCAAATCCCTCCTCAAAGCCCCCTTTCTATAATCCCATAAACTTGCCTTTAATTCTCTATGAACAAGTAAAAATGTCAGTGTTTTAACAAAACACGGCGCCAACACGATGCATACTGCACTAGCCCCCTTGCTCGTCATACACTCCTTCCTCTGCTTGGGTCTACATTTTATCAGTGTGTCATCCATTCAGATTGCATGTGCTCCTTGGCATAGACTTGTCTTACTCTACTCCAGTTAAAGTACCTTTCATGTACTGGGTGCTAGTACTGGATTTTATATTCACTCTGTCCACACTGGAGGTTTTCCAAAAACAGAACAATGCAACATACGGTCCCTGACCAAGAGCTTCCGATTTAAATGCAGACATGAGGTGAAGAGAAGGTGACATGCTTTAGGGAAGGGAAAGGAAGGGTCACAGCAATAGCACCCCAAAGGGACGCAGGTGTCTACACTGACTATCTTGGTGGTCCAATTAAATTTAAATTTGTTACTACCATAATAGTGATCGTTTACTCATCAGACAACAAACCCACCCACTCCTCATAGAGAAGAATTCATGTGGTCGGCCACTCACTAGTGACATGTAAAAGGTAAGAATGGTTAAGATATATGAAAACACCAGCTCCTTTCAGACCCTCACCACAGGCTGCAAAATTCTAAGAGGCAGAAGGATTCTCGTCTGATTGCATCATGTCCTGACCTTTTCACCAAACTCTGCTGCAGCATGAACTGGGGTTTTAAGAGTCATCATATCATTTATACACACTTTTTTCCTGAATAATTTTGAGATCTGTGCTGGTGATCTCCAGAGCTCAGACCAAGATTCTCAGTTTTAACTGGGACAACATATGCCTTGAGAAACTTCTCTCAAATGTGGGTAGTGTCTTCTGGCCAAGATGGGAAGAGAGCAGGCTGGGTGGACCCAGACAAGAAGCAGAGGAATGGGGAAGGGTTCAAAGTGAATCATTTTGTCGTGGTCGCACATCAAAATACACGTTTTTATTAACAAGGCACTCAAGAGAAAGTAGAGCAATCACTCCTTGAACTCATCTGCCGCTTCACTGACAGACTGCACACACCAGGCACTGCCGCACTCTGAGCTGCTCTGTCAGGTGATTCTTCAATGCAGCTACATGGAACTCCAATTTACTCGCAGAAGTGTTGCTGTTCTGGCATTAATTTTGCAAGTAAAAAATTAAATCCCTCAGATCCTTGGCTCTCTGCTCTTTGAGAGCAGGTCTGCCTCCTAATTGGACTGGGAGTCTTTGCAGGGAGAAGAGCTTGCTCATGAAATATGAGTAGCAGGAAACTCCTGGAAAGTTACTTTTTCCATTAGAGAGCAAGAAAGAAATTGGTGAGGAAAGAAGCTGCAGTGCTGCTGGGAAAGGGAATGGATTTGGGCATTAGATCATAGATCATTAGAATATAGAACACTAGAACTAGAAGAGACCTCGAGAGTCATCTAGTTCCATCCCCTACCCTCATGGCAGGACCCAGCACTGTCTAGATCATCCATGACTGACAGCTGTCGGTCTAATCTGCTCTTAAATATCTCCAGTGATGGAGATTCCACAGCCTCCCTGGGCAATTTATTCCAGGGTTTAACCACTCTAACACTTGGGAATTTTTTCTAATGTCTAATCTAAACCTCCCTTGCTGCAGTTTAAGCTCATTGCTTCTTGCCCTGTCCTCAGAGGCCAACAAGAACAATTTTTCTCTCACCTCTTTGTGACACCCTTTTAGATACCTGAAAACCTCTATCATGTCCCCTCTCAGTCTTCTCCTTTCCAAACTAAACAAGCCCAATTCTTTCTGTCTTTCCTCATAGGTTATGTTCTCTAGACCTTTAATCATTTTTGTTGCTCTTCTCTGAACCTTCTCCAATTTCTCCATATCTTCCTTGAAATGGGGGGCCGAGAACTGGACACAATACTCCAACTGAGGCCTAATCAGCGCAGAGTACAGCGGAAAAATGCCTTCTCGTGTAATGCTCACAACACTCCTGTTAATAAACCCCAGAATCATGTTTGCTTTTTTTGCAACAGCGTCACACTGTTGACTCATATTTAGCTTGTGGTCCACTATAACCCCTAGATCCCTTTCCGCCATGCTCCTTCCTAGACAGTCGCTTCCCATCTTGTATGTATGGAACTGATTGTTCCTTCCTAAGTGGAACACTTTGCATTTGTCCTTATTAAACTTCATCCTATTTACCTCAGACAAGTTCTCTAGTTTGTCCAGATCATTTTGAATTATGACCCTATCCCGCCAAAGTACTTGAAACCCCTCTCAGCTTGGTATCATCTGCTAACTTAATAAGTGTACTCTTTATGCCATCATCTAAATCATTGATGAAGATATTGAATAGAACCGGTCCCAAAACAGATGCCTGTGGAACCCTACTAGAACTGCAAGGGACCTCGAGAGGTCATCAAGTCCAGTTCCCCGCACTCACACCAAGACTAAGTGCCATCTAGATCATCCCTGACTGGTATCTGTTTAACCTGTTCTTCAATATCTCCAGTGATGGAGACTCCACAACCTCCCTAGGTAACTTATTCCAGTGTTTCACCACCCTGACAGGTAGGAACTTTTTCCTAGGCTGTGTCCAGACTCAGGGTTTTTTTCGAAAAAACTTCAGCTGCATCTAGACTGCAGCCGCGTTCTTTCGAAATTAAATCGAAAGAACGTGGCTTTTCTTTCGATGGCGGTAAACCTCATTTCACGAGGAAGAACGGGGTGGAGTGGGGGGGATGTGCCCCTCGGCGCTGCGGGACCAACCCAGCAGCACCCTAGCTGATCTGCCCCAGGCATCGCCAAGTCAGCCACTGCTGAAACTGACCAGCGGCTGACTCGGGGAACCCTGGGACACAGCACCCCAGCTGCTCTGCCCCGGGCTTCCCGGAGTCAGCCGCTGGTCAGTTTCAGCAGTGGCTGACTTGGGGAAGCTGGGGGCAGAGAAGCTCCAATTGTCCGGCTGCCCAGAGCACTTCCGGGTTCCAGATGGTGCTGGACCATCAGGAGTGCCGGACCATTGGAGTTTTACTGTATGTACATGCATACTAATTTGAAACAAGATGCAGCAGTGACCATAACAAAGAAGGATGAGGGTTACAATGTGACAAGGTACAACCACATTTGCTTCAACCCCTCAGACAGAGGCAAACACCTACAAGATCTTCACCAAGCATTTTTGAAACTACAGTACCCGCCCGAGGAAGTGAAGAAACAGATTAACAGAGCCCGACTTGTACCCAGAAGCCTCCTACTACAAGACAAGCCCAACAAAGAAACCAACAGAACACCACTGGCCATCACCTACAGTCCTCAGCTAAAACCTCTCCAACGCATTATCAGTGATCTACAACCCATCCTGGACAATGATCCCTCATTTCACAGGCCTTGGGAGGCAGGCCAGTCCTTGCCCACAGACAACCCGCCAACCTGAAGCAAATTTTCACCAGCAGCTATACACCACACCACAGTAACTCTAACTCAGGAACCAATCTCTGCAACAAACCTCGCTGCCAACTCTGCCCACATATCTACACCAGCAACACCATCACAGGATCTAACCAGATCAGCCACACTATCACGGCCTCATTCTCCTGCACATCTACCGATGTAATATATGCCATCAAGTGCCAATAATGCCCCTCGGCTATTTACATCGGCCAAACTGGACAGTCCCTACGTAAAAGAATAAACGGACACAAATCAGATATCAGGAATGGTAAAATACAAAAACCTGTAGGAGAACACTTCAATCACCCTGGACACAGTGTAGCAGATTTAAAAGTAGCCATCCTGCAGCAAAAAAAAATTCAAGAACAGATTTCAAAGAGAAACTGCTGAGCTACAGTTCATCTGCAAATTTGATACCATCATTTTAGGATTAAACAAAGACTGTGAATGGCTAGCAAACTACAAAAGCAGTTTCTCCTCTCTTGGTGTTCACACCTCCACATCACATACAAGTCATTTGTGGGTCCTGCAGCTTAGCAGGCCTAGGATGGAAGTTTCCATCCCTGCTGTACCCACCTTAGCATAGCGTAGGACACTGCCAGCCCAAACAGCAGCTGTGGGCTTTGTCAGCATTAACCCATGCCTTGAGCTGGGAAACTGTTAAGTGGTAAATAAGTTTGAGCTCAGTCTCAGCCCATAAGAGTGATAAGCATGGCATTGAGCCAGGTACGCGCACACCTGGTAAACAACTGTCGTATAATTAGTGTAGAAAGTCCCACCCCAGCTGAGTCTCAACCGGGGCCCCAACCTCGAGGGCTGACTGGGATTCCCCCATGCTGGAGACACGTCCATTGCGGCCGGGTGCGAGGTAACCGGAACGGGATTCCCCACAGATCTGGAGGGACGTGAGCATTCCAAGGAGCCTTTTACTCCTTTAACCATTGTCCTGTCGTGCTTTCGCTTGCTAGAGTGTACCGTGTGAAGTGTAATAGCAGTGGAGTAGCGAGCTTAATAAAGTACATTATCCCAAATTGGCACTGTGTTGAAGCGAATCTCCAATGTTACTGGGACCTGGCCATGTGGAATGACACTTCACATCGGCTGCTAGAAGTGGGCCTCATCCTCCCTGACTGAACTGATCTCATTATCTCTAGCCCTACTCTCGATTGGTACTCTTTTCTTATGCCTGCATATTTATACCTGCCTCTGGAATTTCCACTACATGCATCTAACGAAGTGGGTCTTTGCCCACAAAAGCTTATGCTCCAATAAATCTGTTAGTCTGTAAGGTGCCACAGGACTCCTCGTCACTTTTGCAGATTCAGACTAACACGGCGACCCCTCTGATCATATGAAGATCATCACTTGCTTGCATAAGTTAAGTCACACAACTTGCTTGCTCAGAACCGTTTAATTCTTGGCAGTTGCACAACACTTTCTATTATAAAACCCTGTTTACTCCCTGTTACTTATAACTTCACCTGCTTTACCTATTTGGAATTAAGTTTTCCATGCCAACTGCCTGCTCAGGCTGAATGTTGGGGAAGAGAGGAGTGTTCAGGTAAAACAAATGAGCCATTTCTCGAAATGGGAAAAATATATAATTTTAGCCATGTGTGACGGGGCAAAAAGCCCCTGCCACTGGGTTGGAGCTGCGGACGAGCGGCGCAGCTGTCCGGCCCCGCCTCCACGCCAATGCGACGCATGCTCAAACCGGGTGCCGGGGATTTTAAACACCGGCAATGGGGAGAGCAGGGGGGAGGAAGGAGGAGCTGGGTTGCCGGCAAAAGAAATGCTGGCTTGCCCGATAAAGGGGGGGAATGTCCCGCCCTCACCTACCATGGCTGAGCAGGTCACGAGCAGCACGGAAGGGGCCGAGCCCGAGAGAGCAACGGGAAGTCGAGCACCGACCCCTGGAGACAGCCTAACCGCCCAGATGCTGGAAGGACTCCAGAGCAGTACCAGGGGTGACGGGCTGGAGAAGAGACAGCTCCGGGAAGGCGCCACAAGCGGTGAGTCCGGATGTGGGTAGGAAGAGGCCCAGGGCAAGCCAAAACCCCAAACAGTTGGCAGATTTTGGGGTCTGCCCCCGCCAGCCAGGTAGTGGCAGTTGTCCCTTCCTTAAGGGCCCTGGGCTGGGACCCGGAGGAGTGGGAGGCCCAGGTCCCCCAATCCCCCACCCCATCGAGCCGAGAGACAGAGCCTTTGCAGACAGGCAGATTAGTTAACCACAAGACAAGATACTGTGCACGCTGGGTGTACTGGGCTTAACTGAGGACCCAGGGCTGGCCAAAGGTGGCCAGGGGACTAGGACTACAGAATATATGGAAGGAAGGACCAAGGAATTGGTCCAGGGGGCCTCCTGTAACCTCAGGGCGGACCCTATTAAGAGGGGAAGTCGTCCAGGGAAGGGGATCGTGGGTAAAAGGGCATTGGCCCCTGTGACAGCACGGCAGGGACCCCCCCCCGATCCTGCACCCCCATAGCAGCCAGAACAGACTCCGCCCACCAGTAGAATAGAGAGGGGTTATTGCTTCTCCAGGGTACAGCACAGCACAGACGTGATGTGGCTACAGGAGTCAGGGCCAGGATGCCTCAGACCTCTTGAGTTAGGGGGTCCATCATCCCCTCAACCCTCAGCACTCAGCTTAGTTTGTTCCCTCATGTTTCCCAGCCAGAAACTGCCTCGCTCCCAGGCTCTGCCCCCCCAGCCAGGTGCCCATCTCCGCCTCCCTTCCTTTGTCTCTCCCCCCGGAAGAGCCTTGTTATCTGCTCAGGCTGGGCCTAAGTGTCTGGGTTAATACCCATGTGGGTGAGTCAATGGGAATCACACATCACAACGCAGGAGGACGCCGGGTTACAGAGCAGACAGCCCCCCACTACGGCACAGCCCCGCAGTCCCAATCCTCTCCCTGCCCCAGGGCTAGAGAAATGTGGGAACCAGTTCACACCGGGTCACCCTGGAGGGGGTGGGCTCCCAGGGCGATTCCCCACCCCATGTTAAAAAAGCCTTTTACCACTGTTTCTCTGGGAACATCCAGCAGCCTCATGCTCTGGATCAAAGTCATGAAATTTGGGGTGGTATTGGTGTCAAGGATGTTCCTTGTGTTGTCTCTGTGAAAATTCACCCAAGTGTGCCCGAGTTCTAAGTGTCTAAAAACATCACAATTTGCAGCATCCTCGTAGAGAGGGAGATTTCTTAGTCTGACAGCTTCATTCTCAGGTTATTTTGCCTGCCCTGAGTATGCGGCCATGCCCCTTCACCCACTCCTATGACCTGGCCTTGGGTGCAGGTTGAGATGGACTTTCCATGCTGTTGTAGTTGAGGCCACTCAGGGTTGAAAGGCAATGGGCACAACACAGAGCAGGAGGCTGTTTCTCCTCTGTGCCCCCACTGCTGGCTCCAGGCAGAGGGCAGAAGGAAGGAAGAAGTAGCCTGATTCTAAAGCAGACAGAGGAGAGCAGGGCAGGAGCTTGGAGGGGAGGAAGGGTAGCAGCAGGGACTGCAGGAGGGGGATGGGAGCAGCAGAGAGGGGCAGAATATACTGTAAGGGAGAGGTTGAACAATCAGAGAGGAAGGAAAAAGGGAAGGGAGAGCAGGGCAGGAGCTAGGGATAGGGAGGAAAGAAGTGCAGGGAAAATGGGCAAGAGCCGGGCATGGGAGTGCAAGCAGGAGCTGAGGACAACTGGAGGAGGAATCAGGCACCGTGTGAACAGAGGCAAGACGTGGGACAGGAGCAGCTAGGCATGGATGGGATGGAGGGTCGGGAGCCACTAGCGAGCGCTCCTGTTACCAAGGCTCTATTACGCTCCGTTTCAGCATTCCTTAGCCGTCTAGCACATCTCTTAGAAACGAGCGTGCACCTCGTCCCCCTCTAGTGGTGGGTCCAAAGGGAAGAGAATGTGGTTTTGCTACCAGTTATTCTGTTCACTAGAGTGGCAGGCATCTATGATCCCCATCCCACTAAGGCCCATGTGGTGGGTCTGTATGGCGCCCTCTGGTGGACATTTTTATTCTAAAATCTAACATTTAAAATGTTTTCAAAATTGCATCCAGGGAAACTACAGAAAAGCAAGTGAAGGTGGCAAAGGACAGCACTCAAAACCTAGGGCACGCCAAAATTCAGGCTGCTTGGTCAGATGTTTGTGAGAGAAAGAGGCATACGAGCGCTCAAGACCGGTGCTGCTGACAGAGTGAGCTGCGGAGAGATTTGCTAAAACACAAGAATAGATTATGAGGGCAGGGCACGCTTGCCAAAAGCCTTGATGTTGAAGCCAGGAAATCTGGTGCATGGATCCAAAGAGGGAACTGATGTGATCAGGGCTACCAGCAAGGAAGATAGTCCAAGTTGCGGGCTTTTGTGTTGCAGGGACAATGTGACTTGTCACTTCTGACTGCTAGCAGATTAGAGATGAGGAAGGCTGGAGGGGGCAAAAAGGGAAAACGAGTGAGTTCCTGTAGCGACAGACTCTTGAAGTGTCAGTCCCCTGTCTGTGTTCCACACGCGAGGATGGAGTGCAAGGTCTTGGCTCCCGAGTGAAGGTATAAAAGGCAGCTCATGTTCATGTCCCCATAGCTACGCTTCTTACCACAAATCCAGCCCAGATCTGAAGCAAAGGAGATGGAGGGTGAGCAGGGGAATACAGACAGCAATGGCACACCTCCAAGAACTTCTGGTTACCGTGAGGAACCTCTATTTCCCCTATGAGTGCTGCTCCCTGCCTGTATTCCACACATGGGTGACTGACAAGCAGTACTTGGAGGTGGGTGTGAGGAAGCCTGCAACAAAGATGTGTGCAGTACTGCAGATCCCACCGCAGAGGCCTGGACTAGACCACGACTAGACCACGGGCTGCTCCGCATTTGCCCTGCCCTGGGATCTCCTGCAGGGATGCTACCGTGACAGCCTGCGCACTCATGCCATTATACCTCCAGGAAGTGGAATGCGAGCTGGTTTGTAGCCAGAACCCCACTTAGAAATCCTCTGAAAGGATATAGCTTGACCACAAGGCCACTCTGCTATCATAATGAAGAGTCGTGGAGACCTCCTGTCCAGCGTGGTTGTTTGCAGGTAAAAGGCCTATGTATACCTCATCTCAAGGGAATGAAGTCTCGTCAGACAAAGTGAGGAGTTTTGGGGAAAAGAACAGGCAAGTGAAAATACTGGTTCTCCTCCTCCTCCTTTTTTTTCCTCTCCCACCTATTTATTTTGGGTCTACACATCCTAAACTCAAAACTCCGGTCATGTGAAGAAGTGGGCTGTGCCCATGGAAGCTCATGATCCCATCTCCATGTTTTGTTAGTCTATGAAGTGCTACCAGACCACTTATGGAATTGGGAGATAGCCTTGGCAGAAATTTAGATTGAAGTCAAATGGATTCTTCATCCTTGTGAAATACCTTAAAAGAAGGGTCCTCCTTGAGGTCTCCCATCTCACTGACCATCCTGGCTGAAGTGATGGCCACTAGAAATGCCACCGTCATGGACAATGGGACATGGAACATGTCACTAAGGCTTCAGAGGAACAAGAAGTTTTGACAAGACAAGGTTATGAGCCCATAATGGTGTTGCTTTAATGACAGACTGCTTCCAGACAAAACAGGAGAGATCTTTCTCCTCCCGACCACTGAGGAGATACTGTCCTACATCCTTGGATGTGTAAAGGGTGAATGAGTCAGAGACAGCCCTTGCATGTAAAGCGGACTGCCTGCAGCTCCATGTGGATGTGGATATCCTTATGCTTCAGTACCTGAAACACCAATGGAACCAGTGCATCCATCCCCCTGCCTGCTTTACCCTCCAGTCAGGGTTTATTTTTGCAGAACCAATATATTAGGGTCTGCACAGAAGGGCTCCCCCAATCTCAATGGGCTTGGAGAAGGAGTGCATCTCTTATGAATGGTCCTTGATGCAGAGCTCTTCCGTGAGAGCATAACTTGCCTTTCTGAGAGGCTCTGGAGGAGGCTTAGGAACTGAGGGATCTGCTCCTAAGCATATGACCATAGGGCCATTGCTTGTTTGGTGAAGCTGATGTACAAGGAGGTTTCCCTGGCCCATATCAGAGAGAAGCCTCATGGGCCTTCTGCATTAAATGTTTTCCAAGGTGAAGCTCATGGGCTTTGCAAGTTCTTTCTTGAAACAAATGACAAATGTTGCACTTCATCCATTTGTGTCTCATTCATTCATATTGCCAGAGATGAGAGACAGCTTTGGTGTTTGTCACTGACAGAGTGGGATAGAATCATAGAATCACAGACCACTAGAACTGGAAGGGACCTCAAGAGGTCAGCAAGTCCAGTCCCCTGCCCTCGCAACAGGACCAAGCACTATCTAGATCATTCCTGTTAGATGTCTATCCAACCTGCTCATAAATATCTCCAGTGATGGAGATTCTAGGGCAGAAGACCCAATTTTTGAAGCTGCAGGATGGCAATTCCTGGTCCAACGAAAGGAACAACACTGGCTATTCTAAAAACTAACTGTACTAGGCTAAAAAGCTTCAGGGGGGTAGCCGAGTTAGTCTGTGTGACGGCGCGTTGGGGTTCCCCGTCTCCTGCACCCCGAAATGGCACAAACAGACTGCACCAGCCAGTGGAATTGAGGGTGGTTTATTGCTCCTCCAGCACAGCGCAGCACAGATGGAATCTGGTTACAGGAACTGGGGCTAAGAGGCCTCAGTGCCCCCCCTTTGAGATAGGGGAGTCCCAGCCCCCTCCCCAGCTCCTTATACCCTGCCTTCCAGCGAGGAACTAAAAAACCCTCTTCCAGCCCTGCCCCCCAAGCCAGGGCAGCATTCCACCTTCCTTTGTTCCTCTCCATGGGGGGTGTCTGGCCACTGGTTCAACAAGTTTGGCCTTACCTCTGCCTAGTGAGGCTTTCCCTGCTGGGTCTTGCTCCAGACAGCAGGGGTCACCACATCCCAGCAAGTACCCCCACTACGTCACAGTCTGTAACTGGAAAAACTTAAAAAACAACAAATAGGCTTGCAGCACTTTAGGGTATGTCTACACTAGCCCCCTAGTTCGAACTAGGGAGGCTAATGTAGGCATTCGAAGTTGCAAATGAAGCCCGGGATTTAAATATCCCGGGCTTCATTTGCATCTTCCGGGGCGCCGCCATTTTTAAATCCCCCTTAGTCCGAACTCCGTGCCCGCAGATACACGGAGGCACGGAGTAGGTAGTTCGAATTAGGATCTCTAATTCGAACTACCGGTACACCTCGATCCTAATTCAAACTACCTGCTCTGTGCCGCGTGTAGCCGAGGGCACAGAGTTCGGACTAAGGGGGATTTAAAAATGGCGGCGCCCGGGAAGATGCAAATGAAGCCCAGGATATTTGCAACTTCGAATGCCTACATTAGCCTCCCTAGTTCAAACTAGGGGACTAGTGTAGACATACACTTAGGGACTAACAAAACATGTAGGTGGTATCATGAGCTTTTGTGTACACAACCCACTTCTTCATATGTTGTACTAGGCTAAAAGATTAACTAATTACAAACTTATTTACAGGATTTTCTGAAGGGCTGAAGCAAGAGAGGACTCTGGATCCCAATCCAGGTCATGCAGCAGTAAGAAGGAACTTAGAATCATAGAATAGTAGAACTGGAAGGGACCTCGAGAGATTAAGTCCAGTCCCCTACCCTCATAGCAGGACCAAGAACTGCCTAGATCATCCCTGACAGGTGTCTTTTTAATCTGCTCTTAAATATCTCCAGAGATGGGGATTCCACAACCTCCCTAGGCAATTTATTCCAGTGTTTAACCACTCTGACTGGCAGGAAGTTTTTCCTAATGTCCAACCTAAACCTCCCTTGCTGCAGTTTAAGCCCAATTTGAGGGCATCAACCCACACTGTTTCTTCTACCCTCACTTGGGAGTACAAGGAGATCTACTGTGTGTGTGCAGGCCAATCAACTCTGCTTGCTAAAATCTCTGGACTCTGGTGCATGGTGTGCATACGTACCTATGTGCAGAATGCCCATATAGATCAGCATTTGAAGAAGGTTGGATTACAACATGTTTGTGGGCTCTGAGTCTTGGTAAACTTTGGCCTGCCATGCAATAGGTTCATTTGCCGAGACTCAACTGTTACTGTGATAATAAGGCCCAATTTGAGGGGGTGATTTGCTAAGTCTGAAAAGGCTTTGTCTTGTAAAACTAACTCCTGCTGCACAGAAGGTAATCCCGACTCATGACAAATAATTAGGTCCAAGAAATAAAGTTCAGCCCCTTTCTAGAACTCTTGGGAGTCACAACTTTATTACCTGATGATGGAAATCTGGAAAGAGAAATCAAAGGAGACTAAACCCTCTAGACTGCTACATATGGACTCCAGATGCACTTGAAGAGGACAGTAATCTACTAGACAAAGTCATTTGAAAATTTCAAGAATACGGTGATCCTGGCAAAAATATCACTTGGAAAAAGGAGGCATTTTCTCTTCAAAAAGCCAAAAAAGCTACATGAGATTCCAGACTGCTTTTGGTGTGTGGCTGGTGCAGACCGAATTTAATGGAACAGTAAAGGCTATTTATCAGTGAACCACCATTGTAATGGAGCTGTTGGACATTGTGAATTGCAGTTTGCTTGCCATGAGATTCCAAATGGGTGAAGATGAAGGTTTTCTTGCACCTTCTTAGAAGCATCTGGTTCTGACCACTGTTGGAAATCAGATATTGAACTAGACAGGTCATAAGCCTGATCCAGTCTGTATGCAGCCATAATAGATAATGCCCCAAAAAGACACGAGTGATTCATTTTGGCAATTCTTTTTCCAAAAAGATTTCAAGCACACTGTAAGGTGTTGGTTGTTTACACAATTGAACGGGATACCAAAAACTCAGAACAAACAGAATTTGATTGAAATATTCTCCGGTGGCTTCAAGAGATCCACAGTTACAGCTTTTAGAACAGAGCAATACTCGCATGTCGTTACTTGAAGCATCAGGATAAACACTCATGGCAGAGCAATACCGTAGGGCCAGGCTCTAATGAACGCCTTTGGGGACAGACTATTAACCCTGACACAGTTACAAAAGAATTATGCATCAGAGAACAGGAGAGAGATGACAAAAATGCCAAACAGTTAATCCCATTCCACATGGGAGAGAATGCTAGGCTGCAAACAGGACGCATCTGGCAGCTTATCAAGTAAACAGCCATCCCCTCCTCACCAACTTACACCAGAGCTACCCCTGTGGCTCAGTCCTAGAGGACGAAGGGAGGGCATTTAAATCAGACAAAGGAAAATGCTGGCTTTATCCCTTGTAGCCTTCTGAATGCTCTAGAAGTGCTCATGCACTGACCGAAGTAGAACAGCCCCACCCTGTCACTGACAGCGGGCTCCAACTGGCACACACATCCCAGTGGCCGTGCAGACCACAACAGAAGGGACTGTTCTGGGAATGGTATTTGTCTGCATATGTCCAACAAAAGGAAGAACAATCCTCTCGTTTGTCAGGGAGTTCAGATCATCTAACATGACTTCTCCAGCAGTGTCTTTTGTTAATTGCCTGTTCCTCTGTGATTGCTGGTTTTGACCCATGTATTTGGCCAGGCTTGCAATCAGCTCAACGCCATTTCTCTGTGTGTTGCATGTGTGTAACACGATAACGTTTCAATGCTGGCTCTGATCAATTCCAACATCTCAGGGAGTGTTCTGGAAATCAACATCCAGATTCCTACTGATTTGGGGGTGTGGTGGGGCAACTGTCCCACACTGACTAAGAAAGATTAAAGCAGACTGAAGCCTGTGCAGAAACCCAGCCAATCAGGGAAGGGCTTAGAGAAGCCAATCAGGGTGTAGCTTGCTGGGGCAGCCCTGTATATAAGGAGCTGCCCAGTAGGTAGAGACAGTTAGGCCCTGACCAGGGAAGATGTAGGATCTGGTTCTCCCAGAAGCACCTTCAGGAGAGTTCAGGGGGGCTAAAGAGGGAGGCACCAACCTGCCCCGTGCCAGGCTTCTGGCCTTGCTACAAGGGCCAGGAGGATGCAAAGGGTTCCAGGGAACAAGAGGCAGAGGAGGGAGAATGAAGGAAAGCAGGACAAGGCTGCCTTCAGAGGATAACTGAGTTGGGACCCAGAGTAGTGGGTGTCATCCGACAGGAATTCGGGGTTGTCCTGGTGGGTTCCTGACAGGTCCTCTGTTCCCTCGGTGATGATAAACTTTCAGCTGCAGGCATGTTTGTGCTCCCTCTATCTAAAGCGTTAAACCCCAGGCACCTGAGTCAACACAGTAGACCTCTGAGAACCCCCAGAAACGACAGATTCAGCCAAGGATGAAATCAATCGAGCAGGTTTATTGCCAATGACATGCATTAACAGTTAGCAGACCGGCTCAATGCTAAGCCAGTGTGTGTTCTTCAAGCCTTGGCAACATACCAGCCCCCAGCAGGTTTATTGCCAATGACATGCATGAACAGTTAGCAGACTGGCTCAATGCTAAGCCACTGTGCGTTCTGTAAGCCTTGGTGTGACAGAGTCCCCGCTCAGGCCCCTTGGTCTGGGACACCTTCAGGTCTACGAATTAGCCAGAGACGCTTCTGGTGCAGTCCCCCGGGCTTTTACCGTCAGTTCCCACTGCCGTTATTTACAAAGCTTACAGTGAATTCAGCTGGCTCTGCCGTCTGCCTGGGAGCACACTCAGCCACACCCTGCCTCCTTGCTCCTCCTTGCCCCCGTGGCTTCCTTCCTCTGCCTTATCTAGCCCTCTCCCAATGAGGCCCACAGCTGCTTCTAATAGCCCTTAAGGCCTGGGCTTACTCAGCTGTTTCCCCTCAGCCTCTTTAGCCAGGCTACAGTGGAAGAGCTCTGGCTTAGCCAGCCGTCTGTCACACTTGGTAATGGCCCCACATATAAAAGCGTATAAAGCACCCCCCATCCAAGGTCGGTCCGCACTCGCCCTTTGCGGTGCCCTTTTATAGACCGATACAAACAAGTAGAAGCGGGGAGGGAGGGGGGAGACTGCTTACTATCCTTCATGCTGTCAACTTTGACCCGGTCCTGAACCTCGGTCAGTATGTACATTAGTTTTTGGGTAGCCGGTTGGTACCAAGACGTTTCTTATTGAGATGTTCTGCTACTCCCCTCTGGCTCACAATTTGTATTTGATCCTTTGTACTCGGTGCCCCCTTATGTTCTTCCATGCTCGACCTAACTTACACAATCATACGATTATCCATAGGGCCTCTTTCTTGGCTGCCGTGTTACTGAACCAAAGTCTTGCTCACTAGATTCCAGGCCTGTTGCTGTTTTCATGTTACAGGCCTTTATTCAGGCCTGTTGACTCCATGTTACCGACCCTCGACTTACCAGAGTGGGTCAGCTTGGGTACCTCTTTTCCCGCTGATGGGGATGGAGATTGAGGTACTTGGCTATTGGAGAGGAGGGAATGGATGTACACACGGAGCCCCTACCATGAAGAGGAAATGCGGGCCTGGCAATGGGGGAAGGAAGGCCATCCAGAGCCTCTGGTGTGCATGGGGTGCTGGGAATGAGTGGGGGCACTCAGAATCCCTGGCAAGGTGTCACTGGATGATGCTGGTCGAGGTGGAAAGGGTGATAGGATGCATCGCGTCAGAGAGGTGGAATGGGGCACACACAAAGCCCCTGTCATTGCAGGGAAAATCAGAGATCCTGGAATGGGGATGGACATGTGGAGAGCTGCATGGAGACCCTGAATCAGAGGGGTAGGCGAGGGTGGCAACTCAGGTGCTTATGATGGCAGGGATGAGGAGATACAAATGCAACCCCATAGTCTTTGTTGAGACCGACACGTAGAGTTTCGAATTTTAGCATGAATGACTCTATGTGTCAGTCTCAACAAAGACACTAACTATCTTACCCATTACAAAGATAGCTTCCCCAATTATCACCTCCAATACCATTAGCTCACAGACATTTCCCCTTCCCCTCCCCCCCCACATCCTCCTTCTGTTCTGCAATGTGATTTGTCCTTTTCATATTTGTTCATTTTTTTAATTGTATCCTTTGGTATATATGGTTGTGACTATTTTCTTCCACTATTTGATCTGAGGAAGTGGGTCTGGCCCACGAAAGCTCATCACCTAATAAACCATCTTGTTAGTCTTTAAAGTGCTACATTGTCCTGCATTTTGTTTCAGCTACCCCAGACTAACACGGCTGCATCTCTATCACTTTTCTCTCTGTAAGCAGTCTCATTGCACACTGGCGCCCACCCCACTCCCAGAGAGCTGGCTGCCACCCCAAACTGCTGCCTACAATATACAGGCAGCAGCACAGGGCAGTAGCTTGCTATTTGGAGCTGATGCGTGCGTCCTATCTCCCAGTTCCACTCCCAGGGAGCCATCTGCCACTCTGTGCAGGGTGGCAGCCAGCTCCCTGGCAGAAAGGCTGGGAGCCAGCATTAGGGTTGCCAGATGGTTTCAACAAAAATACCGGACACACTTGCCAGGACATCACAATCCATAGTGCATCTTATTTAGAAAATACCCGACATTCTATTTTCTCAATTTGGTTCCCGAACAGAAAGCTCAAATACTGGACTGTCCGGTTCAAAACCGGAAACCTAGCAACCCTAGCTGACGTGTAACTGTTACAGTAGCCAATAAACTCATACTCATCGGTTAACAATTTAAACCGTCACACTGTTACATCCCTCGTTACAAAAGCAGTTTACAGCGTTCCCAGTGGTCAGCTTTCAGCATGAGCATGTTGTTAGCAATAGAACATTCCTATCAGATCACAGCTGGTTTTTATTGTGGATTACTTTCCCTTCTTTACATTTTTTCAACCAAATGTTTTCTGCAAGGTTCAAAAGGGATTGGTTTCCCCCTTTTTTTGCCAGAGTCTTGGTGACATTTTAAATGCCTTTATCAACATCATGTGAGACAGTCATTTAACAACTTTGCCAAAACTGCCTGCTAATAATGCTGAATCCAATTTCAATATTTGAAAAAAATCTGTACCTTAGACAAAAATAGAAATTTCAATTGGCAGCTATTTGTGACAAGTTTGATTTGGGGGAGGGCCTAAACCAGTTTTCATCAGCAAAACAAAACATGTTAACAAGCTTTCCTATCACCGTTACTGTTAAGTAGAGTGCTTAGTCCCGCAGCATCACAGAGTGCTTAACTGGTTTAAACTGGTTTTAATACAGTATAAGTGGCAAGTTTTCCAATACTGTCAATTGATGTTTCTTTTGCTAAGAGCAAGTCAGGCCTATGGGGCACCAGTTTGGCAGCACTGTCTAGAGCAGCGTTTCCCAAAAATACCGGGCCTCAGCATGGCTGCTGGGAGGGGAGCAGAGCGGGCTGGCGGGGGGGGGGGGGGGGGAGGAACCGGCAGCCAGGAAGCAGTGCTGGGGGCAGCGGGGCTGTCCTGGTGGAGATCCGGGCAGGTGGGCAGGCGGCCAAAGCAGAGCTGGGGGCAGCGGGGCTGTCCCGGTGGAGATCCGGGCAGGTGGACAGGCAGCCAGAGCAGGGCTGGGGGCAGCGGGGCTGCCCCGGTGGAGATCCGGGCAGGTGGGCGGGCGGCCAGAGCAGGGCTGGGGGCAGCGGGGCTGCCCCGGTGGAGATCCGGGCAGGTGGGTGGGCGACCAGAGCAGGGCTGGGGGCAGCGGGGCTGTCCCGGTGGAGATCCGGGCAGGTGGGTGGGCGACCAGAGCAGGGCTGGGGGCAGCGGGGCTGCCCCGGTGGAGATCCGGGCAGGTGGGTGGGCGACCAGAGCAGGGCTGGGGGCAGCGGGGCTGTCCCGGTGGAGATCCGGGCAGGTGGGTGGGCGACCAGAGCAGGGCTGGGGGCAGCGGGGCTGTCCCGGTGGAGATCCGGGCAGGTGGGCGGGCGGCCAGAGCAGGGCTGGGGGCAGCGGGGCTGTCCCGGTGGAGATCCGGGCAGGTGGGCGGGCGGCCAGAGCAGGGCTGGGGGCAGCGGGGCTGTCCCGGTGGAGATCCGGGCAGGTGGGTGGGCGACCAGAGCAGGGCTGGGGGCAGCGGGGCTGTCCCGGTGGAGATCCGGGCAGGTGGACAGGCAGCCAGAGCAGGGCTGGGGGCAGCGGGGCTGTCCTGGTGGAGATCCGGGCAGGTGGGTGGGCGACCAGAGCAGGGCTGGGGGCAGCGGGGCTGCCCCGGTGGAGATCCGGGCAGGTGGGCGGGCGGCCAGAGCAGGGCTGGGGGCAGCGGGGCTGTCCCGGTGGAGATCCGGGCAGGTGGGCGGGCGGCCAGAGCAGGGCTGGGGGCAGCGGGGCTGTCCCGGTGGAGATCCGGGCAGGTGGGCGGGCGGCCAGAGCAGGGCTGGGGGCAGCGGGGCTGTCCCGGTGGAGATCTGGGCAGGTGGGTGGGCGACCAGAGCAGGGCTGGGGGCAGCGGGGCTGTCCCGGTGGAGATCCGGGCAGGTGGACAGGCAGCCAGAGCAGGGCTGGGGGCAGCGGGGCTGTCCTGGTGGAGATCCGGGCAGGTGGGTGGGCGACCAGAGCAAGGCTGGGGGCAGCGGGGCTGTCCCGGTGGAGATCCGGGCAGGTGGACAGGCAGCCAGAGCAGGGCTGGGGGCAGCGGGGCTGTCCTGGTGGAGATCCGGGCAGGTGGGTGGGCGACCAGAGCAGGGCTGGGGGCAGCGGGGCTGCCCCGGTGGAGATCCGGGCAGGTGGGCGGGCGACCAGAGCAGGGCTGGGGGCAGCGGGGCTGTCCCGGTGGAGATCCGGGCAGGTGGGCGGGCGGCCAGAGCAGGGCTGGGGGCAGCGGGGCTGCCCCGGTGGAGATCCGGGCAGGTGGGTGGGCGGCCAGAGCAGAGCTGGGGGCAGTGGGGCTGCCCCGGTGGAGATCCGGGCAGGTGGGTGGGCGACCAGAGCAGGGCTGGGGGCAGCGGGGCTGCCCCGGTGGAGATCCGGGCAGGTGGGTGGGCGGCCAGAGCAGAGCTGGGGGCAGTGGGGCTGTCCCACGGAAATGCGGGTGGCGAAAGCAGGGCTGGGGGCAGCGGGGCTGTCCCGGTGGAGATCCGGGCAGGTGGGCGGGTGGCGAAAGCAGGGCTGGGGGCAGCGGGGCTGCCCCGGTGGAGATCCGGGCAGGTGGGTGGGCGGCCAGAGCAGGGCTGGGGGCAGCGGGGCTGCCCCGGTGGAGATCCGGGCAGGTGGACAGGCGGCCAGAGCAGGGCTGGGGGCAGCGGGTCTGTCCTGCAGAGATCCTGGCGGGTGGGAAGCGAAAACAAGGCTGGGGGCAGCGGGGCTGTCCCGGTGGAGAGCCGGGCAAGTGGGCGGGTGGCCAAAGCAGGGCTTGGGGTAGGGGGGCTGTCCGGCGGCGGCGATCGGAGAGGGCAGGCAGCGTAACCAGGGCTGCAGAGGGGAAGAGGAGCTGCTGGGGGAGATCAGGAGGAAGAGGACGGGAGAATCAGCTGCCGGAAGTAGGGCTGGATGGGTGCAGCGGGACTGGTGGGGGGGTTATTGGGGGAGCAGGGCTGACTCGGGGAGATTGGTGGGTGGCAGGGGGGAACCAGCTGCTGGAAGCAGGGCTGGACGGGGGCAGTAGGGCTGGACTGGGGAGATCGGGAAGAGAAAGGGGGGGAGCAGGACTGACCTGGGCACATGCAGACCCTGCAGACCCTGGCAGACGAGTGAGTCTCGTCGGGGATTCCATTTTCCCCCTCCCCCCCACATACCCTCCCTGGAGTAGTTGCGAACTGCCTGGCAAGTAGACACACTCAGACAGCGTGAGCACATCTACCAGCCAGGCAGCTAAGGACTAATACACCTACAGGCAGTCCCCGGGTTACATGGATCCGACTTACATCGGATCCCTACTTACAAACGGGGTGAGGCAACCCCGCACTAGCTGCTTCCCCCCATCAGACTAGGGAGACGCGAAGCTAGCGCCCCCCCCCCCAGCAGACCAGGGAGACACGGAGCGGCTTTTCTCAGCAGACACCTCAGCTTGAGAATAAAGGACTGAGGGAAGTGAGGTGTGGGAGAATAAAACTGAGCTCTGGAGAAATGTTTGGCTAGAGTTTCCCCTACAATATGTACCAGTTCCGACTTACATACAAATTCAACTTAAGAACAAACCTACAGTCCCTATCTTGTACGTAACCCGGGGACTGCCTGTAATTATAATAAAACTTACCTAATTAGAAAATACTAGGCATTTTATATGTCTGGTAATTTCTCAATTTCTTTCCCAGACAAAACCTTCAAATACCGGACTGTCCAGTACAAAACTGGACACCTGTCAACTCTGTCCTTTCTTGCATCCTCTCTCTTAGCCAGATACTCTACCCCAAATCTGCTCCTGCTCCCGCCTCATGAAGTGCTCATGTGGCGACGGGTCCCCCAAGCCCTGGCCCGGGCTGGGAGGAGGGTGCAGCCAGGTGAAACACTGAAAATTTATTCATTTTTCATTCTTTTTTTTAATATGCGTTTATATTTTTGGGCTGCAAAAGACAGTACTGAAAAAAAATGGGTTCCAACTAAAGTAAAAAGTTTGGGAAACCCTGATCTAGCCAGCTTCCTATCCATCTTACAGTCCATGTATCCAATCCATATTCCCTTAGCTTAAGAACATAAGAACATAAGAATGGCCGTACTGGGTCAGACCAAAGGTCCATCTAGCCCAGTATCCTGTCTACCGACAGTGGCCAGCACCAGGTGCCCCAGAGAGGGTGGACCGAAGACAATGATCAAGCGATCTGTCTCCTGCCATCCCTCTCCAGCCTCTGACAGACAGAGGCCAAGGACACCATTTTATCCCCATTTTATCCACCATTTATTAACTTGCTGGCAAGAATATTGTGGGTGACTGTATCAAAAGCTTTGCTAACACTGGCACTGGGGGCTTTGGGAGGACCAGAAACAACTTATTTGAATATGCATCATTTGCTTATTGAATATGCAAATATACAAATGAACGTTACTAGTCCTCCAAAAGCTCATGAATGGATTTACTGGCCCCCGTGTCAAAAAGTTTGGGAACCCCTGGTCTAGAGCACCAAAAATTCTAAGGATGGCCCTGCCTGCAACCATCCTATTTTTTAGTCTCAGTCATCCTTGACCTTTATTCCTACTCCACTATTTGCAGCTGACACTCAGAGCAACTTGTCTCTCCTCTAGATCCTAAACACCTCATGGTAAGGAATGGAATGGTTTGGTTTGTCTGTACAGCAACTAGATAATGGGATAGAGAGTACACCTAGGGTTGCCAGGTGTCCAGTTTTCACCCGGACAGTCAAGTTTTCACCGCCTCTGTCTGGTAAAAAAACCAGAAAATACCAGACAGTGGGAACATTCTTTCCCTGCCACATCTGGAGGGGCGGGAGTGGAGGTAGTAGGAAGCGCGGGGATATTTAAAGGCGCAGTGACCTTTTTTTTTTTAATTGCTCAACAAGTTTGGTGTCCCCCCCCCCCCCTTTTATTTATTTCTTTTGTTGCTCAACCAATTTTTTCCCCACCGTGTTAGGTATTTTTTTTAAAGTACCTATAACGTTCAGGATGAAATTCAATAAGCACAAATGCAAAGTGAACAATCAATTGCACACACAAAATGGGAAGTGACTGTCTAGGAAGGAGCACTGCAGGAAGGTTTCTAGGGGTGACAGTGGACCACAAGGTAAATATGAGTCAACAATGTGACTTTTGCAAAAAAAGCAAACATGATTCTTGGATGTATTAACAAGACTATTGAAAGTAGGACATGAGAAGTAATTCTTCCACTCTACTCTGTGATGATTAGGCCTCAGCTGAAGTACTGTGTGCAGTTCTGGGCACCACATTTCAGGAAAGATGGGGACAAATTGGAGAAAGTCTACAAAAGAGCAACACAAATTATTAAAAGTCTAGAAAATATGACCTATGAGATTGGTTTGGTTTGTAAAAGAGAAGACTGCGAGTGAACATGAGCGGATGGAATCTCCATCATTGGAGATTCTTAAAAGCAGGTTCGACAAACACCTATCAGGGATGGTCTAGATCAGTGGTTCCCGACCTTATTTATGCCATGGACTGGCAAACCAATTCACAAACATTTGGCAGAATGGCAACTTTTTTGCATATTTACATATTCAATATGCAAATAATGAATATGCAAATACACAAATAAAATGATACTATCCACCTAGTCCCAACACTGCCCCTTGTTCCCTAGTGCCTAACATCCTTTGACCTCCACCCCTACACCTCATGCCCTTTGACCCTTTAACCTCTGACCCCTACTGCCCATGCCAACAGCTTCTTGCCCTGTGACCCCACCATGCCCTCACCCATCACCCCTTTGCCCTCACCCCTCACCCACACTACCCAGAGTGAAGCTGCCCCCTCTAGAGAGCCTGGCCATTACTGCTGCATGGGCCGTGGGAGTGGTCCTCCTCCTTTGCACCCCTTTCCTCCCCAAGCACGTCCTGCACCCCCCGTGGAGTGCAGAGCCACGGCCGGCCACCATTACCTGGACTGGAGGGGAAAGGAGCCTCTTGCTCCGCCACCTCTTGCTGCTGCCTCAGCCCTAGTGCTGACGCCAGTAAAAGCGGCCGTGCGGGCAAGGGGAGTGGGAGCCCTGGGGAGATGCCGCCATCTGCAAAAGCGGCCATGCGGGGGCAGTGTGGAGCCCTGGGGAGGTGCCTCCTGCTCCGCCTCCTCCTGCTGCCGCTGGAGAAAGCGGCTACGTGGCAGCATGCGCCTCCCTCTCTCCTTTGCGCCCCCTCTCTCCCCAAGTGCGACGGGGGAAAGAGGGAGGGAGACGCCTCCTGCCTCCACGTGAACCACCATGGCTGCTGGAGCTGAGCTGCCAGGAACAGCCGGCTTACGCTCCGACAGCTGGGGCAGCCCCGCAGCGAGTGGTCTGCGGCCCAACAGCAGGCCACGGACCAGCAGTTGGGAACCGCTGCCTTAGAAGCATAAGTCCTTTCCATTCAGGCTGCAAATTTTGACACAGGCAGGCATCCTGCTCAGAACACTGCAGCGTTCCAAACGGGTGGAAGTTCAATATAGCTGAAGGCACAGACATTGTTGGCTACAAATAAAGTACAGCTTATTAGCTTATCACGTTGTATCTCCGTTTGTGTTGATCTCACAGCATGGACATTAAGGAGGCCCTGTATTTGGTTTTTTGTTTTTTTCCAGCACAGATGAGTATTTTCAATGCAAAACTTCTTAGAAAAAAATCTGTGTACTATTTAAAATTGTACTAAGAATTAGAAAATTAAAGGAACATCCACTGTAGCAACCTAACCCTACAAAATGTGAAGAACTAGCAACACGTGAATACAAGAAGTCTTAATTTTTAACATCAATTTTAGTTGTTTTAAGTTTGAAAACATTTATAGTTCTTGTGATCATGATTTTTATCCACTGATGCCAACCAGGCACAGTCAAGACAAGCTGGTGTAAATCACAAATGTTCTGGCTCTCACCAGAATACTGTTACGGGACTACTTTGGACTGAACGACAGTTCAGAGATTCACTCTTTGCACCAATTTCCCTTTGCCTTTTATCAGTGGACCCAGGATCCAAGCCAGACACTTTCAGACAGACACCTCCTGACTCAAAGTATGACCCAAAGAAAGTCCCAATCACCTGTGTGTAGCAATCCCTACCAGCCTCCATAACCATCCCACCATGTTGCCACTCCTGCTCATCAAACCCACTACCCGTATCTGTCCCACACACGGGCTGAGCAGAGTGACTCTCAGAAGCCCTCAAGCTGCCTTGCTCTCTCCAGAATGGAGTCTGCCAAGCAGGCCACAGGGAAGAGTCTTACCTAAGCCCTCGCTCTCCCCTAGCACCATGACATCTACACGTGAATGGGCAGATCTGAGGCATCCTGCTCCTCCCCTGGAGAAACACCACAAAAGTGCATGCAGTAAAAGGGCTGGGAGTGAGTGTCACCTCCTTCCAGTGACCCAGTCAAACACAGTGCTCCTTGGGACTCTAGAGACTACTGGATTGTTAGAACCGACAGAGACGGAAAAGAGGCTGCCCTGGATCTCCCAGGACAATAATATACCAGAATCCTAGCTAATAACCCAAACAACTGGACTGATCATGTTAGGGGGATCACGAGCCACTGACCCACATTAAGGGAGTAACCAGGTCTCCTACACTAGCAAGAGATGAGAGCTGCAACACAAGTTTCGAGGGTAAGGCTGGGTATGATACTGCGCTCCACTGTGGCAGGGATCACCTCTTACGAGCTGAGCACTTACACTACTGGGCATGGCAGCGATGGATTCACAAACTGCTAATGAAGGCTGAGGCAGGGAAAAGCTGGAGCAGTGCTACACCAGGAAAGCTCCGTCCATAAGGCACTTCTGAACATACACCTGGGGAAAGCAGCAACGTACAAAGAGCTCCCAACAAGCCAGGCTTTGGGGAGGAGAGAAGCCATGTCTAGGAGGAACCCCACCCTGAGACAGCAGAAGGAGGAACTGTGGGGTAAGGCACTGCGTCATCCCCAGCCCACTTTGAGACAGCACCCCAGATGTAGGGAGAACCACATGTGAGGCACCAGTCAGCTCCAGCCCTAAGACTCCGGGGGCTTGGACCAAAACAGCCCAAACCCAAACTGAGACGTTGAGTGGGGAGTGAAGGGACTGGAGAAGGTGAGCAGGAAGTGGGCCAAGTGCTGACCAGCATATGATGTCACATGTCAAGGCCCTAGGCCAGGATCTGATGGAACAGGAAGACCAAGGTCGCCTCGCCCACTGCAGATTCCCTATTCCTAGTACTGAGCCAGACAGGACTGGAGCTCCAACCAGAAAGGTCACCCAGCTGAATCCCATTTATGGGAATGCAAAGAGAGACTAGAGCAGCAGGCCAAGACCAACAGGCCTCCTGACAGAATGGACAACCCACTAGAGGGGGCAGCAAATTAAAATAAATTATAAGAATGAAAACAATGATTTATGGGGCAACAGGGAGTAGCCCACTGCATCTGAAGAATGCAGATTTTAGCAAGCTACAACAGAGACAGAGGAGGGTTTGTAAGTGGTGCAAGATTTTTAGGAGTTACCAGATAATGTTTATTGCAAATGCTCTTTCTTGTTCTACTCATTGACAGCAGTGGTGCAATTAGCTTTAGATGCTAAGCATATCAGCACTAAAGTTGCTTCCCTGACTTTCTCACTTACCGATTTACCTCCCATACACAGAACTGTTCCCTCCAGGTTACACCCATACGAAAAACAAAAGATGCTCTCGTGCCAAAACTTGGCAAGTGGCCTAGCACACAATGAGGCCTACATCATAATTAAGAGTAACTCTGACTTGGCTTTCCATCAGCAAGTTTTCACAAACAAGGAAACAATAATAATAGCAGCAGCAGCACTATTGCAGGGACAGAAGAGATTGCTGTTCTATATTTAAACCCTCTGATATTTCATGGATGGAAACACATAGCTGCCCTGATAGTCAGATCGACAGGGCAGATAAAATCAATTAGATTAGATAGGAGGTAGAATAGGAAGTTGCCAGGCATGATATCCAGTCACTTCCAACTAGGATAATCAGATGAAGCAGCATCCAGGAATCCTCATCCATAAAGGCCCTTTATCTTGTTTTCATGGGTTAAAGTCCAATAACCAAGAATGCTGACGATACCGCACTAAAATTGCAGCTCGGCCTCCAACCCACTGTGCGATTTGTTTTGCGGTCTTTCTAGAAGAATGATGGCCCTCTGTGATACACCAATGAAATAATCTATGTGCTACTGTGGGTGTCTGTGATAATGAGGAGAGTCAAAGACAGAACTCTTCTTTGGAATTTTCTCTTCTCTTCAAAAGCTCTTGCAAAGAAGACCTGGTGTACCAGGCCTGTATGGGGAAGGGGGGGAGGTCTGTGCGAAGGGATAGATTAGGTGACAGTGTCCAAGGGTGACTCCATGATTAGGCTATTCGAGCACCTGAGGAGTTTACACTTAATAATTGGTTGATGAAATCTAAGTTCAGAATTCACCACTAGATAAGGGTTTGTACCCTGGTTCTTAACAGTCTACCCAGAGGCTGATATTCCAGCCCTTGAGTTACTGCAGGGCAGGCTGATAAGGCCTGTGAGAAAACACCACCTTTCCTTAGAGCCAGCACCATAAGAAATCTTGTGTTTGGAAGAATCCTGTCTTAACCCCCAGGAAAGGACCTGGATGGACCCAGTAAGGTTTTCTGTCTCCAACTTCTAAAGTAGAGACGTTATTTTACCTCTGTATTTGGCACTGGTACGACCAGCTGCTGGGATGCTGTGTCCAGTTCTGGTGTCCATGAGGCAAGAAGGATCCTGATAAACTGGAAAGAGTTTAGAGAAGGCCATAAGAATAATTAGGTAAGAAAACTGCTTTACAGTAATTGAGCTTCTTGAATCTAGCTAGCTAGCTTAACAAAGAGATGGTTAATGAATGACTTGATTACAGCAGACAAATATCTACATGGGAAACAAATATTTAGTAATGGCCTCTTCAATCTAGCAAAGTATAACACCATCCAATGGCTGGAAGCTGAAGCTAGACAAATTTAGGCTGGAAATAAAGTGCAATAGTGAAAATAGTTAACTATTGAAACAGGTTAGATAGACATCTGTCAGGGACGGTGTAGATGGAGCTTGGTCCTGCCTTGAGGGCGGGGGGCTGGACTCGATGACCTCTTGAGGTCCCTTCCAGTCCTATTATTCTATGATTCTATGAATTCATCCAAGCTCCTGGTAGATTCTCCATCACTCATAACTTTACTCAGGAGTGGAGGTTTTTCTGAAAGATACACTCTAGGCATTCTTTCGGGGAAGTTCTGCGGCCTGCGTCACACAGGAGGTCAGTGTACAAAATCATAATGCTTCCTTCCAGCCTGGCAACCTATCAATTTTAGGATTATTTCCTTATTTGCAAGGCTGGGACTTGAAGAGCTCCAAGATCGTTGCCCTGGAGACCTCATAGCCACTGGAAACCTCTCACTCAAGAGCCTCTTGACATGACTACAAGGCATGGTTTCTTGTGCTTCAGTGCAAGTTGCACATCCGTACCCACAATGCTTGGTACCAGTAGATGATTTTGCTAAGCCAGTCGGAGGCATGTTTACAAAAGCAGGGATGAGGTTAAACATCAGGAATGTGTTGTGCAGAGAGTGGGGGGGGAGGAAGTGTGGCTCAGCACATAGCTGTCCAGCTGGCAGCCCATTGTGCTGCAGTCCATTATCCTCCATTAGCAAGAAATTACAAGGAAAATCAACAGACTCCAGAAAAAAGCTCATTGAGAGGAAACAGTGCAAGGGAGCAGTACTCCCCTCTGCTGAAATGAAAGAAAATAAATGAGATATTCTTCTTGCAGAGAAATGACTCCAGTTGCTTACTAGACGGCATGAGGACAGGCGGCACCAGGAAGCTAAGCGCAAAGAAGCCTGGGGAGATGATATTCCCTTAACATGAGGCACACTTGGAGGATTCTGCTTCAGAGCCTTCCTGTGGCTCATGAGCCATTTCAGAGCCACGGAAACAACCTTTTTTCTGGGTTTGGTTTGCTATGAATGCTGACAAGAGCATGGAGGAGTGGGTGCCATCTGATCACATGTCCAGGTGCTTGCAGGAGGCAGTTGAAATCCCAGTGATCTGATGGGTTCCACACAGACTACTGGACATCAACGGAGATTTCAGCAACTCCTACCACAAGGCGTCAGATAATCACGTTGCATTCACACACAAAGAGGGTTTAACTGCCATTTCAGGCGGCCCAGTGAACGATTCTCTGACCCTGCATGAAGCCAAAGCCAGCGTTTTGGGAGGGTAGGGGGGAAAGCCGCCGTGCGTTCCAGGACACAGTTTGCTTTTCACCCCTTTCCCCGAATTATCAGGGAGCGAGGGGGAAGCACCTGCATTCCGTGCTTGCCTCTTAAGTCAAGACTTGGTAGACTCCACTGGCAGTGCTCTCCCCTCTGACTTTGTGCTGTGATAAAGGGACGCTGAAGGGGAAGCTCCTGTTTCAGAGTCAGTAACGGCCTCTGCACACCATAAAGGACAAGTATGAACCGCAAGGCCTGGCACAGTGCGGGGGGCGGGCAGCAGCCAGTAGTATGGATGTCTAGGTGAGCACTTTCCCCTGGCATTAGCATTGACCCGAGTGCCTCTGTGCAGTATTAGCCTTATGACACAACCGAAGGACGACACCATCAGCAGTGATCGATCCCCACATCCCTGACCACACACAAACATTAGCAACTCATAGTGCTTTTGGCAAGAGTTAGGTTGTTAACACTGAGTCTAACTCAGCTAAGTACATTCTACTGACCCAATTCCCCTCATGCACCATTATGTCAGCTGGATACAGAACTGTCCTTCACTTCCCAACCTAAATAGGCACATTAACACTGCTGTTAAACAGCTGCTGCGTTCCACCCCGGAGGCACACACATTTCTCTAGGTGACGTTAGCAGTGACACAACAGGACTTTTCATTGTATCTTTTTATTTATTTATTATGAGATGGAAACTAACTAATATTACCTGGAGTCTGTCTGGAGTCTCTCCCGCATCTGGGCGAGAAGGCCTCTCAGCTCCTGAGACAAACAGCAGGCCATAATGTCTAAGAAATAGTGTACACAGAAACCACAGTCCTAAACCTAGGAGATTTCTTCTCCTCTGCCCACTTGCCTCTGGTCAAGGCCTGACTTGGCCAGCCCCTCCTGTCTGGCCAGAACCCCAGTGGCAGAAATCTTTCCAGCCTTTCATGTTTTTCTGCCTGTATAGTGGCTACTTGCACAGCATGCTGATACTTTGCAAACAGAACGCTACAATGCCAGAGTCCTCGCTTTTGCCAAAGCCAAGCTTTCAGGGGCATGAACCAAGAGGCTTAAATAATGAGTTTCAAAAAAATTAATTACATTCTTTCCATTTGTCCTCTGGTTTCTGAATGCACATTTTCAGGCTTTTCTCTACAGGCACAAGGACTAAAGCTTGTTTTATTCTGAAATGAAAGCTGGCCTTCTCACAATCACATGAATCTGGGAGCTGGGTTTTAAAAAATGTAAAGACTAGCAATTAAATTGCAAAGAGTTGACAAGACTGGTCATGAAACAGTTCAGCACAAACCTGGGTCAATTACCAAAAAGTTATGAGCATACACAAGGCAGGTTTTAAAACAAAACTAAGCAGCACCAAAATGTCAGCAATCTTGTTCTCTCAGCAAGGGAAAATCCTCAACACCCCAACTCACAGCCGCAATAGCTTTGTTGCAGAGAAATTGCCAAATTCCAGTACCATGAATGTCACCCTCCCACCTGCCTCCAGAGGGATACCCTAACCAACCCTGTCCTGAGAGTACCACAGCCATGAGCAGACATGTGGCCAAAACTCAGTGGAAGTACAGAGGACCAGGATCTCCTCCTCTTTTTTACCCCCACATTGTAACACCAAATGCGGTGGCTACTGGGATGCAGTCTCTTGTACTCTGCTGAGGAAAGGGACAAATCTCTATAGATTCAAACAACTGCCTCTAGAAATATGTTCTGCACCACAGCACCATGAGATTCCACAGCTGCACAAACCATGTAGAATCAATCCTGTTTTCATGTCACTGTCCTCAGAGAGCTGGACACGATGCTCTGTGCCCAAAAGAAATCAGCTGTGTGCATCCATTTCCCCCAAGCCTCAAAACGGATGCCCCAAGCCACACAAAGGGAGGAGTATAAATAGGTACCCCAATTTGCTTAGAAATGTAAGCAGCTACATACCACTGGTCACATCACAGGGAAATAACCAGCCCTGAGGCTGGTCTCATAGATATTCCACAAGTGTTTCTCAAACACAAAACCCCTCTCCTATGCTTCTCTGAGATCCTACACATCCATCAACCCCAATGTCACTCACACAGCACTTGAGGGCCATCCAGGCACCAACACACAGCGACCCTACTCACACCGCAAGCGATGCCCAGGGCTGTAACTGGGAGAACAGCAGAGAAGAGGACAAAAGCAGAGGGTACCTTGCTCTTCACTCTGGCCCTGCTGCCCCCTGAAGCTGGCCTTTTCTCTTTCTGCTCAGTCAGCTTTCTTCCTAGGGCAGAGCCCATGTCCCTCACTCTGCCTCTTCGTTCTCACTCCGTTCTCTCAGTCCCTGTCTCAGGCCACAGCAGGCTCCAGACCGGGATGTGGCGCTTTCACACACACGCGCACATTCCACAATCGCATTGTCTCCAAGTAAAGCAGCAGCAGTCTGTACCGCGGGGACAAGTTACACCAGCACTGGCTTTCAGGACTGTCTTCTCTCCAAGTGAGCAGCAGACGTGCGTGTCACACACACACTTTGTCTTGCTGTGTGGTAGCCTCCCCCTCTCTCTTTGCACTGTACCGCTCTGTCCCTCACAGGGAACAATCTCTCTGCTCGGCTGCTGGTTGTGGGCTTCTCCTCATGACCTCGGCGTGACATCAGTGGATGCAACACTCACACACACGAAAAAGCTAACTACATGAAATGCACAAGCCAGCATCTCCTAGTCCTCAGCCCCCCCTTTCCGAAAACACAGCCCTCAAGCTGCACTGTTCACTAGTGCCATGGAGTAGTGAGTGACCTGAATGCCCTTCCACTAGGAGGGTGTGAACACTCGTGTCGATTGCATGGATAGTCTTGTGCTCACTGCACAAAATCTCTCCCTGGTGTCTCCGTGAGTCTCATGTTGTGGCAACCTGCAAAGATTAACAGAAGGGTCAGGAGAGAGTCCCATCTGGAAGGACACGTTTTTGGGGGAGACTGCTTTCTCTCTGCTTAGGATCCGCTCAGAGTTCCTCCCATTCAGCTGCTGCTGTTTTATAGGTCAGCTGACCCTTTTCTGCCCCTCTACTCAGCAGCAGACGTCAGCAGCGTCAAAGATCCCAAGAGCCTGGTGCTGCCCTGAGGAATCATGCCAGGAGTTAAACTGAGGAGCCTGAGAGCTGAATGTCAGACTCCAGTGCTGCTACAAGCGCTGAGGAAGAAGAGGGACGTACAGCCTGTGTCTGAAGGAAAGGCCACACTGCACTAATACACTTTCCATTTCACACTACAGCTATGACTGGCAGCTGCAGAGGCTGAGACCCTGTGCTTGGAGATGGCTCAAAGCACCCCAGTTTGTGCAAGCGATACGAGGGGTCCCTGTCCAGGCAGGCCAGACTCAGAGTCACAAAACCCACAACCATCTCCACTCTTTCCTGCGCCCTACCCCCTACATACAGACCCCCCTCCGTAAAGCCACTGCTCTCCCCTCACGCCCTCTGACTGCGGTGCTCATACAAAATCAGCCTCTACTGAGGGTCAGGCCACAGGGAGTCCGTTTGTTTATTTCTATTTGTAATACTTTCAAATGTGCTGCAATCATCAAACAAGACATGTACACAGCTAACCTCTGGAGCTGGGGGAGCTTGCCCCAGAGAGCCTCACTCCTCCTTTATCATCCATTGCTTCTCATGCTTGTTGATTGCATCTTGCTTCCAATTAAACCCTAAGCTCTTCAGAGCAGGAAATCCTGTCTTTCCTTGTGCAGCAGCAAGCACAACTGGGCCTGATCCTGACTAGGCTCACTGTGTTCCACCCCTGTACAAATCAACAGCAGCGAAGGATATGTCGGCTGGGCACGGGAAGAGCAGGCTCAGGGGGAGTAAGGGATATCTACTCCTGACAGTGATATTTGAGTCCTTCAGCTCTGGTGGGTGAGAGTCCCTGTTTGCTGGTGACAAGAGAGGTATCCCAGACCAGGCAGTCAGAGCCTGACCCTGTGGAAAGCTTGAAGAAGCCCTGAGCCTCTCTATTGTCATCCCTTGAGTTTCTTACAATGGAAAGCAAGTCACAGAATCAAGCCCCAACTTCCGGGAATAGGAAGGGTCCCATGTCAGAGCACTGAGACAAGACATGCCCAGTGCTAGGTCACTCTCCAGCACCAGTTTTGTACCATTACCTATGGCAGACAGAGTGGCCAGAGATGAAAGGTCACGACTGTCCTACCACCTCCTCCTGATCCCCAGCTACACAATCTGAATTGTGAAAAGGATCTTCAAGTTTCTGCCAAGTTTCTGAAACAAGGAGTTCTTCCCCATTATAATGTCTGAACACACACTCTCTCTCTCTCACATACACACACACACACAGTGCAGTGTGGAGGATCTGAGTACAGACCTTCCGGGAAACAAGCACACACATTTGTTTTGCTCTTTTTACTTAAGTTGTCTCTATGCTGAACTGAGTTAGGACAGGTGACTATTACCTGAAGAAATCTGCCTCTCTTCTCCAGAGGTGAAAGTGAGCAGGTGCGCCCCAGTGCATGGCTCCGGCAAGAATTGGTGGCGCTCCAGCAAAAGCCAGCAGGGAGCTCTTTAAGGAGCTGGCAGAGACCAGGGTGGTAATAGGAGAGAGTACCTGTAAGAAGTATCAAGGGACTTTCCCTGCTGCTACCCAGAGGTTCCAGCCTGGGAACAATGCAGCAGCCATGCTGTTCCAGTATGTGAGGCAGAACGGTGTTTGCTGCGGGAGAGGAAGGGTGCTTCTCAATGTAGGCCATTGTGCTGTCCTGGTACGCAATGACTCAGCAATGTCAAGGAATAAAGCAGCTCTTCAGCTGGCCCATCATGTGTCTCTCCCAGCCTCACCATCCCAGGAGAGGCTTCTCTCTGACCTCTGCCTCAGAACTCAGTCCAGCTGCACATCTGATTGCTGAGCGCATGGCACCAGTTCAATGACACCAAGTGGGCTTCCAGCCACAATTCCATGGGGGGGCCTTTGGCTCAGATCCCTAAGTAACACAAACCAGCCCTTGGCAAGCAAGGCACATTTTTGAGGGTAGAGTTGGAAGTCTGGAATGTCCACAGATCTCTTCTGCAACACTCTGCCAGTGAGATTCTCTCAGACAGCTCGGATTTATCTGGCTAGACTATCAGGACTTGGAGCTCCCTGGGGCTAGATGCCAGTCTTACCTTTGTGTGGAGCTTGGCAAACTGCTTGTCATCCAGCAGACTCTGTGTGTACACACGCCTCTTGTACCGGAACTGGAGAGAAGAAGGGAAGGGAAGATGGTCAGACACAAAAGCTGCATAAAAGTCAAGGGCAATACAAGGGAATGTGGTCTCAATGAAATTACTATACGGGGGAGAAGGGGGTGGGAACTGGCTTAAAGACTCAAAGAGTAATTATGAATGATTTGCTGTCAAAGTGGGGGGACACATCTAGTGGGGACCCACATGGGTGAGTCCTGGGCCCAGTGCTAATCAATATTTTCATTAATGACTTGAATAATGGAGTGGAGAATATGCTTATAAAATGTGTGTGGACACCAACCTGGGAGGGGTTGCAAGCACTTTGGAGGACAGGATTAGAATTCAAAATGACCTTGACAAATTGGAGAACTGGTCTGAAATCAACAAGATGAAATTCAATAAAGACAAGTGCAAAGTACTTCACTTAGGAAGGAAAAATCAAATGCAAAAATACAAAATGGGGAAGGACTGCCTAGGCAGCAGTACTGCTTAAAAGAGTCTTGGGGCTATAATGGATCACAAACCGAATAGGAGCCAACGATGTGATACAGCTGCAAAAAAAAAAGCTAGTGTTCGTGTGCATATTAACTGAAGTGCTGTATGTAATGCTGTCTCCATGAGAAGTTCAGGATGTGACTTCCCAGCTCTTGTGCACACACTCGCAGTAGTTCAGCGAGAGCTTGTGCAAGAACATGTAGCAGTGTAGCTGCAGCAGCACCTGCATCGGCGAAAACATAGCTGAGTTGTGCCAAGTACAAACCTACCTGAAACTGGTGGGTATGTTCTAGGTACAGTTGCCCGTGCTGCCATGACTACACAGCAAGTTACAGTCCTGATCACTCTCACTGAACCCTACAAGCATGTGCACTCCCACACAAGGAAACCACACTCATAGCTCACAGATTAGACATTGTCTAAGGCACAGGAGGTCTCTGCAGCACGGGTGAGGCCTTAGCTGGAGTACTGTGTCCAGCTCTGGGTGCTGCACTTTCAGAAAGATGTGGCCAAGCTGGAGAGAATCCAGAGGAAAGCAACACAAACTACGAAAGGTTCAGCAAATCTGCTCTGTGAGGAAAGGGTTAATAAAAATCGTGCATGTTTAAGTGCATCTACACTTAAACCTCTTAAACAGCACTAGTGTAGCACTTCAATGCAGCTACTCAGGACAGCAGTGGGAGGCAGTCTCCTGTCACTGTAATTAATTCCCCTCCAGAAGAGGTGGTAGCTAAGTCGACAGTTCAGCCATTGAGCTAGTGCTGTCTACACCAGAGGTCAGGTCAGCTTAACTGGATTGGCACAGAGGAGTGTATTTTTCACGTCCCTAGGTGATGTAGTTGGGTCAGCCTAACTTTCTAGTGTACATTCTGCCTTAGCCTTGAGAAAAGAAGACTGAAGGCGCAACCCGATAAACAGTCTTCAGATATGTTAAAAAGTGTTATAAAGAGGACAGTGATCAACTGGTTTCGATGTCCACTGAAGGTCAGACAAGACGCAATGGGATTAATTTATAGCAAATAAGATTTAGGTTAGATATTAGGAAAACCTTTCTAACTCTTAGGGCAGTTAAGTACTGGAATAGGCTTTCCAGGGAGGTCGTGGAATCCCCATCACTGTCAGGGGACAAACACCTTCAGGGAAGGTCTAGTTTACTTGGTCCTGCCTCAGTGCAGGGGCAGGACTGGCTGACTTCTCAGTGTCTCTTCCAGGCCTGTGCTTCTAGGAGTCTATTAGTTTAGGTCTCACACCATTGCACAGGTGACCAGCCTTAATTTAAGACAGATGTTAGGTCCAGAAGGAACCACCTATGATGTAACCTGATCCCCTGTAAAAGACAGGCCATAGAATGTTTTCACTTAAAAGTGTCTGAGCCCAATAACTTGTATTTGGCTAAAGCATCTCTTCCAGAATGGCACCCAGTGTGAACCTGAAGAATGAGGAGATGGAATACCCACGACTCCTGTTGGTCATTTGTGCCAGTGGTTCATCACCCGCACTCTTAAAAATCTGTGCCTTATTTCCAATTTAAATTTGTCTAGCTTCAGCTTCCAGGCACCGATTCTGCCTTTCTACACCAGATTAAAGAGTCCTTTAGCACCTGGTATTTTCTTCCCATAAGGTATATTCAGACACTATAATCAAGTCACCTTTCAATCCTCTTTTTAACAAAATAACCAGACAGAGCTATGTAAGTCTCGCACTGTAAGACATTGGGTATGTCTAGACTACATGGAAGCCTTTGTCGACCGCTCTGATATGCCTCGTGAAATGAGGTTTACCGGAGCGGTCGATAAAGGCTTCCCTTGTCGACCGCGGTGCATTCAGATTGCCCAAACAGCTGATCGGCACAGCGCAGTGGCCATTTTTATGTAAATGAAGCAGCGATTATTTAAATCACCACTTCATTTTGCTATGTCTAGTAAACTCATCTACATGGCTCCGTCAATGGACCCATGTAGTCTAGACATACCCATTTTGTCCAGTCCTAGAATCATCTTTGTTTCTCATTTCTGACCCCTCTCCAGTTTTTCAACAACCCTCTTAAAAGGTGAATATCAGAATGGCCAGACCGGGTCAGACCAAAGGTCCATCTAGCCCAGTGCCCTGTCTTCTGACAGTGGCCAGTGCCAGGTGCCCCAGGGGGGAATGAATAGGACAAGGCAGTTCATCATGTGACCCAACCCCTGCCATCTGTTCCCAGCTTCTAGAAGTCAGATTCTTAGGGACACCTGGGCTGTGTCTACACTGCACCCCTTTTCCGGAAAAGGGATGCAGATGAGACAAGTTGGAATTGCAAATGCAGCGGGGATTTAAATTTTCCCCGCTGCATTTGCATGAACATGGCTGCTGCTTTTTTCCGGCTCGGGGCTTTGCTGGAAAAAAGCACCATTCTAGACAGGGATCTTTTGGAAAATAAAGCCTTTTCCGAAAGGTCCCTTTATTCCTCTTAAAATCAGGAATAAGGGACCTTTTGGAAAAGGCTTTTTTTTCCCCCGAAAGATCCCTGTCTAGACTGGCACTTTTTTCCAGCAAAGCCCCGAGCCGGAAAAAAGCGGCAGCCATGTTTATACAAATGAATCAGGGGATATTTAAATCCCCCGCTTCATTTGCAATTCCGACTTGTCTCATCTGCATCCCTTTTCCGGAAAAGGGGTGCAGTGTAGACACAGCCCTGGAGTATTGGCTAGTATCCCCTGATGCACCTATCCTCCTTGAACTTATCTAATTCTTTTTTAAGCCTGTTGTATTTTTGGCCTTCACAACATTCCATGGCAATGAGTTCCGGCTGACTGCATGTTGTGTGAAGAAGTACTTCCTTTTGTTTTTTTTAAATCCTTTACCTATTCATTCCATTGGTGATACCTAATTCTCATGTTATTTGAAGAGGTAAATAAGACTTCCTTACTCACTTTCTCCACCCCAGTCATAATTTCATAGGCCTCTACTACCATATTCCCTCCACCTGATTTGTCTCTTTTTGAAGATGAGCAATCCAGTCCATTTAATCTCTCTTCACATGGAAGCTGTTCTGTATGCCAAATCATGTTTGTTACCCTTCTCCACATCTTTTCCAATTCCAATATATCTTTTTTCAGGCTGGGGTGACGAGAACCGCATTCAATCAAGGTGTGGGCATACCATAGATTTATACAGTGACATGATATTTTTGTCTTATTATCGATCCATTTCTTAACACTCTAATCACACAAACCCACACACTTTGCCCAAATCTATTCTGCCCACCCTAGGGCCCCACCCTCACTCACTTTCACCAGGCTGGGACAGGGGATTGGGGTGTACAAGGGGGTGCAGGCTCTGGGCTGGGGCCAAGGGGTTTTCAGTGTAGGAGGGGACTCTGGACTGAGCCTGAAGCAGGGAGTACGGGATGCTACTCTGGCAGGGAGCTCAGGGCTGGGACAGGAGGTTGGGGTGCAGTAGAAGGTGTGGGCTCTGCAACGGGACTTAGGGCTGGGACGGGGGTTGGAGTGTGAGAGGGGTGAGCTCTGGCCAGGCAGCACTTACTTTAGGCAGATCTCGGGCAGCAGCACAGAGAGGGTTAAAGTAGGCTCCTTGCCCACCCTGGCCTTGCGCTGCTCCTGAAAGTGGTCAGCGTTCCCTGTAGCCCATGAAGTGGCTACGTGGCTCCACACCCTGACCCTTCCTTCAGGCACAGTCCCCACAGCTCCCATTGGCTGCAGTTCCCTGTTCCCAGCCAATGGCACCTGCCGAGTTGGTGTGTGGAGTGGGGCAATGCATGGATAGGGTTGCCAGGAGTCCGGTTTTCTCCCGGACTGTCCGTTATTTGGGTCCCTCATCCAGTAAAAAAAACCCAGAAAATACCGGACACGTGAAATGTCCGGTATTTCCTGTTTCCCTCGGACAGAAGCCCGGCAGGGACAATTTTCCCCTGCTGCATCTAGTGGGGGAGGGGAGTGAGGAATGCGGGAAGCCTGGCAGGGACAATTTTCCCCTGCCGTGTGTGGCGGGGGCAGGGGAGTGAGGAGCGTGGGGCACAGTGCGCTCACCTTCCTTTTTTTTTAAACAACTTTGGTCTCCTCCTTTTTTGTCCTATCAACAGAATTTTTTCCAGGTGGTTTTTTTTTGGGGGGGGGGGGAGGGGTGTTCAGTATTTTTTGTTAAACTATCTGGCAACCTCACGTGTGGAGCCCCAGGACCTCCAGGCTAGGGATCAGAGAGACATGCCAGCCACTTCTGGGAGCAGCCGGGATCCAGGACATGCAGGAAACCTGACTTTGCCCTGCTCTGCCACCGAACATTTCCCAGGTTGGCTGCAGTAGCCTGCATGAGGCAAGAGCAAGATTCCAGGAGACTCCGAGTGAAAATGGGAGGGTTGGCAACACTCCAATGGCTCCCAACGTTCTGTTTGCCTTTTTGACGCTAACTGCAGATGGAGCAAATGCTTTCAGAGAACTATCTGTGATGATTCCAGTATCAATCTCTCCACTGCCATATCCATGGATAAACATCCCCTTCCTGCTCCAATTCACCACTCCCCTGTTTATATGTCGGAGGGTCACAATAGCTCTTTTTGCCATAGCTCTGCACTGGGAGCTCGTGTTCAGGTGCTTGTCCTTTATGATCCCTAAATCCCTTTCACTGCCATGGCACTCCAGGTTATAGTTCCCCATTCTGCCGTGTGGCCTGCAATCCTTGTTTCTAGATGTGCCATTTTGGATTTGGCTGCACTCAAATACATTTTAATGGGCCCAGTTTACCCAACAATCCTACTCCCTTTGTTTGACTACCTTGTCCTTGTCACTGTTTGCTACTCTGCCCTCTTTGGCTCATCTGCAAATGGCCTGAGCAGGGCTTTTATATTTACTCCTAGATCACTGATGCAAACACTGAATAGCATCAGGCCTAGAGCTGATCCCTGCAGAAGATCACACCACCAAGTGATGATGATTCCCCATTGAAAACTACTTTTTGAGACACTGCTTAGCCAGATTTTAATCCATGCAGCGTCTGCTCTCTTTATATTGTACTGAGCTAGTTTTTAATCAGGATGCCAGGCGGTATAAAATCAAACACTTTGCACAAGTCTAAGAATATTACATCTACACAATTATTTTTACCAACTAAACTTCTCATCTCAAAGAATGAAATCACATTGCTTTAACAAGATTTATTTCCCACAAAACCTTATTGATTGGCATTAGTTATCCTTTAACAATTGATTTCTGTATCAGAATTTCCATTATTTTGCCTAAGGTTAATGTCACGCTGTGACGTAGTAGGGGGTGCTGTACACTCTTGTGGCCCTGCGTCTACTCTGGTTTGGCATTCACTGGTTGCTGTGTTGTGCTGTGGGTGACCCCTACTGGCCTCTGCTGCTCTGCAGAGACTGTGTGTGTCTGTGTGCACTGCCCATAGAATCACAGAACCATAGAGCTGGAAGAGACCTCAGGAGGCCATCAAGTCCAGCCCCCTGCTCTAGGCAGGACCAATCCCAACTAAATCAACCCAGCCAGGGCTTTGTCAAGCCGAGACTTAAACACCTCTAGGGATGGAGACTCCAGTACTTCCCTAGGTAACCCATTCCAGTGCTTCCCCACTTTCCTAGTGAAATTGTTTTTTCTAATACCCAACCTGGAGCTCTCCTACCACAACTTGAGACCATTGCTCCTTGTTCTGCATCTGTCACTACTGAGAACAGCCTCTCTCCATCCTCTTTGGAACCTCCCTTCTGGAAGTTGAAGGCTGCTATCAAATCCACCCTCACTCTTCACTTCTGCATACTAAACAGACCCAACTCCCTCAGCCTCTCCTCATAGGTCATATCCTCCAGCCCCCTAATCATTTTGGTTGCCCTCTGCTGGGCCCTCTCCAATGCATCCACATCCTTTCTGTAGTGGGGGGCCCAGAACTGGACACAATACTCCAGATGAGGACTCACCAAAGCCAAATAAAGGGGAATAATCACATCTCTAGATCTGCCAGCACTGCTCCTTCTAATGCACCCTAATATGCCATTAGCCTTCTTGGCTTCAAGAGCACCCTGTTGACTCATCTCCAGCTTCTCATCCAATGTAGCCCCCAGGTCCTTTTCTACAGAACTACTACTTGGCTGGTTGGTCCCCAGCCTGTAACAATCATAGAATCATAGGACTGGAAGGGACTTCAAGAGGTCATCGAGTCCAGCCCCCCACCCTCAAGGCAGGACCAAGCTCTGTCTACACCATCCCTGACAGATGTCTATCTAACCTGTTCTTAAATATCTCCAGAGAGGGAGATTCCACCACCTCCCTTGGCAATTTATTCCAATATTTGACCACCCTGACAGTTAGGAATTTTTTCCTAATGTCCAATCTAAACCTCCCTTGCTGCACTTTAAGCCCATTACACCTTGTCCTGTCCTCAGAAACCAAGAGGAACAAATTTTCTCCTTCCTCCTTGTGACACCCTTTTAGATATTTGAAAACCGCTATCATGTCCCCCCTTAATCTTCTTTTTTCCAAACTAAACAAACCCAGTTCATGAAGCCTGGCTTCATAGGTCATGTTCTCTAGACCTTTAATCATTCTTGTCGCTCTTCTCTGTACCCTTTCCAATTTCTCCACATCTTTCTTGAAATGTGGCGCCCAGAACTGGACACAGTACTCCAGCTGAGGCCTAACTAGTGCAGAGTAGAGCGGCAGAATGACTTCACGAGTTTTGCTTATAACACACCTGTTGATACAACCTAGAATCATATTTGCTTTTTTTGCAGCAGCATCACACTGTTGACTCATATTCAACTTGTGGTCCACTATGACCCCTAGATCCCTTTCCGCCATGCTCCTTCCTAGACAGTCGCTTCCCATCTTATATGTATGGAACTGATTGTTCCTTCCTAAGTGGAGCACTTTGCATTTCTCTTTATTAAACCTCATCCTGTTTACCTCTGACCATTTCTCTAACTTGCTAAGGTCATTTTGAATTATGTCCCTATCCTCCAAAGAAGTTGCAACCCCACCCAGTTTGGTATCATCTGCAAACTTAATAAGCGTACTCTCTATCCCAATATCTACATCATTGATGAAGATATTGAACAGTACGGGTCCCAAAACAGACCCTTGAGGAACTCCACTTGTTATCCCTTTCCAGCAGGATTTAGAACCGTTAACAACAACTCTCTGACTACGGTTATCCAAGCAATTATGCACCCACCTTATCGTGGCCCTATCTAAGTTATATTTGCCTAGTTTATCAATAAGAATATCATGCGAGACCGTATCAAATGCCTTACTAAAGTCTAGGTATATGACATCCACCGCTTCTCCCTTATCCACAAGGCTCGTTATCTTATCAAAGAAAGCTATCAGATTAGTTTGGCATGACTTGTTCTTCACAAACCCATGCTGGCTATTCCCTATCACTTTATTACCTTCCAAGTGTTTGCATATGATTTCCTTAATTATCTACTCCATTATCTTCCCTGGGACAGACGTTAAACTGACCCGTCTGTAGTTTCCTGGGTTGTTCTTATTCCCCTTTTTATAGATGGGCACAATATTTGCCCTTTTCCAGTCTTCTGGAATCTCCCGTCTGCCATGATTTTTCAAAGATCATAGCTAAAGGCTCAGATACCTCCTCTATCAGCTCCTTGAGTATCCTGGGATGCATTTCATCAGGACCTGGTGACTTGCTGACATCTAACTTTCCTAAGTGATTTTTAACTTGTTCTTTGTGTATCCTATCTTCTAAACTTACCCTCTCTCTGCTTGTATTCACTACGTTAGGCACACCTCCAGACTTCTCGGTGAAGACCGAAACAAAGAAGTCATTGAGCATCTCCGCCATTTCCAAGTTTCCTGTTACTGCTTCTCCCTCCTCACTGAGCAGTGGGCCTACCCTGTCCTTGGTCTTCCTCTTGCTTCTAATGTATTTATAAAAGGTCTTCTTGTTTCCCTTTATGCCTGTAGCTAGTTTGATCTCATTTTGTGCCTTTGTCTTTCTAATCTTGCCCCTGCATTCCCGTGTTGCTTGCCTATATTCATCCTTTGTTATTTGTCCTAGTTTCCATTTTTTATAGGACTCCTTTTTTATTTTGAGATCATGCAAGATCTCCTTGTTAAGCCAAGCTGGTCTTTTGCCATATTTTCTATCTTTCCTACACAGCGGAATTGTTTGCTTTTGGGCCCTTAACAACGTCCCTTTGAAATACTTCCAACTCTCCTCAGTTGTTTTTCCCTTCAGTCTTGCTTCCCATGGGACCTTACCTACAAGTTCTCTGAGTCCCAAGTGCAGGACTCTGCACTTCTCCTTGTTGAACCTCATCAGATTTCTTGTGGCCCAATCCTCCAATTTGTCTAAGTCACTCTGGACCCTATCTCTGCCCTCAAGCGTATCTACCTCTCCCCCTAGCTTAGTGTCATCTGCAAACTTGCTGAGGGTGCAATCCATCCCCTCATCCACGTCGTTAATAAAGTTATTGAACAAAACCGGTCCGAGAACTGAACCTTGGGGCACTCCACTAGAAACCGACCACAATCCTGACACTGAGCCGTTGATCACTACCCGCTGGGCCTGGCCTTCTAGCCAGCTTTCTATCCATCTTACTGTCCATTTATCCAATCCACATTCCCTTAACTTGCTGGTAAGAATACTGTGGGAGACCGTATCAAAAGCCTTGCTAAAGTCAAGGTATATAACATCCACTGACTTTCCCATGTCCACCGAGCCAGTTACCTCATCCTAGAAGCTAATCAGATTGGTCAGGCACAACTAGCCCTTTGTGAATCCATGCAGACTATTCCTGATCACTTTCCTCTCTTCGAAGTGCCTCAAAATGGATTCCTTAAGGATCCCTTCCATGATTTTTCCAGGAACCGAGGTAAGACTGACCGGCCTATAGTTCCCTGGATTGTCCTTCTTCCCTTTTTTAAAGATGGGCACTACATTTGCCTTTTTCCAATCATCCAGGATCTCTCCCGATCTCCACGACTTTTCAAAGATAATGGCCAAAGGCTCCTCAATGACATTTGACAACTCCCTCAGTACCCTCGGATGCATTAAGTCCAGACCCATGGATTTGTGTACGTTTAGCTTCCCTGGGGGGGGGGGGGGAGGGAGTCCCCTCAGGGCAGGCACGTAGGCCATGGCCTAGCAAGTTCTCACCTGACCGGGGAAGGAGTTTGAACTCCCTGGGGGAGTGAAGCAAAATGCAGGACAATGTAGCACTTTAAAGACTAACAAGATGGTTTATTAGATGATGAGCTTTCGTGGACCAGACCCACTTCCTCAGATTAAAAAAAAAAAAAAAAAAAAAAAGTGGGGAGTGAGTGATCGGTGGCTAGGAGAGGGGGTGTTTTTAGTGTGCGGAAGATGAGGAAAGCAGACCTAGGACAATATAGGGAGTTCAGGGGCCTGTGAACCCTTCCCCACCCCCCACAAGGGAACTAAGGCTGTCTGCCCATCCTCCTATGTCTACATGGAGCTTATGCTGTGCTGTATCGCTGAGAAGCAATACAACCTTCTTGTCTAGTCCATGGCAGAGTCACATCTGGCTGCAGATGAGGGTGCAGGGTTGGGGGTCCCTGACGCACTGTCACGGTGGGATGCACTGCACCCCATGGATGGAGCTTCCAGCAGCAAGTGACTGGATGCAGAAGAAAGAAGGGGGCTTGCAAGAGCCAGGCATGCTGGAGGCAGAGTGAAGTGATTCTTGGGAGTTGTGGGGCGCTGCAGCATCGGCCGGTGAGTCTGCACCCCGGGGAACAACAGGGAGATGGCCTACACCCGACTCCTGAAGGCAGACATTGTGGGGCAGTGCAAGAAGAGCGGCCTGCCTATGGGGAAAGCAACCAAGGCCCAGCTGATTGCCTGGCTGGAAGAGAATGACCAGTCCAGGGGCCTGGATCCTGTCCCAACAGGGAACAGCCAGACCCCCCCGGGCGCGTCTCAGACTCTCAGTCAGGAGGAAGGTCTAGAGTCCGTCAGACAGACTCGGTGCCCACCAGGCCATGCTCTGCCAGCAGTGGCTCGTCTCGGGCGGGCTGGAGCTGTGACTGCTGGAGATCAAGCTAAGGCTAAAGGAATTGGAGCCCAAGAGAAAGAGATGGAGCATGAGGACCGTAGGGAGGAAAGCCAGGAACGGGAGAAGGGGAGCCAGGACAGAGAGACACAGTAGCAGCATGAGCAGGCCATGGTGGAGCTGAGAAACCGAGGGGCCCCGGCTGCAGTGAGTGGGGAGAGTCCAGGGGGCCCGGAATGGCCAGACACTTTAAGAAGCTAGTGCTGGCCCAATGTAAGGATGTAGGGGACATGGACGGGTTTCTTAGCTCCTTTGAGCAAGCCTGTGAGCTACACCAGGTCCCCGCAGCTGACTGGCTCCAGCAGCTCACCCCCTTGCTGGATCAGAAGACCGCAGGGGTGCTCAACCAGCTGGAGATTCTGCAGCTGGGTGACTACGAACGGGTCAAACAGGCCTTGCTGCACAAGTTCGGGGTGAACCCCGAGACGTACAGGAAGAAGTTCCGGGATGCGCTGAAGGGGCCAGAGGAGCCCTACGTGGATCTGGCCTCCCGCCTGGCGCAATCCTGCCGCAAGTGGGTGTTCGGGGTGGGGGCCCCGACCTCAGAGGACCTGGTTAAGCTGATGATCCTGGAACAGTTCTATGAAGCGTGCCCACCCAGCCTGAGGCTGTGGATCAGGGACCAGAAGCCAAAGGACCCCCCATGACATAGGGAGGCTGGCGGACAAGTTCATGGACAGCCGGTCCAAGTGTGAAAGGGAATCCCAGAGAGAAAGGGACTCACACAGAGACCGTTATCAGCTGAGCAACAAAGGAAATCCCCTACGGGTGGAGTCCAAGAGACAGGGGCCAGCGATCCTTCCGCCAGAGGGCCAGCCAGGGCCTGGATGGAGCCAGCCCGAAGGGACCCACAGGACTTAACCTGCCATCACTGTAGGCAAAGAGGCCACAAGAGGGATCAGTGCCCCAGGCACCAGGACAGGCCCCACAACTTGGGACTTCCCAGGGTTAACTGGGTGGGGCTGGAAGAGGAGCAGGCTGCCCCGGGGGCAAGCGCTGGCAGGTCCCTCTCAGCTCAGGGGGGAGGCTGCTCAGGCCAGCTCCTCCGGGAGACCTGAGACTCCGGAGGCAGATTTCTCCATGTACCAGGTGGGGGCGGGGCAGCCCCTGCGGAGCGAGTGCCTCGTGCCCCTGGAAGTGGATGGCAGGAAAGTGACGGGTTTCTGGGACACGGGGGCGGAGGTGACGCTGCCCCGGCCCAATGTAGTAGCCCCAGACCACATGGTGCCCAATATCTAACTGACCCTGAGGGGCATAGATGGGTCCCCATCTAAGGTGCCTATAGCCTGGGTGCATCTGAAGTGGGGGGCTCAGGAGGGCCCCAAGGAAGTGGGAGTGCACCAGCACTTGCCTACATAGGTGCTAATGGGGAGAAGCCTAGAGGAATGGCCAGAAGGACCCCGCAATTCTCTGGTAACCACCTGTAGCCAGAGGCAGTGAGAGGCTGGTGACCCTGACCCAGGGGAAGGCTCCCTGCAGGGGGCACGGGGTCCTGACCCAGCAGACACGGGGCCCAGCAGGGCTGGGACCCCGGATTCAGGCAGGGGAGGGGAACAGGTCCCTGTCCCTGCCCCAGCTGCTGAATTCCAAGCTGAGGTGCAGGCAGATCCCTCCTTACAGAAGGTAAGGGACCGGACTGGCCTCGGTGCAGCTGAGCCCCTGGGGAGAGGCTGCTAGGAAAGGTTCTTGTGGGAGAAAGGATTCCTGTACCGGGAATGGCTCCCCGGCAGGGAAGGTGGGGACGTGGGCTGCCCCAGGCTGCTGTATCTGGCCCATGATGTCCCATTCGCGGGGCATCGGGGTATTCAGCGCACCCAGCTGAGGCTGCTTCACACCTTTTACTGGCCCGGGATATTTACGGCTGTGCAGAAGTACTGCTTGTCCTACGACTCCTGCCAGAGGGCCCAGGAAGCCCAAGACTGGGGGAAAGCAGCCTTGAGGCACTGGCCCATCACAGAGGCGCCTTTCCAGAAGGCAGCAATAAATATAGTGGGGCCTATCGGCCAGGCAACCCAGGCAGGGAAGAAATACATCCTGGTGGTGTGGATTTGGCTACCGGCTGCCCTGAGGCTGTGGCTCTGCCCTCTATCAAGGCAGACAGGGTGGCAGACGCACTGCTGGCCATTTTCAGCAGGGTGGGGTTTCCCCAGGAGGTCCTCATGGACCAGAGGTCCAACTTCACATCGGCCCTGCTCCAGGGCTTGTGGGAGAAGCACGGGGGCCAGTTCACCTGGACCCCAGCATATCGCTCCCGGTCCAACAGGCTGGTGGGAAGGTTCCAGGGGTCCCTGAAGCAGATGCTGGAGGCCTTTATGCACTGTCACCCGCAGGACTGGGACAAGTACCTGCCCCACTTGCTGTCTGCACACAGGGAGGTGCCCCAATGGTCCACCAGGTTCTCCCTGACTGAGGTATGGTGCAGAAGGGGAAGGAGCCCCCTGGGCTTTCTGAGAGAGTTATGGAAGGGCGAGGCCTCCGTGGATGGAGAGTTGGGGGTGGAGGACATCCTGGCTTTCCGGGAAAGGCTCGCTGAACTGATGGGCCCAGCCAGAGAGACCCTGGGCAGAGCCCCAGGGAAGCAGAAGGGTTGGTACAACCACAGAGGGTGGGACCACATCGGCCCCCTCAAAGTCATCCAGCAGCCGAACAAGGCGGAACTGGCTCCTGCAGGGCACACTGTGGCAGGCCCAAGCAAAGGGGAGCACCAATGTCACAGCCGCTGCTTTACCCGGCAGGGGACCCGAACTTCCCAAGGCCACAGGCGGAGTGATCCCGCTCAGTTTGCTTGGAGGGGGAGAGAGCCACTGTGACGATGCATCGGGGACCCCCGACCCTGCACCCTCATCTGCAGCCAGATGTGACTCTCCGCCAGGCAGTAGACTAGAAGGTTGTATTGCTTCTCAGCGATACAGCACAGCATAGGCTCGATGTAGACATAGGAAGATGGGCAGACAGCCTTAGTTTCCTTGGGGAGGGGGGGGTGGAAGGTTCACAGGCCCCTGAACCTCCTATCAGGGTGGCCCATGAACCTAGGCAAACTAGGCAGTTGCCTAGGGCGTCACTGGCCCGGGCACCCGATGATGTCACAGGGCCCCGGGGCGCCCCGTGATTACGTCACGGCCATGCAGGCGGGGGCGCCGATTGTGCGTTCCACCTGGGGCGCCAGCGGCCTCAGGCCGCTCCTGCCCCCTATACTGTTCTAGGTCTGCTTTCTTCATCTTCCCCATGCTAAAAACACCCCCCCTCCCAGCCACAGATTACTCACGCCCCCCAGGTAGCCACCCCCCTTCCTTTGTTCAAACTCCTTCCCCTGGCCAGGTGAGAAGTTGTTAGGCCATGGCCTACGTGCCTGCCCTCAGGGACCACCCCTCCCTTCCCCTTCCCCCGGCTAGGCAGTGACACAGACACACACACCATCTCTGCAGAGCAGCACAGGCCAGTAGGGGTCACCCACAACACAACACAGCAACCAGTGAATGCCAAACCAGAGTGGAGCCAGGGCCACAAGCGTGTACAACACACCCCACTAGGTCACACAGGCTAACCAGACTATAGTTACCTGGGTCATCCCGCTTGCCCTTTTGGAATATTGGTATAGAAGCAACACTTCCAGTCTTCTGAACTGTCCCCAGCATCCAAGTTTTATTGAAAATTACTGTCAGCAGGCCAGAGATCTTTTAGGTGCCTTGGGTCCAAGTTAGCCAGGCCTGCTATTTTAAAATGTGTATCCCTTGTACATATTGTTTAACATTAACTCCTTTGAGGAGTAAGGCGCCATTTGATCCTTCTAAATAGTAATCAAGGAGGCCTGTGCTCTGTCCCCAGAAAACAGAGATCCCCTGCTGAAGTAATGGGTAGAAGTGATCTAGGTTCAATCCCTGACTAATTTAGGCACTGATTATAGGGACATACAGACTGGATCAGACTCATGGCTCATTCAGTATCCCACCTGTGACAGCAACCAGCATCAGCTGCTTCAGAGGAAGGAAAGAATATCTAGGGAAACTCTCAGGTTAATGTTTGATCCACTTAAGTGTGCTTTGATTGTACAGGGAGAGCTGAGAGGAGAACTTCTGCCAACCCTAGAGGCTATAAATCTATGGAGTTTACCTTTAGCTATTGGCAACCACCTTTTAGAGCAGTTAGCTTACCTCACAATAACTGTATCTCTTCAAACCGTTCATTCTAGTCATAGTGCACATGCTCTATGCTCAGGAGTTTGGAACATTCTCAGCTGCAACATCAATTGGGGTGGTGCCTGTGTAACCACCACCAGGTGGATTTGAACCTAGGCCCTCTGGAGTTGAGTCTAGGAGCCTCTACCCCCTGGGCTAAAAGCCAGCTGGCTCCCAGCCTGTGCTGTAGAGGTCTCTTGATCTTAACTGTTGCTGTGGTCTAGGTACCACTTGTATTGCTCAGTAACCACACTAGGTATGTGAGTTACACCTGCATTCTGCAAACCCTTGCTTTTCCCCTCCTGCAGACACAAAATATAGACCCCAACCAGCACTCACATGCTCCCTTTTGAGCAACAGGAAAAGAGGGTGGCTCATGATAAGTGCATATGAAGAGCATCTTCAAGAATCAGAATTATTATATCACAAGTAGCCATGTTTTCTTTGTGTGCCTGTCTACGTGGATCCTGCTCATGGCAATTAGCCAGCAGCTGACTGCTGTGTAGGATGGGAAGCTGGAGTTCATCTGAAGAAGGACAGTGGTGCCACCCTACCCAATGGGGCGTCTGAGCTAGAAGTCACCATCAGAGACTAATGGTGAGTGAATGTATGACCTGAAGACCATGTTGCTGCTACTGCATGCTGTCAAAGCAGCCTGGACTCTGGTAGATCAAAGTTCCACTATGATGTGAAGGGCTCAGCTTATCAGTGGCACAGGCTATTCTGATACAGTCAGAAATCCATTTAGAGTCTTTGTGCTGAAACAGCCTTTCCTTTTACTCTAATAACAAATGATATAAACAGCATAGGTGATTTACACAAATCTTGCCTTGTGAAGATTATACCAAAATGCCTTTTTAAAATCCAAGGTGTGTAGCTTTGTCTCTCCTCTAGAAAGATGAGGCCTTGGAAAAAACATTGGCAAGTGGATTTAATGAATAATACAGAAATCCAACATCACTTTCAGAATAATTTTAGGGCGAGGTCTCATTGTTACCCTGTCTGCATGAAATATTGTATATGGAGGGTTGCCATCACAGCCTGAATCTCTCATTCTGCGTGCTAAAATGATTGTGGTTTTTCAATGAGGTGATAAGAAAGATGACAATGGTTCACATAAAAGAACCATAAGGCACAAGAGCATCATGTTCAATTCCCATGGGCCAGCTATTTTCCTTATAGGTTCCTTATAAGACCCTTTATACATCATGATCCATATGATGTGAAAACACTAAGGCTCCCGTAGTGGTGGACAGAAGGCCAAAATTGCTGTAACATGAACCTTGCCTGAATTAATGGGCAACGCTGATTGCTTCCAAAACATTCTAGAATCGTAAGTATAGAAACTTGTCATGGAACATAGCCGTGTGAGAATGATGAGAGAGAAGAACATTTCCATTTGGCCACATAGGTTCTCCTAGTAAATAGTTTTCACTCTGTAACAAGAGATCTTGAATTTCTAATGAACAGTTACTCTTCTACTGATGGCATCCACGCTATGCAAACAGGGCATGGGTGAAGAATTAGGCCAGAATGCTGAGAGATTCGGTCCATCTGGCTAGGCAGACTACTGAATCACTCTTTGGACAGAAGCAGTAGAGCTGAGTCCCAGACTTGGTGAGATCAGGCCAGACCTACTGGAATGATTCAAACATTGTTCTGTCTCTCTTTCTACAACATACTCAGAATGAAAATGCAAGACAAAAAAGCGTATATTAGGTGATTTGAGCAGGGAACCATAAAAACATTTGCTATGGATCACAGGCTTTTCTCCCTTGGGTATAGAAAATGTGACACTTCTGTTTCCTGTTGAAGGTTAACATGTCCACTTGAGGAATTCTCATTCTCAGAAGATCCATCCCACATAAAGGAGAATGCTTAAAACCTGACAATGGCATAGCACCAGTTAATATAGTAAGCAGTTACTATCTACTGAACTAACTGCACAGGTACTATTAATTAACTATTTACAAAAGCTCTCTGACCATCTCACTATCGCCACCAGTAATTGTGCAGTAGAACCCTAAGGAAGCTCTAAGATCTCGGGTAAGAGGGAAGTGAGAAGGACTGGGACAGAGCTACACAAGGAGCTACAGGGGGTAAAGGACAGGATTGCCATCTTAAGGGGTACTGCTGGGCAAAGCTCCCCAGCTTTGGTGCACTGGGCACATGCACACCTGAGTGGAATGCACATCTGAAACATGCAAAGAACCATGAAGCTTTTCTCATTGTCACTCCATTGACCTCACTCAGTTGTTACCAATGATCTCACACCTCTGTCTACGTCATAGAAACAACTTGTGGGAAAGTCCTGGTAATTGAGGGTATGGCTACACCACAGAGTTTTTTCTGAAAAACGTAAATTTTTCTGAAAAAACTTCAATTATGTCCACACTGCAATCGCATTCTTTTGAAAAAAAATTGAAAGAACAGAGGGGTTTTTCCAGCATTGGTAATCCTCTTTCTACGAGGAAGAAGGCTTTTTCCAAAAGAGCTCTTTTGGAAAAAGGTGCGTGTGGACGGGGAAGAGGGAGTTCTTTCAGAAGAGGAAAGAGGAAAAAGCACAGGTACTCTGGTGGCCACTCTGTCCATAGTAATCACAGTTTAAATGTGAGATAGTATCCATTCAATGAGGATGCTATCTTTCCAAAAAGCTTTGGCAGTGTGGATGTGATCTTTTGGAAGAAGTTTTTTCAAAAGATCTCTTCTGGAAAAGCTTCTTCCAAAAGAAGCCTGCAATCTAGATGCAGCCTAACTGACCCTCTATACAAGCGGAGCTGAACAACTTTTTTACAGCTCTCTGGTGTAATTCCACAGTAGATAAATCCTATCAGCCAACATGGCGTATCCTGACCTGGAGGCTAGCTAAGGAGTAGATTTTTCTCCTCCAAAGATTCAGTGTTTTTGGTTCTTTATTCTCCATCTTATAATTCACGGATTGCTTGGATCCTTCTATTAGTGCAGTTACTACTAAGGATAAAGGCAAGTAAAAAACGTAAATTCAAACCCATTTGATGGAATTTCATGTCTCCAGTTCACATGCTTGGATGTGGCAGAGACTGAAGCTGGAATAGAAAGATCTAAAATTCCCTCCTAGATTAGCAATACCACTATACTCTGGGATGTAGGCTGTAAAATTGGAAATAGTTTATATGCCTTTTCTTGTGCCATCTCCAGAGAAACAGAGAAGGTTCCAGCCATCCTCTTAAGCAACTCCTGGAATGAGTTAAAGTCACCTATGGTAGCAGGGACATAAGGAGGCATCTGATGAAAATGATAAAAAAGGAGGTGCAGGTGGATCTTTCTGATAGCTCTGTATTGTTTTCTTCATTAATTTGCTGCTGCTTTTCCTGAATGTTTCCCTTGCAGATGAGTGAGAGAGATGAGCTCACAGGCTCAGGTTCAGTTTTGTCTCTGGACCTTGGTGCAGGTAGTGGAAATTGTCCCTGAAAATAAAACAAATATGGAAAAATGGCCAGATCTGCAACCTCTACAGACATGATCCACCAGGCCAAGAAGGAGGCACCCAAGGAGCAAGGGGAGGCTGAGAAACATGACCTCTGTATGAAAAATAGCAAGACCAGTCCTTTGCTTTTCTATGTCCTTGGATTGGCCCACCGAGAATTGAGGCAGGCTGGGGGAAGGGTTTCTATTGCAAATAGGAGACAAAGAAGAGGACAAAAAGATTTCCCAGGGAGGAGATACCCTTGGGGAATATGACTCTCTCCTAAGCAATGTGTCAGTCATTAAGGGGAATTGCCTCTCCAACTGGAAGGACAAGTCTTGAAATGTGGAGATATGGGTTCAGCCTTGAGGTAGCCAAACTACTATGTTATAGCTACATACAATATTTTTTGCCAGCTGGTTCAAAATGAAATACTGTGAAACAAACTAATAACTGCAGTAACCACAAAAACTTTGTACCTTCAAACTAACTCATGGAAGAGAGAGGTTGTTCTGAGTCTGCCACCGTGTGCTCAAAGTCGCAGTTGGAGTCATTCTGCCCTTTCTGCTCTTAGGAAAGAAGGGTGAGAGGAGTCTACAGGGTGCACGTGTGACCCCTTCTTGACATTGCTGGTGAAATGCCCATTTGAGGTGTGTATGTCCCAGCCTGACAAAGCCCTGCCTGGGATGCTTTGGACAGGGAATTGGACTCGATGACTCCTGAGGTCCCTTCCAGTCCCAGGATTCTATGATTCTATGAAAACATTGCATAATCCTGTGTAAGCGGCAGTGGGATCCATAGACAGACACGGCTCCTATAAGGTGGGCACATAACTAGATAGATAACTACTCTCAGAGATAGTATCAGAGGGGTAGCCGTGTTAGTCTGAATCTGCAAAAGCGACGAGGAGTCCTGTGGCACCTTATAGACTAACTGAAGTGTAGGAGCATAAGCTTTCGTGGGCAAAGACCCACTTCGTCACAAGCATGTCTACTCTCAGAGAGTAGTTATTAACTGTCACACTGGAAGGGCATAACAAGTGGGCTTCCGCAGGGGACTGTTTTGGGACCGGTTCTGTTCAATATCTTCATCAACCATTTAGATATTGGCATAGAGCGTAGGCTTATTAAGTTTGCAGATGATATCAAGCTGGGTGGGGTTGCAACTGCTTTGGAGGATAGGGTCAAAATTCAAAATGATCTGGACAAACTAAAGAAATGGTCTGAGGTAAACAGGATGAAGTTTAATAAGGACAAGTGCAAAGTGCTCCACTTAGGAAGGAATAATCCATTACACACATACAGAATGGGAAGTGACTATCTAGGAAAGAGTACTACAGAAAGGGATTTAGGAGTCATAGTGGTCAGCAAGTTAAACATGAGTCAACAGTGTGACACTGTTGCAAAAAAAGGAAACATGATTATGGGATGCATTAACAGGAGTGTTGTGAGCAAGACACGAGACGTCATTCTTCCACTCTACTCTGCACTGATTAGGCCTCAATTGGAGTATTGTGTCCAGTTCTGGGCGCCATATTTCAAGAAAGATGTGGAGAAATTGAAGAAGGTCCAGAGAAGAGCAACAAGAATGATTAAAGGTCAAGAAACATAAAGCTATTAGGCAAGGCTGAAGGAATTGGGCTTGTTTAGTTTGGAAAGGACAAGACTGAGAAAGGACATGATAGTGGTTTTCAGGTATCTAAAAGGGTGTCACAGGGAGGAGGGAGAAAAATTATTCTCCTGGGCCTCTGAGGATAGGACAAGAAGCAATGGATTTAAACTGCAGCAAGGGAGGTTTAGGTTAGACATCAGGAAAAACTTCCTGCCAGTCAGAGTGGTTAAACACTGGAATAAATTGTCTAAGGAGGTTGTAGAATCTCCATCACTGGAGATATTTAAGAACAGGTTAGACAGACACCTGTCAGGGATGATCTAGATGGTGCTTGGTCCTGCTGTGAGGGCAGGGGACTGGACTCAATGACCTCTCAAGGTTCCTTCCAGTTCTAGTGTTCTAGGATTCTATGATAAAAAGAAAGTGGGATTTTTCTCGGCTAAAGAAAGAACAGGGGCAGACCTCAGCAATCTCAGGGTTTGTAAATCTTTACGTGACCCAGCTGAGCTTTTGGGGAAAACCAGGATATTTTACATGCTGATCCCAATACCTGTATAACTTTGGCTACCACCAATAGATTTCTGATCTCACCGGAAACTGAGTAAACAAAGTCAGCTTTTAACCCAGGGACTGAAAAGCTGCTCCCTTTTAGAATCCCAAACTTTTGTTTATTGATAAGGCTCTGAAGTGTTTGGAAAATAACTCCTCTGCTCCAATTCTGAAGAATCCAGGTTATGCATACTACATATATACGCATTCAACAAACACTGAGAAATTCTCTCAGGAAGAAGGCCAGAGCCGATATGGTTCTGTGTGTGCGCTGAAGTATACTAGTTATGTTGGAATATTTTAATAGCAGCTAAGTGGTAAAACTCTGTCTAAGGAAGATCTGCTAAATGAGGCCAACAGAGTGGGCTGTAAGTGCCTGGCACTTAGCTTTTATGTCATTTTGGTGCTGAATATAACGGCCCCTCCAGTTTGTGTGTTTGTTCAAGCCATAAGAGATAGTGTCAGATTTGCACATGAAGGCCAGTTCCGCAGGCTCGTTCTCCAGCTGATTCCTGAAATGACTTTCTAAAAGGACAGCCACCTTTACATCCATTAGTGGACACAAATCAGATGTCTGACATGGTAACACACAGAAACCTGCTAGGGAGCATTGAAGCTTCCCCGGGCATTCACCAATGGATGTAAAGATGGCTGTCCTCTTACAAAGTCATTCCAGGAATCAGCTGGAGAATGAGCCTGCGGAACTGGCCTTCATGTGCAAGTTTGACACTCTCTCTTATGGCTTGAACAAACACACAAACTAGAGGGGCTGGGATATTCAACACCCAAATGACATCACAAGCTAAGCGCTGGGCACTTCCAGCCCACTCTGTTAGCCTCACTTAGCACGGACATTTCAATTGAACATTTCCCCCTTTCCCTCACCCCTCTTCTCTGCTTTATATTTGAACCTCTGTGCCTCTTGCTCCATATCTGTCAGCTGAAGAATTGATTTGTGCCCACAACAGCGCATGATACTATCTACGTATTTAAGGTGCTACAGGACCATTGTTGTTTTGTAAGGTTTTTTAGTTACAGACTAACTCAGCTGCCCTTCTGAGACTAAGGAAGGCTGGTGATTTACCACCTAATAGCTTCTATGTAAAAGCTATTAAGCATTCCAAATACTGCTTACAATGTTCCTCTGTGCATAAAATTTTTTCTAAGAAGTTTTGTTGTCCTTTCTTGCTGAAGGTGGCAGGGGATTGTTATTAAAACTTATGTTCAGGATTATGTATGTAACAGCCTGTCAGAGTTAACTGTATAATGCTTTCTGAAAAGTCTTGAAGTGACAGAATTCTGACCTGTGCAGCAGCAGAGTTAAAACAAGTGCCAGAAAGGGGGGTGTTCTGAAGATGTACATAATATTTACATCCAGCACTTATTACACAAAGGGCACGCAAACAGGGTCTGCCACTTGTTACCTAAGCATCCCACTTTGCTACTCCAGTCTCTGCAATGAATACACATTGCATACAACCTAGAATTCAAGGTCTTTGTCCTGATATTCCCAGTTCTCTGTGGGATAGTCCCTAGCTACCTGACAAACTCCCTCTTCCACTGTGACTTTGGCTTTCCACAACAGCTGCATTCCACCGCAATGAAGCGGTTGATCAAAGGGCAGAGAAGTTTGATATGAGCAGAACCAACATTGTGGCACCCATTGCCAGCAAAGACAAACAATGACCAGGAGGATCAGCACATTGAGTATTAAATGTAAAGCTCATGTCTATGTCACAAATTTCCCACTGTAACTTCTTCTTTCACACAAGCAAACAAACAACCCACCCCCAAACTGTTATGGTCTGATCATGTTCTCACTCCCACCAGCAAAGAAACTCAGATACAACAGTGATGCAGGCCAAACAAATCAGAGAAAAAGACAAGTCAATACCTCCAGGTAGGGCACAGGAGTGTCTGGATTCAGAGGATATTCCCTCAGAAGTCGCTCCTCATCCAGGAACTTTCCAGCTCTGCCATTGAAGGCTGGCTGGAAGAGCCCATAGTTCAGAACATCCTTCAGGCTGTGGTTCAAGGTGCAAAGAATGCGCTGTTTGGAGACCCAGATAGGAACATCAGGATTTAGTCGCAGACATTTCTATGGAGAGAAAGAGATTGTGATTGTGATTAGAGGATGGGAATCCAGCATTTCTGTAATTTCATAACCACAGCGGTGAGACTGTGGAACAAGCTTAGAACAGGATATCTACAATCTTTTCCATGTCAGTGGCCAAGTGGCAACAGATGTTCTGATCTTCTGACATGAGAGAGAATCAGATCCATTAAGTTCCATCTCACCTGTCTCCTGTGGTGCCAGAGCAGGATCATTCCCTACAGTCTAATCTACATGATTTTATCCTGTTTGGAAATACAGGTCTTGAGTAATGGGATGTCTAGGAGAGCTTTCAATGGCCCAATACCATACAATTCACTGCAGGATGTTTTCTCCATTATTCAGCTTATATATGCCTATGGAAGGGTGAAGAGGCTCTACTGGATATCCAGAAGTTGGAAGAGCTCACACATATAAACAGAGACAAATTATTTTGCAAGGCTGGGGCCTGAAAGCTCAATTAGGGCCAATGAAGGAACCCAGGAAGGTCTTTAACTATTGGGAAGAGAAGCCTTGCAAAGGAGGCAGAGCTCAACATAAAATGTCTAGACACCATCTCTGACTGCTTCTTGGAACAGCTAGTCCTGGAACCACAATGGAAGAGTCAATTCTTTGTTTAGTCTTACATTGGGCACAGAATCTAGCCCAAGAGGTGAATACAGCTGAACTGCTCAGTAACAGTGACCATAACATAACTACACTGAACATCCTTGGAGGGAAGAAAATACCAAAGAAATCCACCACTGCAGCATTTAACAAAGTGGAACTACACAAAAATTGAAAGGCTTGTTCAATGGAAATTAAAAGGAATAGTCACAAAATTGAAATGCAAACTACGAGATGATTTAAAAACATAAGCCTCAAACTGAGCCTTCTGTCCTTCCACCCTGGCTTCCCTTGCACTAATTATTTACACCACAAAAACTCATCATGTAGCTGTGACACAGAAAATACACTGTGAAGACAAAAATGCATGGGGAGCTGAGAGTTAGGCCACTGGCAGCAAGAAGGAACTGAGAGAGGGAGGGGCATGAGTAAGGATGTTAAAATGCAGTTAATTGACTAGTCATCTAGTCGACAGGCACTTCCGCATTCCTCCTTTGACATGTACAAGAGCCCCCACTGGGCCCACTGGGGCTCTTGTATATTTCAAAGGAGGAATGCAGAACTCCGGTACAGCCCGGGGCCAGCAGGAGGTCCCACTGACTCTGGGCTGCCTTCTTTAAAATGCAGAAGAGTCCCCTGGGGGAGCTTTTGTACATTTCAAGGGAGGAATATGGAAGTGCCTATCAACTAGTCGACTAGTCAAAAAAATATCCGATAAGCAAATGCTTATCAAATAGTCGACTAGTCAACTAGTCTTTAACATCCTTAGGCACAACTGCTCTTAGTTACATCCTTTGAAGAGGCCACAAGGAGGCGTAGGATGTGTGTACGACCCCAGAGGATACTGCTGCAGGAGGAAAGTCCTGAGCTCTCAGTGGCACAAACACCCAGGTGAAACACATGTCTATAACCACCTAAAGAAGAAGCTCCATTTTAATTTTTCTCTGAAGCTACCACACCATTTCCAGTAGGTTGCTCTGGACTGCTGTAGAATCAAAAGAGCCTGCTAAAAAATGTAAGTCAAGCTAGCAACAGAATAGGAAGGGGATAAGTCATGATTAGGGATCCTACTTTTCTGTGATAAAACCCAAATTCTCCAATTAAAAAAAAAATCTGTGCTTTTTCACAATTAAAATGAAACACTCAATTTTACTTTCTCTAGCCACAATACATATCAATTGAACACAGTGTTTTATTGATGTATAGCAGAACTAACCATCTGAGTATCTTTTATCTGGCTTAACCAGGAGATCTTGAGTGATCTAAAAATCAAAAAGGAGTTCTACAAAAAAGGTGAAACTAGGTCAAATTACAAAGGATGAATATACACATATAACACAAACATATAAGAGCAAACTTAGAAAGGCAAAGACACAAAATGAGCTCAGTTTAACTAGAAAAATAAAGAGTAACAAGAAAGCATTCTACAAATATATTAAAAGCAAGAGGAAGACCCCAAGAACAAGGTTGGCCAATTACTCAATGGAGAAGGAAAACCAAGAACAAAAAATGTGAAAATGGCAGAGGTGCTTAACGACTTTTTTGTTTCAGATTTTATCAAGAAGATTGGGAGTGACTGGCCCCTAACATAGTGAATGCCAGCAAAAATGGGGTAGGTTCGGATGCTAAAATAGGGAAAGAACAAGTTAGAAATTACTTGGACAAGTCAGACGTCTTCAAGTCACCAAGGCCTGATGAATGCATCCTAGAATCACAGGCACAGACAGAACTGTCAGTCCCCTGGGCAAGATGGGGGATGGGCAGCTCCACATTCACAGAAGGGGCAAGACCTCAGGTAGAAGGGTCAAGAATAGAACTAGCCAAACTCCGCCAGCTCTTCAATGCCACCTGGAATGTGCTGCCTGGGGCTCCAGCTGCCACACAGCTAAGATGGTTGGGAACCCCAGGTCCTTTTGAATCACTGGGCTGTGGGATAGTTGCCCCATTTGCCTCCCCTGTTGGCAGGCCTGCCTATATTGCTCAAAGAGCTGGCAGAGGAGGTATCTGAGCCATTAGCGATTATTTTTGAAGTCATAGAAATCAGGAGAGATTACAGAAGACCGGAAAAGGGCAAATCTAGTGCCCATCTATAAAAAGGGAAATAAGGACAACCCAAGGAATTACAGACCAGTCAGCTTAACTTCTATACCAGGAAAGATAACGAAGCAAATACTTCAGGAATCCTTCTTCAAACATAGAAGATAATTAGGTGAAAAGTAACAACATGGATTTGTAAAGAACAAAAAATGTCAAACCAACTAGATCACTTTCTTTTATAGGCTAATAAACCTTGTGGATAAGTGGGAAGTGGTAGATGTGGTATATCTAAACCATAGTGAGGCATTTGATATAGTCTTGTGTGGGACACCCAATGTACAGTCAACCTGTGGAACTCCTTGCCAGAGGATATTGTGAAGGCCAGGACTTTAACAAGGGTCAAAAAAGAGTTAGATAAATTCATGGAGGATAGGTCTACTAATGTCTATTAGACAGGATTAGCAGGAATGGTGTACCTAGTTTCTGTTTGTCAGAAGCTGGGAACAGGTGACAGGGGAGAGATCACTTGATGATTCCCTGTTCTGTTCATTCCCTCTGGGGCATCTGGCATTGGCCACTGTCAGAAGACAAGATACTGGGCTAGTGTAGCCAGACACAAAACCCCATCTTGTTTTTCCCCCCCCAGAGAGCAAGAGAAAGGCAGTCAGCCTTTGATGCCCTGGGAACACAGGTTTGCTGCCTGTCCCTGACTCTACCATAAACAGAAACCAGACAGTAAATGGGCTAGCTGACGACCCGGGGCCTCCCGTTGCCCTGATGGCTAGTACCAGTAATTGACACGCCTGCACTGTCCCAGGAGAGGAATCTTCGCCCATCACATACCAGAAGTGCCCATTGTCTGCATTTTCCCAGGTGTGAATTATGCTTTGCACCCTTCGTGGGAAACTTGGCATTCAAAGCCATTTTTCCTAATTGGCCACTTGAGCCCAGGAAGAAGCCTACATGACCCAAGGGGTATAAAAGAGGTTCAGCAGCCCACCCCATTTGAGCTCCAATCATCTATACCTGCTGGCAGGTATTGATTGTCTCCCGAGGTCTGTGGGACGCCCAACCTCGCCCTACTTCTTCCCGAGGGATTGAGAGAAAGACGCTGGCCACGCCAAGTCTGGAACGCAGGGGTGAGACTATATACCTGCTATGTGTCTATTTTGCATGCATTTAATAAGAGCTCAGAGAACCAAAGGGTTTCATGGTACCTGTAAGTGACTTATTAGTGTAATTTCTGTCCTGTCCTTTGTAGTGTTTGTGTTATCTGTAACACAGTAGTAGCATTTAACAACTAAGTTTACCCTGTAACAATAAATAGTAACTGTTTAAGCTTTAACCTGACTCCTTCAGTTGCTGTAACAGAACCAAGCACAATTTAAAAGAACTTCAGCCGGTCATAAGGGACTCACTGCCCTGACCGTCGGCTGACAGCTAGATGGACTGATTCAGCTGACCCAGTATTCTTATGTTCTTCTGACCATCTCATTAACAAACTAGGTGGAACTACTACAAGATGGGTGTATAACTAGTTAAATAATCATTCACAGAGAGTAGTTATCAATGTTTCACAGTCATACTGGAAGGGTATAACAAGACAAGTTCCACAGGGATCAGCTCAGGGACCAGTTCTGTTCAACATTTTCATCAATGGTTTAAATAATGACAAAGAGAGTACCATTATTATTAAGTTTGCAGATGATATCAAGCTGGAAAGCGTTGCAAGTGCTTTGGAGGACAGGGTCATAATTCAAAATGATCTGGACAAACTGGTGAAATGGTCTGAGATAAATAGGATGAAAGTCAATAAGGACAAATGCAAAGGACTCCACTTAGGAAGGAAAAGTCAGTTGCATACATTCAAAATGGGAAATGACTGTCTAGGAAGGAGTACCGTAGCTAGAGAGCTAGGGTCACAGAAGACCACAAGTTAAATATGAGTCAACAGTGTGACACTGTTGCAAAAAAAGCAAACATCATTCCAGTATGTAATAACAGGAGTGTTGTAAGCAAAACATAAGAAGTAATTTTTCTGCTCTACTCTGCACTGATTAGGCCTCATCTGGAGTACTGTGTACTGTGCTGGGCACTACATTTCAGGAAAGATGGGGACAAATTGAAAAAAGTCCAGAAAAGGACATCTAAAATGATTAAAGGTCTAGAAAACACATCCCACGAGGGAAAAGAAAAGACTGAGGGGGGACATGATAACAGTTTTCAAGTATCTAAGAAGTTGTTAGAAGGAGGAGGGAAAAATTTACTCTCCCTAACCTCTGATGATAGGACAAGAAGAAATGGGTTTAAATTGCAGCAAGGGAGGTTTAGATTGGACATTAGGAAAAGCTTAACTGTCAGAGTGGCTACACACTGGAATAATTTGCATAGGGAGGTTGTTTAATCTTCATCATTGGAAATTCTTCATCATTTCTAAGAGCAGGTTGGACAAACATCTGTCAGGGATGGTTTAAATCAGTGGTCCCCAACCTATAGAGGCTCCCAGGCGCCATGGGGCGGGGCCACTCACGCGCCGGGCACCCGAGGGGCGGGGCCGCACGTCCTGGGGCTGTGCCCCGGGGCTGGGGCCGCCCGAGCGCCGCACTCCAGGCGCCAGTGCGTGTCGCATGCCTGGGGCCGGCGCCTCCAGTGTGCCGCGCGCCGGGGCGGGGCCGGCTCAGGTTGTCGGCGGGCGCACACAAATGCCCCGGCGGGCGCCATGGCGCCTGCGAGCACCGCGTTGGGGACCACTGGTTTAGATGGTATTTGGGCTTGCCATGGATGCAGGGGACTGGACTTGATAATCTCTCCAGGTCCTTCCAGTTCTATGATTCTCTGATTCATATTAACTGAACCTCCAGCAGTATGGGACTCACAACCCAATCTCTGCCATTGTCAGCCCCAAGTGGTAGTGATTTGGTTAAAACAGAGAGATGGATAATGGAGGCTCAGATAAAATGTTTCAACTGTATGGTTTTATTTTTTCACAAAATGTGATACCTAAAGGTTCTCTGTAAAAATGTGAATTCCATATTTTTCCATGGCTAATGGATGTCTAGGATTCCTGGTCGTGACTTTGGTGGCAACTTAAAGCAATTAATCTGGGACTTTCAATACAATAGTTAAAGGAAAAGGGTAGACTGAACATGCCCTGGTACTAAGAGAGTTAGGAAATGTAGTGGGCTAAAATGGACAATTGTATTGGATAAAAACTGCACATCTCTACTGTGCCCAGAGAGGGGTGTTTCTCAGGAATAAAAATGGTCACCGATCATGAAATGTTTAATCAGTTTTAAATCTATAGTTAACAGATATATTGCAGGGGGAAGATAAGGAGAGCAATAGAGCAGAATGAGTAAATCCTGCCAACGGCTAGAAGAGTAATAAGAAGAGGTTCTTACCAATACAAAGGAAGGGAAAACTGGGGCAAAGAAACAGGAAGAAGAAAACAGGAACATAAATAAATGGTAGGTGAAATGATGTAGAGTATTTTAAAATGTTGAGTTACTGAACTACTTTTTAAGATTTATCCAGATTTTAAAATGAGGCAACCAAATACTTTATGAATCCAACCCTTGTTTGCCACATTGGACATCTGCAGTGCAGCAGGAAAGCCAGGTTTCCAAGTCCTGGATTAGTCCCCTACCCATGATATTATCTCAGCACAGACACAAACTCATGCTTAAATCCCACTTACTTCAGTGCACTTCAGCATGTGGCTCATCTGGGGCCCACCAGCACATTCAGGCCAGGTCTACACTAGATAGGGTTGCCAGATGGTTTCAACAAAAATACTGGACACACTTGACATTACATCACAATCTATATTACATCTGATTGAGAAAATACTGGACAGTTCTATTTATTCAATTATAGTTTCTCAATTTTTTTCCTCCAAACAAAAAGCTCAAATACTAAACTGTTTGGTTAAAAACTGGACACCTGGCAACCCTAACACCAGACCTGGAAGGTGGGCTTATGGTACGCAACTCCAGCTACATAGAATACAAAGCTGAAGTCAGCTTAATTTAAGCTGAGCTTGGTGGCATCCACACAATGGAATAAATAAGAAAGTGGTTAAGTAGCCCTGGAGTGTCCTGGTTTCCCTTGGATCTAAAATAAATCGAACCACATGACAGGCGGATGGGAGCAAACACTCCCCTCGGCTTCCCTTAGTCGTTGCAACTGTGAGGAGTACAGGCACCTTCAGCATTTGATTTGCAGATCTGAATCAAGCCTGCTAAATCAAACACCAGAATGCTGATCTCCAACACGGCGAGTCTAGATGTGCCCTCAGAAATATTTGGAAAACGTGGACAGATCAGATGGCCCAGCAGACGTTCATTCTGAGTTTTCACTAGAATGAACCATTTGTACTTACTGAACACTGACAATTATCTTTGAAAAAAGTCAGAGAACTGGGAGATAGATACCAAAGGGTTGGTAATAGCAAATATGGCACCAATCTTTTTAAAAAATTGAAAAAGCAATCCTGGTAATTACAATCCAATAAGTTAAAACACAACAGAACTGAAAACATTATTAACAGAGAAATTCTGTATACATCTGCAGCCACAGATCTTAAACTTCTTTATTGCTGGCTGAGACCCTCTTGGGGACACCTCATCTCTCAACCTCAATTCCACTTTCCCTCTAGCAACTATAATGCTTGGTTATATGAAAAATTAATGTTAGGACATTACTGTGGGGAAAGATGAAAACACATTTGCTTTATTGCAGTGAGTGTTGCTGCTTACTAACAACCTCTCATTTTATATTTGGACTACTTCCTCTTTCCTTGTACTAGCACTGAAACTACCCTACCATGAGTTTATATCCTCTCTTTCTAGCTCACTTTGTTGTTTGATTTTCCTTACTTGGGTTTTGTTACCACTCCAATGGCAGTGTCATTCACAAATCCGATGACTAAGCTCAAAAGTTTGTCCCTCTCACCAAAGAAGTTGGTCCAATAGAAGATACTACCTTACTCACATCTCTCTACAAAAACCTAATGGCAGCCATCCAACACAAAAACAAAAAGAGGAGCTAAATACAACAACAACTCCTCCACCATTACAGAACACCATCTCTAGGAGAAACCATGACACCAGGACCCAATACATTCACTACACAACATCAATATAAATAGCCTATCAAGACTACACCAATCACAGTTGAATTACTTGTCCTCTCCAAGTGACTGAACTTCTGCCCCATCACAGAACATGATATCATAACAAGTGGTGAACTAGAAGAATTATTTTGCTGACTCAAAGAATCATTCCACAAGTACAACACCATCTACAACTTCCACATTCCTACTGACAGCCATAAAGAGTCATCTGACTCGAGAATCCTATAGGGGAGGAAACCACAGTTTATCGTAACATCGATTGCTTCAGGACAAAAAAAATCAACTAGGAAATCCTTAACAACCTCACCGCCACCACGATTCCTCTACTTCAAGAAGTTAGATAAACAGTCCTTGAAATGCAACCATGAGGTGAAGGGCTGCCTCTGTAACCCTTGTCCGTGATGACTATGTCAACAAGGCCAACCAGCAACTCACCAACAACACCTCCTTATAAAAAAAAAAATCAGAGATTACCCCACGTCACAATTCATGCAATAATTTAAGGATATTAACAAATCTTTCCCCATGCAATCCACCCACCACAAAAAAAAACCCACCCCAAACTCTGCAACCTCATGCCACACAAACCCATCCAAGTACCTTCTAATGCTCAGGCAGGCCCATCCTATCTGACCACAGCACATTTACTGAAGCAATAGTATTCACTAAAATCATCCTCAAATCAATCATCACACAAGAGGCCAGTTTCTTCCAGCTTACAATTTACTTCCTCCAGAAACACCAGTGGGGCGGTCTAGGTTGGATATTAGGAAAAACCATTTCACTATGAGTATGGTGAAGTACTGCAATAGGTTATTTAGGGAGGTGGTGGAATCTCCATCCCTAGAGGTTTTTAAGTCTCGGCTTGACAAAGCCCTGGATGGGTTGAGTTAGTTGGGATTGGTCCTGCTTTGGACAGGGGGCTGGACTTGATGACCTCCTGAGGTCTCTTCCAGCTCTATGATTTGATGACCACAAGAAAAGCAATCTCCCGCAGAACACCATCTTTTCCACAATGGATGTCACCTCATCACACACCACTATCCCTTCCCATGATGACATCACTGTCTACCTCATATAGCTAGAAGACAATAAATGACATTCAGACATCCACTCAAAAACATTGCCAGACACATCCACTTGAGCCTCACCCACAGCAACTTTATATTTAACAACAAACATTTTATCCAAACCACAGGAACAGCCACGGGTACTTGGAGGGCTCTCCAATATGCTTCACAGGCCACCTTGAGGAAGAAATTCTGGACAAAAGCACCACAAAACCAATGATATACTTCAAACACATTGGTGATATTTTCATTTTCTGGGTAGATGACCAGAACTCCCTGATAGATTTTCAATAGAGCTTCAACCATCACCATCCATCCATCAAACTCTCTGTAGAACACTCTCATACCAACAACCACTAGATGGTATGGTCAGCTTTAACATTAGAAGCGTATGGACAACTACATACAAGAAATCCACAGAACACACACCTACCTTCGCCAGTTCCATCACCATCCCAGACAAATCAAGAAATCTGTTCTTTACAGCCAAGCACTCAGATACCACAGTATGGCGGCATCTAGACTGGCAAGTTTTTCCGCAAAAGCAGCTACTTTTGCGGAAAAACTTGCCAGCTGTCTACACTGGCTGCTTGAATTTCCGCAAGAACACTGACGATTTCATGTAAGATTGTCAGTGTTCTTGTGGAAATGCTATGCTGCTCCCGTTTGGGCAAAAGCCCTCTTGCGCAAATGCTTTTGCGCAAGAGGGCCAGTGTAGACAATGGGTTATTGTTTTGCACAAAAAAGCCCTGATGGCGAAAATGGCGATCGGGGCTTTCTTGCGCAAAACCACGTCTAGATTGGCACGGACGCTTTTCCGCAAAAAGTAATTTTGCACAAAAGTGTCCGTGCCAATCTAGACGCTCTTTTCTGCAAATGCTTTTAACGGAAAAACTTTTCTGTTAAAAGCATTTGCGGAAAATCATGCCAGTCTAGACGTAGCCAATATGTTTTGAAGAAAAATCCAGGAAACTCGCCTTAGCATATTTTAAACCATCTTCCCCAAAGGAGGACATTCCTCCAGAGAAGGAGATTGCATCATGGAATAAGCCACTCACTTTCCCTGAGAAAACCTGCTTCAGTGGCAGGAGAGGAGGGGATGGTACATTGGTCACACATCATCTCACATAGTGATAGAAATGTAGCCGTGTTAGTCTGGTGTAGCTGAAACAAAATATAGGACTATGTAGCACTTTAAAGACTAACAAGATGGTTTATTAGATGATGAGCTTTCGTGGGCCAGACCCACTTCCTCAGATCATCTCACACTGCAACCCATACAGGGTATCATCAAACCACTACAACCCATATTTGATGAGGAGTACATCTTTCCCAAACCCCTCTTTTGGCCTTCACACATCCCCCAACCTCTCTAAGCTCTCTATGAGAAACGATCTCCCCACACACCAGGAACCACCAGATTCAAAGCAGAACCAGATCCTGCTATATCAACAGATGCAAAACCTGCAGGCATATCTTCACTATTATGATGACTGATATCCCTGTCAAGATACATGGCTCCTATGTGTCTGTCACAACGCATGCTGCTCCTTATCCACTGCATCAAATGCCCCAACAACAACTACATGGGTGAAACCAAACATCCGCTGTGCTTTTCAATGAAGTCACACAGAAAAGTGATAAAAGACAAAAACACACTCATCACTCGGGGCAAACACATTTCACAAAGCAATCATTCCACATGTAACCTATCAGTCCTCCTCAAAGGAAACCTGCACACAGGAGGCAGATGGAATGCTTGATTCCTTGGGCCGGGGCGTGTGGGGGGTGTTCTGTGCTCCCAGAAGGGGCAGGGTAGGGCAGGTCTCAGTGCTATGCAGCCCCCTTGCCAATCCTCAGAGCTGCCCAGAGCCTGCCTCTTGTGGGCAGTGATTTAAAGAGTCTGGGACTCTGGTCGCTACTACAGTGGCAGTAGCAGTAGCAGCAGCAGAGAACCCAGGGCTCTTTTGAATTGGTGGGCCCAAAGGCAGTTGCCCCTCAGCCAACCCCCCCCATCAGCGGGCCTGCCTGCACAGCACCTTTAAAAGATGAGCCTGAGAACGTAAATCCATAATTATGCTAAACACAAAATATGGTCACAACAGAGACACTGGTTTTATGGCTCATTACAACAATCTGTAACCTGTAACTGCAGAAATGACAATTGCCCTGTGTAGGTCAAACGCAGAACCTTGAAGCAGAGCTCCGTGAAGCTCAAAAACTTCTCCACAGAAGTTGCTCCATTACAAGATATTGCCTCACCCACCCTGACTCTCAAACGCAACCCACAAAGACATAAAGCAGCCACTCAGTGGCAGGGAGGAGTTTGTTTTGGCTGGCTGGCTGGCTGACTGGCTTTAGGTTTTGTGTAGGATTTTCTTGTTTTAGCTTTTGCTTCAGTTTAGTTCCTCAATAAAGCCTCTAATGACCCTAAAAGAAAGAAGTTTTACAATTGGAACGGAGGCAGCTCCTGCAGCTCCCTGAAAACACCCTTGGGAGCTACTTAGAAAATCACTGATCTCTAGAGATACAACAATGGGCACTAAATCCCTTATCTGATAAAATGACAAAAAGGGATGGAATAAAGGCTATATACTTGGATTTTAGTAAAGCAGTTAATGTTGTCCCAAGAAATCTGTCTTGCAAAATTAATTGAAATTAACTTGGATATAACATCGTCACAGACTGAAAACTGAAGCTCTGTAAAGTCAGGGTAAGGAATAATGGCAGAGATCTGAACTGAGTAGGAAGCATGGCATCTAGTAAGAACCACAGGGAACAATGTTAGGTCTAGTTTTATTTAGCATTTTCAGCACGGTGGAGAAATTGACAGCACATTAATTACATGTGCATACTAAACAGGGAGATGTGCACATCAATGAGTATACAGAAATTATCCAACTGGACAAAAACATTTTAGGGACATGGGCAAGAAATAACATGATGTTCAGCCGGGAAATATGCCAAATAATCACATTTTGGAAAAACAACCCTCAGCACAGTGGGAGAGGGAAACCTGGAAAGCAGCGGTGGTGTGAAGCAGCCCAGGGTGTGAAACAGCTGGCCAGACAGATAATTACCAAACAGCTTGGTTGAAAAAACAACCACATAACAATCCTGCAAACTATACACAGAGGCCCAGATCCACAAAGGGACTTAGGATCCTAATTAAACAGTGACTTGACCAGAAGGACTGTGTGACTGAAGCACCAGGCTATCCAGTTATTCTCACTCCCTCTCGCCGGAGGAAACATTGAAACTGTGTGACCCACATCAGAATATCCTATAGCCCAGTTGTTACAGCTTCTCCTGAGAAATGGGAAAACACTATTCAAATCTTTTCTACCTATCAGAAAGAAGGGGGAATTGAACCCAGTGCTCCCACATCTCAGAAGAGTGCTCTAACGACCAATGGGCTAAAAGTTACATGGGTGCCACCACCACCTCCTTCAGAATTTCTTGCAAGAACCACCCAGGTGCCTTCACACACTCATGCTGCTAGCCAAAGGCATAAATGAGAGAGCTGCCCCATTGGAATCCAGAGAGATGGACTTCACTGCAAAGGGGGAGGGGGGCGGATCATGGGTGGACCTGTCTAACACATCTTGACGGGTAGCGAAAGGACAGTCGAGCGATGGCTTTCTTCTTCTGTGTGTGCCTGAACGCGTCTGTTCCACTTCAGGGGACTCATAAGCAATTCAGGGTAGAAGAGGTTTCTGAGTCCATCTGAACAAGGATTGCAGCACAACTCCTCTAAATCTAGCACCATTTCCTGAAACTTGGGAGAGCACATAATGAGCAATGCAAATATGAACAGGTGGCCATGCTGAAGGCCTGCAATTGTCATTGATGAGTACCTGACCACAGAAAGCAGCTGATGCAGCTTGTGCCCATGTAGAATGCACCTAACCTCTCTCAGGTAGAGGAACCTTTCCAAATCATGGCACAGAAGAACACAGAAAGGGATCCGCAAGGATATGCTCTGTGAGGAGACAAGCTGCCCTTTCATTCTGTTAGCATTGGAGACAAACAGTTGCAGGGACACTCTAAACTGGTTAGTCCTGTCCAGATAAAAAGCTAACTGCCCGCAGTCATCTAATGGAGTATGGAGTCTCTCCTTATCTTTATAAAAGTGAAGGTTCAGGAAAAATTTGGTAATTATATAGATTGATTTAGGTGAAGCATCAGTCACCATCATAGTGAGAATTTAGGATGTGGAGATCAGTAGACTTTATCTTTACAGAGCACCATATATGGCGGGAGGGGGGAATTAGCAACTTAAGGCTGCAGCTCCATCATTCCTCTCGTGGTGGGAATAAAGTCACTACAAAAGCTACTTGTGTTGAAAGGTGAGAAAGTGAGACTATGCCCATGGTTCAAAACAGGGTGGGGAGTGGGGAATTAGAACTGACAACCCCCCTAAACTTTGTGGGATCTCTTACAGGTGGGAAGTGTCTGTCTAACTTATTCAAACAACATTGAATGGCCATTAGGTTGGGGAAGACACAAATGTTCACACCACAGGAAGATGGAATGTGAAGATAGGTGCCAGACCATTCATGATCTCTATTTACTGTCTTGCTGCATGGCTCTTGACCTCTGCGAGATAAGATGCCTTGAGTGTGATCTCAATACAGGAATTCCAAAGGTCTGTTGCTTCTCCACAAAGAGGGGTCTGCCTTTTCAAGCAGAACATAGCATTAGTGTTGTCCAGGAGTAGTTGCATGGCACATCGTTTGATGCATAGAAGAAACATGGGACAAATTAGGTGGATTGCTTGAATCTCCCAAATACTGACGTGGAGACAGAGATCATTCTTGACGATCTAGAATCTGGGGGAAACACTTCAAGTATTCCAAAAAGACCATTTTTATGGCCTTGATATGAGATCAAGGTCCAGTCCCAAGACATCCTGTCCCCAGATCTGTTCCTGTGCAAGTGCAAGTGCAAGTACCGGGACCGCAACCTGCATGGGGAAGAATATGGAGAGACTGAATATCTTCTGTAATGGGATCTTTTCCTTCGCCTCTGAGGAAGAGACAATATAGCCTGAAGACAATGGTGATGTGGCACCAAGTGATGAAGCAGGCGACCAAGATCGGAATCAGTAAGAAGGACACTGTACTGGGGGAAGCGTCAGTGGCATCCCTAGTGATGGAACCACACGTCTCTCCTACATCACAGCTGAGCTGTCAGTCATCATTTATGCTGGGAACTATGAAACCCAAGATAGCAGTGAGCACTCCAGTGCTGAGGAAGATATATTTATCAGGGCTTTGGAAGGCCATGCCAGTGCCAACGTCTCAATGTCTTGCATCAGCAGTGAGTCAGAGGAAGGCCTTAGCTATAGCATCGGCTTCAGGCATTGTGGGTACCAAGGCAGTAGGAGGCACTGAAGCATGCACCAAAAAAAAAATCAGTGGCACAGATGGCTCCAGCAAAGCAGTCGGTCTCAACGGTATCAAAGATGGTGCCAGAAGTGACGGCTCTGCACTGCTAGCCAAATGTGAGGTACCAGGAAGCACTTTCCTGTAGCAGCCTTGTTATCAGCCAGGCTTCTGCCAGACTCCAGAAGAGATTCGGGCACTGTGGAAGATGGCAGCTTCCCATACATAGAAAAATGAGATGCACCCATTCTTCTTCTTCTGCTATTTGTCTGCTGTCCTGCCTCTGGTCCCCTCTGAGGAAAAGCTATCACTAAGTCTGGTGGAGTGCTCCTGGACAGGGTAAAGTCTGAATCCTGGAGGAGGGATTTGTCAGACCAGGGGAAGGGTCAAGTTTAGAGGTGCAAACAACCTTTGCTGGACAGCCTTTGATGTTGTGATTGCTGTCTACTACAGGCCACTGAATCAGGTGGATGAGGTAGATGAGGCTTTCTTCAGACAACTGAGAGAAGCTTCCAGATTGCAGGCCCTGGTTCTCATGGTGGTCTTTAATCACCCTGACCAATACGGCAGTACACAGGCAATCCAGGAAGTTTTTGGAGAATGTTGGGGATAACTTCTTGGTACAAGTGCTGAAGGATCCAACCAGGGGCCGTGCACACCTTGACCTTCTGCTCACAAACAGGGAGGAACTAATAGGGGAAGTAGAGGTGGGTGACAACCTGGGAAGCAGTGATCATGAGATGGTAGATTTCAGGATCCTGACCAAAGGAAGAAAAGAGAGTAGTAAAATACAGACCTTGGACTTCAGAAAAGCAGACTTTGACTCCCTCAGAGACCTGATGGGCAGAATCCCCTGGGATGCTAACATGAAGGGGAACGGAGGCCAGGACAGCTGGCAGTATTTTAAAGAAGCCTTATTGAAGGCACAGAAAGAAACCGTCCCGATGCATAGCAAGAGAGGCAAACATGGTAGGAGACTGGATTGGTTTACAGGGGAAATCCTTGGTGAACTTAAGCACAAAAAGGAAGCTTACAAAAAGTGGAAACGTGGACAAATGACTGGGGGGGAAGGAGTTAAATGTACACCTTGAGAATGCCGGAGGGTTATCAGGAAGGCGAAAGCGCAATTGGAATGTGAAGGACAACAAGAAAGCTTTCTACAGACGTGTTAACAAGAAGGTGGTGATCAGACAGGGTGTGGGGACCCTACTGGATGAAGGAGGTAACCTAGTGACAGATGATGTGGGGAAAGCTGAAGTACTCAATGCTTACTTTGCCTCTGTATTCACGGACAAGGTTGGCTCCCGGACTAATGTACTAAGTGACACAAAATGGGATGAAGATGGACAGCCCCTATTGGGTAAAGAACAGATTAGGAAATATTTAGAAAAGCTAATCGTACACAAATCCATGGGTCCGAACATAATGCATCCGACAGTACTTAGGGAGTTGGCAAATGTCATTGAGGACCCTTTGGCCATTATCTTTGAAAAGTCGTGGAGATCGGGAGAGATGGAAAAAGGCAAATGTAGTGCCCATCTTCAAAAAAGGGAAGAAGGACAATCCAGGGAACTATAGGTAGGTCAGTCTTACCTCGGTTCCTGGAAAAATCATGGAAGGGATCCCTAAGGAATCCATTTTGAGGCACTTGAAAGAGAGGAAAGTGATCAGGAACAGTCAGCATGGATTCACAAAGGGCAAGTCGTGCCTGACCAATCTGATTAGCTTCTATGATGAGGTAACTGGCTCAATGGACATGGGAAAGTCAGTGGATGTGATATACCTTGACTTTAGCAAGGCTTTTGATACGGTCTCCAACAGTATTCTTACCAGCAAGTTAAGGGAATGTGGTTTAGATAAATGGATGGTAAGATGGATAGAAAGCTGGCTAGAAGGCTGGTCCAAGCGAGTAGTGATCAATAGCTCAATGTCAGGATGGCGGTCGGTTTCTAGCGGAGTGCCCCAAGGTTCGGTTCTAGGACCAGTTTTGCTCAATATCTTTATTAATGACGTGGATGAGGGGATGGATTGCACCCTCAGCAACTTTGCAGATGACACTAAACTAGGGGGAGAGGTAGATACGCTTGGGGGCAGAGATAGGATCCAGAGTGACTTAGACAAATTGGAGGATTGGGCCACAAGAAATCTGATGAGGTTCAACAAGGACAAGTGCAGAGTCCTGCACTTGGGACGGAAGAATCCCAAGCATTGTTACAGGCTGGGGACCAACCAGCTAAGTAGTAGTTCTGCAGAAAAGGACCTGGGGGCTACAGTGGATGAGAAGCTGGAGATGAGTCAACAGTGTGTCCTTGTAGTCACGAAGGCTAATGGCATATTAGGTTGCATTAAGAGGAGCAGTGCTGGCAGATCCAGAGATGTCATTATTCCCCTTTATTCGGCTCTGGTGAGGCTACATCTGGAGTACTGTGTCCAGTTCTGGGCCCCCCACTACAAAAAGGATGTGGATGCATTGGAGAGGGCCCAGCGGAGGACAACCAAAATGATTAGGGGGCTGGAGCATATGACCTACAAGGAGAAGCTGAGGGAGTTGGGTCTGTTTAGTCTGCAGAAGCGAAGGGTGAGGTGGGATTTGATAGCAGCCTTCAACTTCCTGAAGGGAGGTTCCAAAGAGGATGGAGAGAGGCTGTTCTCAGTAGTGAGGGATGGCAGAACAAGGAGCAATGGTCTCAAGTTGAGGTGAGAGAGGTCCAGGTTGGATATTAGGGAAAACTATTTCACTAGGAGAGTGATGAAGCACTAGAATGGGTTACCTATGGAAGTAGTGGAGTCTCCATACCTAGAGGTGTTTAAGTCTCGGCTTGACAAAGCCCTGGTTGGGTTGATTTAGTTGGGATTGGTCCTGCCTAGAGCAGGGGGCTGGACTTGATGACCTTCTGAGGTCTCTTCCAGCTCAATGGTTCTATGAGTCTATGATTCCTGGCCCCTCTGTTCCCAGCCCCCCCAGCTGGGGCATGCCAGGCTCCTAGCCCCACCGGGTAACTAACTGTGGCATGGTAGGCTCCCAGCCCTGCCAGGCAGCCCTGCTGCAGCCCACTGGTCTCCCACCTCATCAGGAAGCCCAGCTGTGGTGCGGGCAACCCGCTGCCCGGCTGGCCCTCAGAGTTCCCAGCCGCCAGCTCTTTACTGGGACTCTCTGGTCGGGCAACATCCATGGTCCTGCCAGACCATGGATGTTGCTGGACCAGAAAGCCCCAGTTTAGAGAGGTTCAATATGTACATTAAAGTGAATTGGATAACTATATACAGCAACAATTTGAGGAAAACTTCTCTTTTAGAGAAAGAGGGAAAAGTGTAATAATTCACACGTGCTGTGACTAACAACTTCAGCTGTGAGAAGGAACTGAAGGACAATGGGGAAGACCCCATCCCTTTATGCAATTAGCAGGCAGAATGAGTATGCAGGTACCACTAAGGCAGTGGTTCTCAAAGTGCAGTCTGCGGACCACTAGTGGTTCATGGCAGCCTCCCTGGTGGTCTTCAAAGTGGGGAGCCCGTGCTGCGGCTTGAGGCTCGCGGTCACCATGCAGCCGCAGCTGGAGCACCAACTCTGGTTTCCCGTGTGGAGGGCGCAGGTTAGGGTGGGGCACAGCATGCATAGGGACAGGGGCAGCCTGGTGGAGCCAAGCACAGTGCCCTGTGCCAAGATGCTGCAGGTGGCCGAGGAGGCCTTTCGTGGTGGCACATTCAAGCTGGTGGTTAAGATCTACAGCTCGCAGCTGGCCAAGCTGCGCAGCCCGAGTGGGGCCTCTGCCTGTGCTGGGGGGGGGGGGACACTGGTCCATGCCAGCCACATGGCTGAGGCCCTGGAGGCCCACAGCACCACTGCCTGGCTGGCCTGGCCGTGTCTCAAGGAGCTGTGGGAGCTGGCTGAGAGCCTGGTACTAAGCCTACTGCCCTGGCCTGCTGGTGGCCCCCTGTGCCAGCAGTTGTGCGAGCCGGTGACCCTGCACTGTGGCCACATCTGCTAGTGCCACTTTGCCAAGCCCGGCATCTGTGCCCACTGCCATCAGCCCTGCCGTGCTGCCAGCTCCCGGATCAACGTAGTGCTGGGCAACCTGCTGGAGAAGTGGTTGAAGTGGGAGAGCCGGGCTGTGTGGTGACTGCAAGACTCGAGTATACGGACGGGAGCGGGGAGCTGAGCTCCTTCCCCACCCCACCAGGGGAAGGGCAGCGCACTGATGTGCTGTCTGGAGGCTTTCCCTGCTGCTCCCATTGGCCACCAATGGGAGCAGTCAGGGCAGTGGTTGGAAGCAACGGAAGCACAAAGCCAGGTAAGCTCCCCTCGTGCCCAGACTGCTGCACTGCAATCCCCCCTCACCTGCCCCCTGCCAAGACCCACCACATCAGTGAGGGATGGGGGGTTTGGAGGCATTTTTTTGCTTCTCACATGTGTGATCTCCAACTGATTTTTCTGTGGGTCAGTGGCCCCTGACCCAAAAAAGTTTCCCCACCCCTGCCATAAAGAAAGAAAACATGGGAACCTTTTGTGTTGGACATAAATTAATAGTTTAGTTTAGTTTAAATGAAATTTGATAAACTAACATGAGAAAGTTAAAATGCTTCATCTGTTTCATAATTTAAATTAAACCATTCTCCCTAGCTGCAGCACTAGCAAAATGGCCTGGGCATAATTATATAATTAACAGTGAGTTTCCATTAGTGACTGGTGGCCCCCGGAAAGGTCTGCATTGAGCCAGGCGGTCCCCAGGCCAAAAAGTTTGAGAACCACTGAACTCTGGGGAAGTTCTTCAGGTTCAATGCCCTGGAAGCGCGTACCCTTGAAGTGCAATGGGCATGTGCAATTACTTGCTGAAGAATGAAATCGTGAGAGAAGTAGCCATGGTGTGCATAGTATTAAATGCAAAAACAAGCACTAAGAAGGCATTCCGATTGTATAGCCTCTCCCTTGAGGCGCGACAGCTTTGCACCCACTCTTGGAAACTATAGGACTTAAGCTGTTAAGGAGAACCATGGAGGCTTACCACAGGGATTACTAAATTAGCCCATCCTGCCATTTCCAGCACTGGAGATGAGGCCAAGTATAAAGAGATATGGGGCACTGGAAGCCAGATCAGCAATAAAGCACAACTAGTTTATGCTGGGGGACCATTATACTGTACATCCAGACCAAGATCAAACTTAAATTCCCTTTTGTATGTGTTCTTTCCTGAAATACACAATGCACTCCTTGGCTATAGCCCAAAATCTCAAAGTTCAGACAATTTTTAGTTGTTTTTTATTTAAAAAGCAAAAGACAATGGTACTCAGCACAACAAATACATATTTTTCTAGCCACATATCACCAAACACAATTAAAGGGGAAAAAGCCAGAGGAAAAAAAGCATAGAAAATGTCATGGAAGAGGAGTGTTCAGGATAAGTATGTAAAAATAGGAATGTTCTAATGGAAATTGTTTTCCAGCTTCACCCACAAACAGCTGCTTGACCACATCACAATTACAAAAGAAGGGGGTAATGATAACTGAGACCTTGCCTATACTAGGAAATTAGACCAGTATAATTAGACCATCACTGAGGGGCATGAAAAATCCATGCCCCAGAGCAATGCAATTAGACCAATCTAACCACTGGTGGACACTCTTAAACTGAACCACTAATATCACCTTAGTGTAATTAATTACTGAATTTAACTAAATTGATATTGGCCACTAAAACCACATCAATTTAGATAAATGTGGGCTTTTTAATTGATTTAATTAAATTGGTATAAGTTTGTAACTCCTGTGTGTGGACACTCTTAAGCTTAGTCTACTCACAGAAGTTGCAACAGTTTAATTGTAATCAGTTTTCAGACCAATGTAGTTAAATCTAGGGATGTGATAGCATAAACCTGTAAATGGTCAACTGACTAGCCTGGGCTTATTGGTTAATCTTCACAGTTACATGAAGATCAGAGGTAACAGTGCAAGGAGCTGCTCTACGAGCACTGGCTCCCACGGAGCTTCCTGCCCCCACCCGTGCTGCCGCCTCTCATGTAAACCATCGCCCAAATGTTCAGCAGTTACACGTTTTCCTGAATACACACATTTTAACATCCCTAGTTCAAACAGTGCAAGTGTGCACACAGACTCTCTTATTTCATTCTAAGATCATCTGGTGTGGGGATAGCTTCTTAACACATTTTTAACTGGACTGTACACATTTACTAAAAACAAATGTAGAAACCAATTTAGTTAAATTGTTATCATTTCTGTGTGAAAAACAGGCCTCAAAAATAATTATGTTCAAGTAACATCAGGGAACCCTTGCTGGTACAAGTCCCCTAGGCCAGAGGGTACATCAGATTATCTAGCTACTTGCCTAATTTTACAACAGGCTACACAAAAAGCCCTAGCAAAGGCAGTGCAAAGTAAAATGTCACAGAAACAGTGACTTGTTCTACTGCCCTATATACTCTGTCAGTGTTTCGCAACGGGGGCAATCCCTGGAGGGATGAGATGAGTTTATGGGTGTCACAAGTTCAGGTCTAGCAGGAAGCAAGCAGGGGCCCCACAAAACTAAGATACTTACTGAAGCCAAAGCTCTGTGACTGAAAGCAGATTCCTGAAAGGGGTTCAATAGCATGGAAAGGTTGGAAAGCAGAGCCCTGAGCAGTGTAACTGCCCCCAAGGCTAGCAGATAACAGACTGGGCAAAGCACAACCCTAAATCCCTCACCCCACCCCTGCCCTGTTCCAAGGAAGAGGGACCAGATGTAACCTTTAAGGGGCTTTCCTTTCATGGTTCCTACAATTTTGTACTAAATTCCCAGCAGGTAGGGAAGTTCCTTCCTCCAGAAGTGAGGTTTTCATTTCCTAATTCACTCTGCATATTTTGTGTTTGTGCCAAAGAAGGCAAAGGTTTGTGGGGAAGCAAGACTGTTGTTTTGCTTTTGTTTAATGTAGGGCTGTGTCTACATTGGTGCGATCTTGCGCAAAAGCAGCCACTTTTGCGCAAAAACTTGCTGCCTGTCTACACTGGCTGCGAGTTCTTGCGTAAGTACACTGACATTCTAATGTATGAAATCAGTGCTTCTTACACAAGAACTCTGATGCTCCCACTCAGGAATAAGACCTCTTGCGCAACTGTTCTTGTGCAAGAGGCCAGTGTAGACAGGCAACATGAATTTCTTGCGCAAGAAATCCCTATGGTTAAAATGGCCATCAGAGCTTTCTTGCGCAAGAGAGCGTCTACACTGGCATGGATGCTCTTGTGCAAATGCACATGCCAGTGTAGACGCTCTCTTCTGGAAGAGTTTTTGCACAAGAACTCTTCCGCAAAAGAGTTCTTGCACAAGATCATGCCAGTGTAGACGTAGCCTAAGTGTCTGATAACAGTGCTTGCTTTAGCCAGCCATCTTTACTTAGGGTTTCATATGTTTGGGATTTTTAGAAATGCTGACAATTAATTTTAGACACGAACTAGATCTGGGCATCTCCAGTGAACAGGGTCTTACGTCACAAACCTGCTGGGCATTATTTGGGGACATTAAAAGTCTCTTTTCAGATGTATCCATGGAGAACCATACATTAAAAATGAAGTTAATCTCAGTGTTTGCCATCAATCCAGATTTTAATAAAAATAATCTCCCCTGGAGATGGATGTAATATGGAGATGCAACGCCACTTCTCACATTATGGCTCAGGTTTTTTCTCCAGCAGCAGTGAATTATGGCTCAATTACACTCACTGTGTCCTCTAGGCACAGGCTGCAGAAGGAGTGGAAGGGCTACACTGTGTTTTTACACAAACATATTTCCAGAATACATGTTTAGAAAATCATATACATACACAACCAGGCCCAAATAGAGAATCCAGTGACTACACATTGAACTGATACAGGACATTCTAAAAGAGTCCTCTCTCTGAGAGACTGGGTAGTCTACTCTTCCCCAGCTGTAATGCACCTGGATAGGGGTTCAAGTCCTACAGTTCAAGAAAAACTTCTCAGAGCTCCAGCAACATGGTTAGATTGTTAACCATAGTCACAAAAGGGTTGAGCAGCAGAGCCCAAAAAGAAAAAGAAAAAACCTGACTTTGACTAACCCCAGGACAAGATGTCCATTAAATTCTTGATACCTTGTTTATTCTTAACTCCTTCCTTCCCAATTTCATGTAAGTTATAACTGATCTCTGCCCCTTCCTATGGTACTCTCTAGCCCATCTCTCTCGCTCTCAGCCACCATTCCCTACGGATGGTTGCTGACCCTGCCTTCATTCCTCATGGTCCTCTCTGGTCCATAATTCACTCTGCCTCTTCGGTTCAAGAAGCAAAGACACTGGGATAAAAGCAGAGTTGTTAAAACTGCAGCTATAGAACAGCTAGAATGAAGCTAACAACTCAGCAAGGAGACATTTACACCCTCTTTTGATGGGCAATTCAAAGACAGGATGCAAAGACTTCATTCTACAGCAGGAAGGGGAGAAAAATCATTTAATGAAAATCTCACTTACTTTGGTAGAATTCTGTTTTCCCTGGTTGGCACATATCTCACATACATATTTTACATGCTATTAGCCTTGCACACTGATGGTATGCCTACACTACAGGCTTTTGTCAACAGAGGCTTTGTCGACAGATGCTGTCGACAAAGCTTCTGTCGACAAAGAGCGTCTAGACTACATCAAGTTCTGTCGACAAAGCAAGCCACTTTGTTGACATGAGAGTGTAGACGCAAGCAATAGTGTAGATGCAATAACGCCTAACGTTGACTGAACTCTGTCGACAAAAGGTGTTATACCTCGTAGAATGAGGTTTACTGCCATCGACAAAACTGCCGAGTTCTATCAAGGTTATGTTGACAGAACTCAACAGCAGAAGACGAGGTATAGTTTTGTCGACAAAAGTCCACTTTTGTCAACAAAACCCTGGAGTCCAGACACACCCTATGGTTTGTAACTCCAGCCTTTAAAACTCCAGCCCAGTCTCCTATAAATCTCAGTCATGGTTTGTAGAATGTGACATTTAACAAACCACACACTGGGAGACTAAGAAGGTTGGGGGGGAGGGTGCATAGAACCATAGGGTTGGAAGAGACCTCAGGAGGTCATTGAGTCCAACTCCCTGTCCAAAGCAGGAACAACCCCAACTAAATCATCCAAGCCAGGGCTTTGTCAAGCCAGGACTTAAAAACCTCCAGGGATGGAGAGTCCACCACCTCCTTAGGGAACCCATTCCAGTGCTTTCTCAACCTCAGAGGGAATAGTTTTTCCTAATATCCAACCTAGATCTCTACCACTGCAACCTGAGACCATTGCTCCTCCTGTCATCTGTCACTACTGAGAACAGCCTTTCTCCATCCTCTTTGGAACTTACTGAGAGTGCAATCCATCCCCTCATCCAGGTCATTAATACAGATGTTGAACAAAACCGGCTCCAGTACTGACCCTTGGGGCACTTCACTTGATACCAACTGCCAGTCAGACAGCAAACTGTTGATTACTACCCATTGGGCCTGACAATCTAGCCAGCTTTCTATCTACCTTACAGTCCATTTATCCAGCACACACTTTCTTAACTTGCTGGCACGAATTATGTGGGAGAAGTATGCTAGAGTCAAGATATATCACATCTACCACCTTCCCCGTGTTCACAGAGCCAGTTACCTCATTGTAGAAGGCAATCGGGTTGGTCAGGTACGATTTGTACTTGATCAATCTTTGTTGACTATTCCTAATCACTTTTCTTTCTTCCAAGTGTTTCAAAATGGATTCCTTAAGGATCCCCTCCAGGATTTTTCTGAGAACTGAGGTGAGACTGAGCGATCTATAGTTCCCTGGACTGTCCTTCTTCCCTCTTTTAAAGATGGGCAATACATTTGCCTTTTTCCAATTGTCCAGCACCACCCATGATCGTCACAAGTTTTCAGATATAATGGTCAATGGCTCTGCAATCATATCAGCCAACTCCCTCAGCACCCTCAAATGCATTAGATCCAGACCCATGGATTTGTGTATGTCCAGCATTTCTAAATAGTTCTTAACCTGTTCTTTCTCCACTGAGGGATCCCCACCTCCTTCCCATACTGTGTTGCCTGCTGCAGTAGTATGGGAGCTGACCACATCTGTGAAAACAGAGGCAAAAAAAGCCTTGAATACTTCACCTCATGGTGATCTCTAACTTACAATAGTGATAGAGATGTAGCCGTGTTAGTCTGGTGTAGCTATTTGATCTGAGGAAGTGGGTCTGGCCCACGAAAGCTCATCATCTAATAAACCATCTTGTTAGTCTTTAAAGTGTTACATTGTCCTGCATTTTGCTCTAACTTACAAGCTTGTCCAAAAGAACAGAAGTGATGGAGCCCCACTAACCTAGAGCATCTGACAAGAACTGCACAAGGAGGCAATTCACTGCAGGGCTTGAATCATCTCAGAAGTCTGTCCTGGGACATGGAAGCAGCTGTGAGAAAGATTAATATGTCCTGAATACAGACCTGGCTCGGAGCCTGATCTGAGGCAGTAAACACAAAGGGAATAGTCAAAGTGTCACACTTTCACCAGAGGTGTTAAAAGCCCAAATTGCCAGGTCCCAGAAAGAAAAGTGACTTCAAAGTTGTTGATGTGCTAGAGACAATGATGAGTCTGATCATTTGGGAGTGAGAGACTCCAGAGTCTACCTAATGAGGAGAAAGTGGTTAATGAATTGATGTACACCTTCAAAGCATGCTTTGCAGGAGCAGGGAATTGCTGGCTTAGTCTGCTTTTATCTAGCACAGTGAATGCTGCTGGGATTCCGAGTGCATACTGCCCTGGTCTCAGTCAATTACTATCAGTTTTATGTTCAAATCTTCCCAAACAGAAGCACTACAAGCCCCTCCTTCACCAAATCAGCTCCTGAGCCAAGAGACAAGGCAAGGCTTTGGCTTTTTCTTCCCCTTCACAAGCTAGCAAGGCACTGTAAACTAGGGATGTAAAATCCCATTTCATTGGTTAATTGGTTAACCAATTAAAGGGGGGAAGGTGGGGGCCGGGCTGGAGTGGCTCCCTGCCCACCGTGGCTGGTAGGGGCTGCTCCAGCCCGCCCGGACAGCGGCTGCTCTGTAGCGTTGCCAGATAGTCTCCCAAAAAATACCGGACACAAAAAGTCCCACCACTCCCCCCACCCCGGCTAGGCTTCTGAAGTGCCCAGAGTGGCGATCGGGGCCCTGCCTCCAAGCTGGGAGCCTGTGATTGCGCAGAAGCCTGGCGGGGGTGGGGAGAGTCCCAGCCACTCCTGCTACCCCCACCAGGCTTCTGTGCAATCACAGGCTACTAGCACCGATGGTGGCCCCGCCTTCCAGCCACTCCCCCCGCCCACGCCAGGCTTCCGTCCAGTGCGCAGCCGTAAAAATCAGAGAATATCAGACATTGCACATTGCACATGTCCAGTATTCTCTGATTTTTTTTTACCGGACAAAGAGCGCAAATACCAGACTGTCAGGTAGAATACCGGACACCTGGCAACCCTACTGCTCTGTACTGCAGGAGGAGCCCCTGTCTGCAGCAGGCCCCATGGGGCTGAAGCAGCCCCCTGCCCATGGTGGGTGGGGAGCTGCTCCAGTTAACTGGAACCTGTTAAGGGTGATGCTTACCAGTTAACCGATTAACCTTTCACACTCCTACTGTTGATGGCCTCAAGAGACAAGCGTCCCATTCCCAGCTCTACCAAACCTGCTGGGTGGCTTGAGCAAGTCTCTTAGTCGCTCTGGATATGTCTACATTTGCACCCTAGTTCGAACTAGGGATGCAAATGTAGGCATTCAAAATAGCCAATGAAGCAAGGATTTAAATATCCCACACTTCATTAGCATGATCTCGCGGGCGCGTTACTCCGATCAACAGCTGTTTCGGAAGTGAAAGTGTGCCCATTGGTTCAAACTAACGTTACTCCTCATAAAAAGCTAGGCCTAATAATTATGCCACCTGCATTGCCCTGATCCCTCTCTACCAGTTCTCTTTTTTTCTCTGTGCCAAGGTAGCCAGGTTCACACTACAGCCTATGACATAACATACATTGTGCAGAAAAGTGAATAAAGCACCACACGAGCAACAAAAGTTACACCAACATTAGCACTCGTGTGCACGGCAGTATGTTGATGGGAAAGCTGCTACCACCAACATAGCTTCTGCCAGTTATGGAGGTGGCAAGGCATTTCAAAAAGAAATGATAATGCCTCCTCCAGCCTGCATGGGCTCACACATCTCACATGACACTTCAAGATTTTGTAGCTCACGTACTTATGCACAGCTGGTAAAATTTCTGCACATTTTTTTGCATGATAGAGAAACATCCCTACACAATTCCTATTCTACAGGGGAAGGTACACTGAGCTGCAAATCAAGAGCTTATGAATTTTAATTCCAGGTCTTCTACTAACTGTTCTTAATATTTCTGTTCATTTTGCACCCCTTATTAATCAATTCCACAACCTTAAAAGGAGGCGACTATTATTCACTCATCTTACAGAGAAGATAACAGAGGCTGAATAAATCACTGCAGGTGAAAGAGAAAAAAGTTCCCATTCTAAGAATACCCTTCTAACGAGGCCCAGATCTGATCCACTTTGCCATACTGCCTCTCACATGCAATGGGACAAACCCTGTGCTTGCCAAATCTCTTTCATCGTTTGCTATGGCAGTACCTCGGGCCTAAATGATAAAAAACAGCGCCCCACTGTACAATACACTATGCAAATATAAAAAAGACTGACACAACCCCTAAGGATTATTTACAATCTAAACAGACAACAGAGACATAAGGCGGTGGAAAGAGACATGACATGCAAGTATAATGAAAAACATGGAAGTAGCAAGCGTCATGTCAGTTCCATGATTCAGTTTTCTTTTGTTAGTTAAAGCCATCCAGTTGTTATATTAGAATTAGCTAGAAGGACAGACAAAAGGGGGGTGTAGTTGGAGGAAGATGGAGCAAAAAAACCAATCAGGGGAGAGAATATACCAAGTGAAAACTGCAGAAAGCATCTCATGACATCAATGTCCAATGGTCCCTGCTGAAACAATGTCCAATGGTTCTGCAGCAGCTGGGGCACCTTTAGTCTCTGGCTGGTTTCTTTCGCTAAGACCTCACAGAGAGTGATATGCAAAGTCTTAATGTTCCCAAAGGGATCTCTCAAGTGCCTAGGCCACATATACAGATTCATAAATCTGCTACTGCCTGCATGGAAATGGATTAGTTCTTTCCTTCAAGTGGTAAAAGCTCATGCTTTTAGATCCAGATCTCCCCACCTTATTTTGTACAGATGGCTCAAACAAGGGCACATTACACATAGCTTTGTGCCTTTAATGTATCCTAACATTCAGAGCTGAGGAAACCTAATGACCAGCTTTTACTACCAGTTCGCCAATAGTTGTGGAGCTCGGTAATAAAACACGTGTCTCCTTCCATGGGCCATGTTTCATAGACATTAACCATAAAATATACCTGCCACACCAATTATTCCTACAGCAAAAATGTTCTGGGCTACTCATCTGATATTCTTCTAAACACTCATGTGAAAACAAAGTAATTATAAATTCATATGAGAACCCTGGAAAGGTTGAAATGACGCTACACTGCAAAACATAGTTAGAGGTGAGTTTGAATACTGTACTCTACTGATGTGTTGTATTACTGTGAAGTTTGATTGTCCCCTTAAGAACAGAGTGGGACACATTGCAGGCTTTGTCTGATGGAAAATGTTGCTTGTGCGAGTAGAGAATAGAAGAGTTTGTCCAAAAAACCCAGAACTTAATTTGCTAATCTTATCTTTCCAGAAAGCAAGCTTCACTCCTGAAACTGTAACATTAGTTCTCCTGCGGTAGCGCTTCAGAGCCTTTTGGCCTTTGGGTCACCAGTATGAATCCAGCCAAATTCAATAGGGGTTAGCAATTGTTCCCATCTAATTGATGCTTGGTAGTCTTTATATGGTACCAGGTTGGTGGGTCCCAAGGCCAGCTCTCAAAGCATAGACTTATCAGCATGCTTGGTGGCACTAACTGGCAGACTCAGGAGATACACCAAGATCTTCACAGACTGTGGAAATTGAATTCTCCTGGCTTCACCTAGAGGAAGTGTTTCCTAATCAGTGGTGAAAAATGCTGGCAGAGCAGAGTATGTGGAAAGATTGTACTACTGTGCCCCAGAGATAAACAGAATTTCATTCACCATGGCTGCAAGAGCATTAAAAAAAAAACAGATTTTACAGTTGTATTCTTGCAAATATTTCAATGACCTCACACATAATATGCAAAAAACATTACAGGAAGCTATACAAAACATGGTAGCTATGCCTCCCCAGTTTTCAGATGTTCTAATTCTCTAGGGCGGCAGTTTTCAACCTGTGATCCACAAATCTCTGGAGGTCTGCAGAATATGTTTAACATTTCCAAAGCTATCTGAACCCCCCATTCAAAATGTTTAGGGATTTGCAAATGAAAAAAGGTTGAAAACCACTGGTTTGAGGTCAAACCCTGCAATACTATTGGATTCTGCTACTATCGGATTCCACTAGCCAAAGAATCCGATAGTAGCAGATTCTCCAGCCCTATCAGGAACCCCTGTACTCAAAAAAGGCAGTATCCCAAACTCTTTCTCCTTCCCTCCCTCACATAGTCTCTCTCCCCCCGACGTTGTACCCTTTTGGCAAAGCCCCCCCACTCACACTCATTACCTTTATTTCTTCCTGGGTTATATCAAGATTTTTACTTGGAATGTACTCTCTCTCTGGCAGGCTCCAGAGGCCTGGGGATGGGGTGAATCCTCTGACATATCTGGCTGGCTCTGAGAGGGATAGGAGAAGCACCGTGTTGCTGACAGGCTCTGCAGGGGGGTGTATACCCCTCTTGTCACTGTTAGTACAGTCAGGGACAGGTTGGTAGCTTAGTAGATCCAGTTCCCCTTCCCATTTCCCTCGGGCCACTCGTGCTATTTCTGGCTTGCGCACAGTGCTCCCTCCCATTTCTAAACACAGGCAATTCCTCCAGCTCCCCTGCCCCAACAAGAGAGGCTGGCTCCTTCCTGATACCACTGTCACTAGCCGGCGGCCCACGGGCCTTGTGCAGAACTCAAACATCAAGTGGTATCTCTCAGACCACAAGGAAGGATTTCCCCTCTAATCTACACCCAACATGGCTCCTTCTCACTGGCCCATCCTGAGCCTAGCCTGACGTGCCAGTCCCTGCTGCAGTGCTTCCCAACCCCCGCCCCCGCCTGAGGTACCAATCGCTCACACGCTGCTTCCCAACCCCCGCCCCTGCCTGAGGTACCAATCGCTCACACACTGCTTCCCAACCCCCGCCCCTGCCTGAGGTACCAATCGCTCACACGCTGCTTCCCAACCCCCGCCCCCGCCTGAGGTACCAATCGCTCACACGCTGCTTCCCAACCCCCGCCCCTACCTGAGGTACCAATCGCTCACACACTGCTTCCCAACCCCCGCCCCTGCCTGAGGTACCAATCGCTCACACGCTGCTTCCCAACCCCCACCCCCGCCTGAGGTACCAATCGCTCACACGCTGCTTCCCAACCCCCACCCCCGCCTGAGGTACCAATCGCTCACACGCTGCTTCCCAACCCCCGCCCCCGCCTGAGGTACCAATCGCTCACACGCTGCTTCCCAACCCCCGCCCCCGCCTGAGGTACCAGTCCCTCACACGCTGCTTCCCAACCCCCCCCCCCGCCTGAGGTACCAGTCCCTCACACGCTGCTTCCCAACCCCCGCCCCTGCCTGAGGTACCAGTCCCTCACACGCTGCTTCCCAACCCCCGCCCCCGCCTGAGGTACCAGTCCCTCACACGCTGCTTCCCAACCCCCGCCCCCGCCTGAGGTACCAATCGCTCACACGCTGCTTCCCAACCCCCGGCCCCAGCCTCAGGTCCCAGGGAGGTCTGCCCACATAATCACCCCACCTCACCTCACCTGCCCCTTGTAATGCAGAGCGTCAGCAGGCGAGGTTATGAGGGCTGACCAATGACCCGCAGGCGCAGGGTCTGAGCTAGCGTCTTTGCACGCTGGCTCCCCTATCTCTTAATATTGCAGAGCCACAGCTGGGGAGGTGTGGGGTGCGCCTAGTCGACAGTGCTAATCGATAAGCTCATGCTTTTCGGTTAGGCGATGAGTGGCTTACATCCCTACCTCAGACTGGGATGGGGGTTGGGAAGCAGTGTGAGAGGGGATGGTACCTCAGGCCTTAAACGCTATGGGCTCGTCTACATTGGCCCCTTTTCCGGAAGGGACATGGTAATTTTTGAAATCGCAATAGGGAAATGCGCGGGGGATTTAAATATCCCCCGCGGCATTTAAATAAAAATGTCCGCCGCTTTTTTCCGGCTTTTAGAAAAGCCGGAAAAGAGCGTCTACACTGGCCCCGATCCTCCGGAAAAAGCACCCTTTTCTGGAGGATCTTATTCCTACTTCAAAGTAGGGCGCTTTTTCCGGATGATCGGGGCCAGTGTAGACGCTCTTTTCCGGCTTTTCTAAAAGCCGGAAAAAAGCGGCGGACATTTTTATTTAAATGCTGCAGGGGATATTTAAATCCCCCGCGCATTTCCCTATTGCGATTTCAAAAATTACCATGCCCCTTCCGGAAAAGGGGCCAATGTAGACGTAGCCTATGGGTATGTCTACACTACAAAGTTAATTCGAACTAACGGACTTTAGTTCAAATTAACTTTCATAGGCGCTACACTAGCGCTCCGCTAGTTCGAACTTAATTCGAACTAGCGGAGCGCTTAGTTCGAACTAGGAAAACCTCATTGTACGAGGACTAAGCCTAGTTCGAACTTACTAGTTCGAATTAAGGGGTGTGTAGCCCCTTAATTCGAACTAGTGGGAGGCTAGCCCTCCCCAGCTTTCCCTGGTGGCCACTCTGGCCAACACCAGGGAAACTCTATTGCCCCCCTCCCAGCCCTGGAGCCCTTAAAGGGGCACGGGCTGGCTACGGTGCCCGTGCCAGGTGCAAGCCTGCCAGCACCCAGCTAGCAGACCCTGCACCTGGCACGGCTCGAGCCAGCCACCCAATGCCCCCCAGCCCTCCCCCTCTTCCCAGGACCAGGCTGGCGGCTCCCGGGAGCTTGCCCAGGACTGCAAGAGGCGGGCACCCGCCCGGGCTAGTGCGGACATCGTGGACCTCGTCCACGACCTCTGCACTAGGCACAGGAAAGTGGCCGTCTAGGGCAGGGGAGCTGCCAGCCTGGCCACCCAGGAGCAGGTGTGCATGAAAATCAAGGTGGTCCACTGAGACCCCCGACCCTGAGCCCTGAGCTTACAATGGCCGTACTGGGTCAGACCAAAGGTCCATCTAGCCCAGTAGCCTGTCTGCCGACAGCGGCCAACCCTAGGGACCCTGGAGGGGATGGACCGAAGACAGTGACCAAGCCATTTGTCTCGTGCCATCCCTCTCCAGCCTTCCACAAACTTTGGACAGGGACACCACTCCTACCCCCTGGCTAATACCACTCCATGGACCCAATCTCCATCACTTTATCTCACTTCTCTTTAAACTCTGTTCTATTTCTAGCCTTCACAGCCTCCTGCAGCAAGGAGTTCCACAGGTTGACTCTTTGCTTTGTGAAGAACAACTTTCTGTTACTAGTTTGAAGCCTGCTACCCATTCCTTTCCTTTGGTGTCCTCTAGTCCTTCTATTATAGGAACTAATGAAGAACTTTTCTTGATGCACCCTCTCCACCGCACTCATGCTTTTATAGACCTCTATCCTTTCCTCCCTCAGTCTCCTCTTTTCTAAGTTGAAAAGTCCCAGTCTCTTTAGCCTCTCTTCATATGGGACCTGTTCCAAACCTCTGATCATTTTAGTTGCCCTCCCCTCTCCCACCCTCTCTCCCACCTCCTTTTCCCAGTCTCCCTGAGTTTTGTTCAATAAAGAGAGATTCTATTTTTGACCACACATTTTCTTTATTTTGTACATCAGGAAGGGGGGCTAGGGAAGGGTAAGTGGAATGAGGTGAGGGAGGAATGGGGCACGAGCCCCCGATGGGGAGGACTGGGCTGGCTCTGCGGGATTCTGGGGGTGGAAGCTCTCCTGCAGCCCCCCGATTGCCCCCTCTCCCCAGATGGCAGCCTGCAGCAAGTGCAGCCGGTCTGATGGCCGAGTGCTGTGATGTGCCCAGTGTGGGTATTCCGGGCAATCCAAGCCAGGACTGCTTTGCAAGCGGGGCACCCCTGAGAACTGTCTGTCCGGGGTGGGGGTCGGGTCCCTTTAAGCACAGCCCTCGGCTAGCCTGAGACAGCAGCTCCACGCTCTATGTCCTCCTCTGATGCCCTGCCGGCACTGCTTCCGGCCATCCTTAACCCCGGTTCAGGGTCCACTTAATGTGAACATGCTAGTTCGAATTAGCAATACGCTAATTCGAACTAGTTTTTTAGTCTGGATCCGTTAGTTCGAATTAGCTAAGTTAGTTCGAATTAGCGCTGTAGTGTAGACATACCCTATGAAACCTACCTCACAGGGTGTGCTGAATACAAATTTATGAATGCGGGTGTGGCATCAGGAAGATAAGCACAACAGAAAAACCTCAAAGCATTTTAAAACCCTGCATTTGGTGCAGCATTTGGATTGTGTACAGTAACTGAAGCACAGGACTTCACAGCGAATGAGGAGGCTAAAAAGAAACTGAACAGCTGTCTCATTCATTGAACACCATCAATCTTCTAGTCTGAATGAGGCAGGGGTCTGACACAAAATATGCTATGTGATAGTCTTTAATTATACCATCTCAGTCATATGTGTAAGTGGTCTGATTCCCCACTCACGGCTAAAATTGAGAAATGACTATGAACACGAGTGAATTTATACCAGCCGAAAACTGAAGCCATGTTCATAGTCATTTCTCAATTTTAGCCATGAGTGGGGAATCAGACCACTTACACATATGACTGAGATAGTCTAGACTACCAGACTCTTTCAAAAAAGCCTCTTTTGAAAGAGAGCATCTAGACTGCAACCACTTCTTTCAAAAAAGTGAGCCACTTTTGCGAAACAGCGCACCCAGGCAGTCTGGATGCTCTCTTTTGAAAAAGCCCTGTTTGCATTCAAGAACACCTTTTTTCAAAAGAGTACATGAGGTTTACCGCGGTCGAAAAAAAACGCCGTGTTCTTTCGATTTAATTTCGAAAGAACGTGGCAGCAGTCTAGATGCAGGGGAAGTTTTTTTTTTAAAAAAAGGCCACTTTTTTCGGAAAAAAAAACCCTGTAGTCTAGACACACCCTTTGAGAGGCAGCCATATAACTTGTCTCAGCCCCCTTCTCTCTCTCTATAAAGCTCCAACTGCCTCTTCCTTACTGTTCCTACTCTACAAACCTCTACCACCTCTTTCCTTGATAGGATAATAAGCCTCGTGGATAAGGGGGAAGCAGTAGATGTGGTATACTTAGACTTTAGAACATTTCATGCAGTCTTGCATGACCGTATTCTCATTAATAAAGTATGAGAAGCCAGCCATTCCCCCCTCTCTCGCCAGGCTTTTGCACGCTACCACAGGCTCCCAGCGCCAATCGCAGCCCTGCCTCCTAGCCACTCCCCCCGCCCCTGCCAGGCTTCCGTCTGGCGCCCAGCCAGAAAAACAGAAAGTACCAGACATTGCACATGTCTGGTATTTTCTGAATTTTTTTACCGGACAGAGGGCACAAAAAACAGACTGTCTGATAGAATACTGAACACCTGGCAACCCTAAGTGTTGAGTTTTCTTCCCCAATAGAAATTTAGGTTGTATCTACCATGGAAGACTTTAGAGCAGGGATTCTAAAACGGGGGGTCATGAGGTTACTACACAAGAGAGTCAGAAGCTATCTACTTTAGCCCAAATCTTGCTTTGCCTCCAGCATTTATAATGGTGTTAAATATATTTAAAAAGTGGTTTTAATTTATCCGGGAAGGTCGCACTCAGAGGCTTGCTATGTGAAAGGGGTCACCAGTACAACAGTTAGAGAACCACTGATTTATAGTGATTAGAGAACTAGTGATGACAAGAGTACAAGAGAGTGAAAGGATATTTATGTTTAGAACTCAACCCTCCCTCCCCCCACTATAAGAGGTAGGAATTCACAATAAGTACTTCTGAGACCTCAAAAAAGGAAGAAAGGGAGACCTGACTTTTCCTACAAGAAAATTAGAAAAGGAAAAGAAGTGAGGAGAATTTATATGTATCTGGGAAGAGAAAAAACTCCTGCATTTTTCAGCTTCGCTCTATACATCATAATGAATGACAGGGGAGGGATTCCCTGTTCTGGTCTCTTCCTCGGGCATCTGGCCTTGGCCAGTGTCAGCAGACAGGACACTGGGCTAGATGGACCTTTGGTCTGACCCCGTCTGGTCATTCTTATATAATAATTAAAAAGGTGGCACAATCTCAGTTTAAACAAACAATCCTTTGGAATAGTGATAGAAATGTAGCCGTGTTAGTCTGGGGTAGTTGAAGCAAAATGCAGGACAATGTAGCACTTTAAAGACTAACAAGATGGTTTATTAGATGATGAGCTTTCGTGGGCCAGACCCACTTCCTCAGATCAAATAGTGGAAGAAAGTAGTCACAACCATATATACCAAAGGATACAATTAAAAAAAATGAACAAATATGAAAAGGACAAATCACATTGCAGAACAGAAGGGGGATGCGGGGGGGGGGGGGGGGGGGGGTGGGAAGGGGGAGGAAGGAAGGTAAGTGTCTGTGAATTGCTGATATTAAAGGTAGGGAGAGTGGGATGTTTGTGAGTTAATGGTATTACAGGTGATAATTGCGGAAACTGTCTTGGTAATGGGTGAGAAAGTTCAAAGACTTGTTAAGTCCCTGTTGGCAAGTGTCGAATTTTAACATGAATGACAGTTCAGAGGATTCCCTTTCAAGTGCAGATGTAAAAGGTCTTTGTAGCAGAATGCAGGTGGCTAAGTCATTTAGAGAGTGTCCTTTCTGGTTAAAGTGGCAAGAAAAGTTTCTTGCCACTTTAACCAGAAAGGACACTCTCTAAATGACTTAGCCACCTGCATTCTGCTACAAAGACCTTTTACATCTGCACTTGAAAGGGAATCCTCTGAACTGTCATTCATGTTAAAATTCGACACTTGCCAACAGGGACTTAACAAGTCTTTGAACTTTCTCACCCATTACCAAGACAGTTTCCGCAATTATCACCTGTAATACCATTAACTCACAAACATCCCACTCTCCCTACCTTTAATATCAGCAATTCACAGACACTTACCTTCCTTCCTCCCCCTTCCCACCCCCGCCCCCCCGCATCCCCCTTCTGTTCTGCAATGTGATTTGTCCTTTTCATATTTGTTCATTTTTTTTAATTGTATCCTTTGGTATATATGGTTGTGACTACTTTCTTCCACTATTTGATCTGAGGAAGTGGGTCTGGCCCACGAAAGCTCATCATCTAATAAACCATCTTGTTAGTCTTTAAAGTGCTACATTGTCCTGCATTTTGCTTCAATCCTTTGGAAGTCATCTGTCTAAAATAGGAAATGTTAGCATCACGATCCTGCCAGCGGAGCACACCCTCTTGGGTGTATCTTTCTGAGTTGTTTCACTCTAGGGTCCAGCCCTCAAACAGTTAGCAGCCTCCTTAGCACCACGTGAACGAGATTTTCATCTAGCTACCTGCACATTTGTTATGCGACATGCTGAGCCAGGCGTCCTTGTGACAACTTTTCTCTCTCCTGCGGCTTTTGTCACATGAAGCAAAGTCATAGCCTGTCACACTTTCTAAGATAAAACTACAGTGGCTATTAGTGCACGGTGTTTAGGGCCCGAGCTGCTCAGTAGCTGGAGCAGAAAGGAATCTTTCCCATGGGATGATACCACGTCTCTGGCCAGGTAGTGCCTGGGATTTTTGCCCTTCTCTGAGTCTCCGCTACATATCCCTGGCAGAGGACACTGGACTGAATCCGAGAGGGACCCTTGACCCATTGCACGGTGGCCATTCCCATGGTTCCACTGTTCTCCGTGGCCAGGGCTGGAATAACAACTGCTTCATGTTCCTGCTGCCAGAGGCTGAGGGTAACATACCAAAGCAGCTCATTGACTCGGAGGCTTAGATCAAATGGACTTTTCATGAGACTCTGCCTCCTCGTGCCTGAGTCACCTTGGAATATGGAACATACGGACCCTTCTGAGGGCCTCACTTCCCCCCATCAGCCTCCCTCACACTGCCGTGTACCCCACGGAGGGCAGCAGGGCTGAAAAGGCTCTGGTCTCTCTGCCTACCAGATGAACAGCAAGAGCACAGATGCCGAGCAGCCACTGCATCAGCAGTTGAAAGGAACCTTTGGTCTACCGTAAGAGCCCATCTGCTTCCCTCCATGCCCAGGGCCCATACCAGCAGTTCACCCAGACCAGCATTACAAGGGGAGGCTGTGATTCTAGGTCACTGCCTCTGGATGGGGAGAACAGAGCAGAGCTCAGCAGCCTGCACTGTCAAAACAAATCAATTCCACACCCTACAGTCGCCATATGAAGTGGGTCAGTGGAATGAGACACGCACCACATCCACGCAGAGGAGCTTAACTCTGGGCACCACGGCACTTCCTACTGCATTCGGGGAGCTGAGACTGTGGCTCCTGCCCTTCTCCTCCAACCTCCTTCCGCACCCGGGCCACTTTACTCTTCACTCCCTCCTCCTGAAGGAGCAGCAGCTCCAGATGCAGCACTTCCGAGAGTTCCTCAATCCACCCTCCTCGCCTGCCTGAGGCACAGCTGTGGCCTGGGAAGGGGGTCTCGCGGGCCCGTGAGCCTCCTCGCTCTCCTGGCCTTCCTGGGGAAACAGCAGCAGCATGCGAGCACCTCTGCTCCCTGCCTCACCTCCCTGTCACTGGCTGATGGGGGAGGAAACCAGACCTCTTGGGTTCTAGGGAAATAGACAAAATCCTGCACTAGAACCAGCACCTGGTCCTCTTTGTGCCTGCTGCCTGTAATTAGCTACAGCTGGGGCGCTGCTGCCTGACTGCTTCTCTGGCAGAGCCTGCAGATACAGATTTAAATCTCTTTCACCAGGACAATTCCTTCCTGCCTAGGCTCAGCATAGAGTCAGTGCAGCCCATCACGCCCTTTCACTATTTAGAAGAGGGTTCTCAAACTCCCTGCCCGCGGGGGGCATCCCCAGCGGGAGCAATTGCGCAATCCAGCCTGGATGTCCTGGCAAAGAGCTGTCCCTTACCATTTCCTAAGCCCCACCCTCTTTCCCCATGGCACCTCATCTCCCAAGAACACAGCCTCAGGGATCACCAGGAGGTCTGGTGTGGGGCAGCAGCAGCAGTCAGCTCCCCCCCCCCCCACTCACACACACACACACTGGGTGGCTGCATTCGCTCAGCTTCCCCACAAATCCTGCCACTGCAGAGAGTGCGGGGTGGGGGGGCTGATTACTGCTGCTGTCCTGCCCCAGGCCCTCTGGTGATCCTTCTTTCTCTCACCACAGCCTGCATTGTAACCCATGCGGCAGACACTCTCTTTCCAGCTGCGGTCGGCGTTCTCAAAGGCGCCTCACTGGGAACGAGGAAGTTAAGCGCCAAGCTAACTTGGCTGTAAACGTAAGTGGTCTGTATACACCAGCACATTCCCACGCTTTCTCTCTGCCAGACATTTAACCTGAAGTCATGGCTTCCTGAGAACCTTTCGCATCAGCTGTATCCACAGGCTTAGCAGCAACACCGCGGTCTCCTCACTCCTAGCACGTGTCATACACAGAACGATGCGCGGAACGTCAAGAATGTTTCTAAGGCTGTAGAACAAAACCTGCATGTACTGTTTGAAAAGCTGTACGTGACCAAGCAATTAAACACCGTGCTGGGCCAGAAATACTCATCAGGAGGCAGGGTCACAGGAAGCTTTAGCTCTGGCATTTGAGTGCTTGACTGGGATTCTTTACTGATGCAGACATGTGCACTGTGTGAAATTTCCTAGATTCGCTCCTTTCCTCCCTCTCATTCTCCTCAGTCTCTCTCTCTCTCTCTTTTTTAAATAAAGACACGACAGGGAAGAATGTTAAAAGGAAAAGAACGTTTAAAAGAAGGGACTCAGCGGCTCTCCAGCTCCGGAGAGCTCTGCTTGCAAAAACCTGGTGAGAGCACAGGTACTTAGGCATTGTGATGCTGAGTATTTCACTGCTTCATTTTTAGGCACTTAGAAAAAAAATCACAGGAACAGGCGATGGTTTGCAAAGCCTGTTAGGTGTCTAGTCTCCCTGTACAAAGCACAGGGAGAGAGAGGCACCAGAGAGCCTGAGTCACAAAAGCCAGCTGCCTAAGGCAGCCACTGAGCTATGCCAGTGAGAAGCATGTTTCTAAGCCTCTCCCCCTCAGGGACACAGGCGCACGGCTCCAGGTTGCAGGGAGGTGTCTATCTCTGCTAGTGATTCATGAACAGGACCCCAGCTCCACGCACATCTGGCTGTGACAGGAGGTGATGTGCAAGGAGGGGATGCAAAGTATGTGTATATAACCCACATGCCTGCGGGCTATGGGGCTCTGTCCCCTGAATGGCACTTAGACCACTTACTGAGAGAGAATGAGTCTGCTCTATAGCAGAGGTGGGGAACCTCAGGCCTGGGGGCCAGATGCAGCCCCAGGCTAGCCTGGATCCGGCCCCCAAAGCTCAGAGCCACTCCAGCCTCACCTTGCTGCCCCACCGCAAGGGTGGAGCATACAAAATCTATTAGGCTGGGCTCTGGTGTGCGAGGGGAACGTTGGGAGGGTCTTTCTCTTATCAGTCAGGGGCGTCGGGTATGTAAGGTGGGGGAAGGCTCCACCTTCCCAAACCGCCAGGCATGGCCCCATCCACGCTCCACCCCACAGTGCCTGCTGTAGGCGTTCGGGGGGCGGAGTGTTGCTCTCCCCAGCGCCCGCCCTCCTGGTGCTTTGGGACTGGGGAGGCCAGGCCTGGCTGCGTGGTGCACCCTCCACCCTTCCCCAGTGCTCCAGGGCTGGAGAGGCCAGGCCAGGCAGTGCAGCATGACCTGCCTCCTCCCTGCCCCGGTGCTCTGGGGCTGGAGAGGCCGGGCCGGGCGGTGCAGCATGACCTGCCTCCTCCCTGCCCCGGTGCTCTGGGGCTGGAGAGGCCGGGCCGGGCGGTGCAGCATGACCTGCCTCCTCCCTGCCCCGGTGCTCTGGGGCTGGAGAGGCCGGGCCGGGCGGTGCAGCATGACCTGCCTCCTCCCTGCCCCGGTGCTCTGGGGCTGGAGAGGCCGGGCCGGGCGGTGCAGCATGACCTGCCTCCTCCCTGCCCCGGTGCTCTGGGGCTGGAGAGGCTGGGCCGGGCGGTGCAGCATGACCTGCCTCCTCCCTGCCCCGGTGCTTTGGGGCTGGAGAGGCCGGGCCGGGCGGTGCAGCATGACCTGCCTCCTCCCTCCCCCGGTGCTCCAGGGCTGGAGAGGCCAGGCCAGGCAGTGCAGCATGACCTGCCTCCTCCCTCCCCCGGTGCTCTGGGGCTGGAGAGGCCAGGCCGGGCAGTGCAGCATGACCTGCCTCCTCCCTGCCCCGGTGCTCTGGGGCTGGAGAGGCCAGGCCGGGCGGTGCAGCATGACCTGCCTCCTCCCTCCCCCGGTGCTCTGGGGCTGGAGAGGCCGGGCCGGGCGGTGCAGCATGACCTGCCTCCTCCCTCCCCCGGTGCTCTGGGGCTGGAGAGGCCGGGCCGGGCGGTGCAGCATGACCTGCCTCCTCCCTCCCCCGGTGCTCTGGGGCTGGAGAGGCCAGGCCGGGCAGTGCAGCATGACCTGCCTCCTCCCTCCCCCAGTGCTCTGGGGCTGGGGAGGCTGCAGTGAGCACGCGTCTGCTCCCCTCCCCTTCCATGGACAGAAGGGGGGAATGAGTGTGGGGCGGGGCCTAGCAGAAGGGGCGGGGCTGGAGGTAGGGCTGTGGGTTTCCCTCCCCTAGCCCCGCCTTCACCAACCGCCCATGTTCCCAGTGAGGGTTGGTTGGGGTTTTTTGGGGGGGGGGGGGCTTCTCACTTGTGTGTGAGAAGGATCCCCCGAAGGATTTTTCTGTAGGTCAGTGGCTCCTGACCCAAAACCAGTTCCCCAGCCCTGCTCTACGGCCTGTGGGGGCCCCAGCCGGGTTTTAGCACAAGCGGCCTGGCTGTGGGGGAGCGTGGTGCACAAGGAAGGGATGCAGAGCGTTGCCTGTGCATGTGGCAGTGATGACACCAGACAGACAGCCAGGGAGCTGAGGTGCTAAGCCGCTCCCTGTAATAACGACAAAGGCAGGCACCCAGCTCCATATGAGACAGCCTGAGTGGGAGAAGAAGGGCTTGGCAGAGACCCCTGGTTAGAGCACTCAGCCTGCATGTGGGAGACCCGGGTCCCAACCTTCTCCTTGACGGGGAGCAGGGAAACGTCTGCACAAACCCTACCTCTCTGGAGAGAGATGGGCATGCTCTGACGTAGGGCTCCCTCACTCTCCCCATTCAAGTTGTTCCCATTTAGACACACAGTTGAGGAGGGAATGGAACAGGGGGACTAGACTTTGGTCTGCCACCTACCCAGTGGGCACCGGAACCACCAAGTTGCAGTTAAGCCCTGACCCCGGGTAACCCAAGCTACAACCTAAGCATCCATGTCCACAGTGCGCTTTTCAACAGGCTAGAGGCTGGCTCCTACGTGCAGAGCAGACATGCTCATAGCGATGGACTCAAGGGGCTCAATCTATTTAGTTCAACAAAAAGCCGATTAAGGGGTGACCTGATCATAGTCTGGAAAGTATTGACACAGGGAACAAATATTTAATGATAGGGTCTGCAGTGTAGCAGAAAAAGTGTAGCACGACTCAGTGCCTGGAAGCTGAAGTTAGATAAATTTAAACTGCAACAAGGCATACATTTTCAAGAGTGAGAGTAATTAACCTTTGGAACAATTTACCAAGGGTAGTGATGGATTCTCTATATCTGACCATTTTTAAATCCAGACGATGTTTTTCTAACCCATACTCAAGGAATTATTGTGGACAAATTTTATAATCTGTGCTACACAGAATCATAGAACTGAAAGGAACCTTGAGAAGTCATCAAGTCCAGTCTCCTGTACTGATAGCAGGACCATCTTCAACAGATGCTCATTTAAGCTGCTCTTAAATACCTCCAATGATGGAGATTCCACAATCTCCCTAGATAATTTATTCCAGCTTTTAACCACCCTGACAGGCAGGCAGTTTTTCCCAAATGTCCAACCTAAACCTCCCTTGCTGCAATTTTCTGTTTTGTTTTGCTCTTCTCTGGACCGTCTCCAATTTGTCCACATCTTTCCTGAAATGTGGTGCCCAGAACTGGACACAATACTCCAATTGAGGCCTAATCAGCGCAGAGTAGAGCAGAAGAATGACTTCTCGTGTCTTGCTCACAATACTCCTGTTAATGCAGCCCAGATGCATGATGTTTGGGCTTTTTTGCAACAGTGTCACACTATTGACTCATATTTAGCTTGAGGTCCACTATGACCCCTCGATCCCTTTCTGCAGTGCTCCTTCCTAGGCAGACACTTCCCATTTAGTATGGGAAATGTTGTATCTACTAACACAATGTCAGATCACAAAGGTCCCTTCTGCCCTGGGAATCGCTGAAAAGCGCAAGTCTCCTCTGCAAGGAAGGCCTGCATGAAGTCCCAGGCACCCTGTAACCGTGTGGACTACATTCAAACATTTTTCATCTGAACAGGAATTAGCAATTCCTGCTCATACCGAAACAGCCCTGGCCATAGACTATTCGTCGGCCTGAGACTCCTTAAGATGATCCTAAGAAGCCCAGCACATTGAAGTTGCAGAGAAGAAATCAGCAAGTCTGACCGTTGCCTCTAGAGCACCCACTGCTGCTCCCAATAGTCCTCTGACCCTTCGCAGCAGAGTCCAGCTTTTAGCCCTGAGGAGTGCCTCCCAGAGTCCGCTCAGCTACAAGCCCAGACCAGTTCTGAAGGGCAAGGGAGGACTCTGGATCTGCATGGTCCAGAGTCACTCCCAATGGCAACTGCTGCCGTGGACAGTTCTGGATGCCTGGTTCCTGCAGCTCCTGAAACACGGACTTGTTTGCCAAAAGGAACTTGCCCACAGTCCCGCCTCGCCGCCACACAAACTGCTTTTTGTTTTTCAGCCCAATTTAGCATCTTCCGGCTAAGAGGACTGGCTGCTCTTGGTCTCGGCTGCTTCTCCTTCACTGTATTAATGATCCCTGGCTTGCCCTCCTACCTGCTCTCTGGCTCAGGGTCTCCCTTAAGCCTTGCCTTAGAGACCTAGCGGGCATGCTGAGTAACCCCCTGTGACGGCGCGTTGGGGTCCCCCGTCTCCTGCACCCCGAAATGGCACAAACAGACTCCACCAGCCAGTGGAATTGAGGGTGGTTTATTGCTTCTCCAGGATACAGCACAGCACAGATGTAATCTGGTTACAGGAGCTGGGGCCAAGAGGCCTCAGTGCCCCCTTTGAGATGGGGGAGTCCCAGCCCCCTCCCCAGCTCCTTCTTCCCTGCTTTCCAGCCAGGAACTAACTCACTCTCCTCCAGCCCTGCCCCCCAGCCAGGGCAGCATCCACCTCCCTTTGTTCCTCTCCATGGGGGTCAGCTGGCCAAACCAGTTGGGATACCCTCTTTGCATAGTGACTCATCGCTTGTCTGCTCCGTGGTGCTACAGACAGCAGCCAGAGAGTTAACAGGTTACCCCTCACTACGTCACCGTTCTCCCCCCTCCGAGAGCGAACTAAGCAGGGTCACTCCGCTCGTGACCTAGGGAAGTTCGGGTCCTCTGCGTGGGAACCCGCCCTGGGGACATGGGTGCTCCCCTTGACTCGGGCCGGCCCTGGCGAGGCCCCACATGAATTGGCTTCCCTCTGTCCACTCGCTGCACCACTCCAGGGCGACTGGCACAGGCCTGCCCTCGGGGGTCACACCCACCCTTCCGCTGGCCTTGATCTCTGGCCAGGGTCTCTCGGGCCGGGGCCATGAGCCCAGCGAGCCTTCTCTGGACAGCCAGGGCGGCTTCCACCCCCGACGCTCCATCCAGGGAGGTCTTCCCCTCCCATAACTCTCTCAGTAAACCCAGAGGCCCCTCTATCTGGGGTAGAGACCCCCAAGCCGCTTTCCTCCTGTCTTGGGCCTTCCCGCCCCTCTGGCAGGAGTCACAGGACCGGCAGTACCGCTGCACGGCTGTAAAGATTCCCGGCCAATAGAAGTGCTGGAGCAGCCTCAGCCGGGTGCTCTGGATCCCCCGGTGGCCCGCAACGGGGACGTCGTGGGCCAAATACAGCAGCTTGAGGCGATACTTTCGGGGGACGACCAGCTGCCGCTGGACCCTCCATGCCCTCACCTTCCTGGGGGGAAGCCATTCCCGGAACAGGAGTCCACGCTCCCACAGGAATCTCTCCTGGCCACCTCCTCCCAGGGGCTGAGCTGCACGGAGGCCAGCCTGGTCCCTCAGCCTCTGCAAGGAGGGGTCTGCCTGCACCTCCGCCTGGAATTCAGCTGCTGGGGCAGGGATCAGGACCTGTCCCCCACCTCTGCCTAGGTCCAGAGTCCCTGCTTGGCTGGACCCCGTGTCCGCTGGGATGGGACCCTGAGGACTCTGCCAGGAGTCCTTCCCTGGACCCAGGTTGCCAGCCCCGCGCTGGTTCTGGCTACGGGCGGTGACTAGAGCCCGCTGGGATTCATGGGGCCACTCCTCTAGGTCATTCCCCATCAGAACCTCGGTGGGCAAGTGCGGGTGCACCCCCACTTCCTTGACACCTTCCTTGGCCCCCCATTTCAGATGCACCCGGGCTACAGGCACCTTAAACGGGGACCCGTCTATGCCCTTCAGGGTCAGCTGCGTGTGGGGTAGTATCCGGTCTGGGGCCACTATATCGGATCGGGCCAGCGTCACCTCCGCCCCCGTGTCCCAGAAACCCGTCACCTTCCTACCATCCACCTCCAGGGGTATGAGGCACTCGCTCCGCAGGGGCCGTCCTGCCCCCACCCGGTACATGGAGAAATCCGCCTCCTGAGAATCAGACCTCCCAGGGGAGGTGCACTGAGCATCCTTCCCCTCTCTCTGAGCTGAGGTTTGCCTGCCAGCCCCTGCCTCTGGGGCAGCCTGCCCTTCCTCCCGCCCCAGCCAGTTAACCCTGGAAAGTCCCCGGTCCTGGGGCCTGGTGCACTGAGCCCTCTTGTGGCCTTTTTGCCCACAGAGCTGGCAAGTTAGGCTTTGGGCTGTCTCTGTCCAGGCCCTGGCTGGTTCTCTGGGGCACAGACGACCTGTTCCTTGGGCTCGCCTCGTAGTTGACTCCCTCCGTTGCTCAGCCGAGATCCGGTCTCTGCGCGGTTCCCTTTCTCTCCAGGACTCCCGTTCACACCCGGACCGGCTCTCCATGAACTCATCTGCCAGTCTCCCGGCCTCCTGGGGGTTCTCTGGTCTCCGGTCCTTGAGCCACAGCCTCAGTTTGGGTGGGCACGCTTCATAGAACTGCTCCATCAGGACCAGCTTGAGCAGCTCCTCTGCGGCCTGGGCTCCGACTCCAGACACCCACTTGCGGCAGTATTGCGACAGGCGGGAGGCCAGATCCACATAGGTCTCCCGTGGCCCTTTCTGTACCCCCCGGAACTTCTTCCTGTACATCTCGGGGGTCAGCCCGAACTTGTGCAGCAGGGCCTCCTTGACGCGGTTGTAATCCCCTGGTTGTAGGTCCTCCAGCTGACTGAGCACTCCGGCCGCCTCCTGGTTCAGTGCGGGGATGAGCTCCTGCAGCCAGTCAGCTGGGGGAACCCGTTGCAGTCCACAGGCCCTCTCAAAGGAGCTGAGGAACCCGTCTATGTCGCCCATGTCCTTCAATTGGGCCACCACGAGCCTCTCCAAGCGTCTGGTAGTCCTGGGACCCTGGGGCCCATCCGCACTTGGCGCAGCCAGTGCCCCACCGGTTCTCCGCTCTGCCATGGCCAACTCATGCTGCCGCTGCCTCTCTCGATCTTGGCGCTCCCTCTCTCGGTCCCGGCGGTCCCTTTCTCGATCTTGGCGCTCCTTCTCTCGGTCCTGGAGGTCCCTCTCTCGGTCCTCTACTTCCAATTCCTTTATCCGCAGCTGGATCTCCAGCCGCCGCAGCTCCGCTGGGCTGGCCTCTGCCCTAGATGGGCTACAGCTTGCAGGCCTCCCGGGAGATGCTGTCTCATCTCTCCGGTGGGTTCCAGTGCTCCTCCCCTTCTCTGAGCCTGACACACTCTCAGGGGGGGGTCTGGCTGCTTCCCCTGGGGACAAGATCCTGGCCCTGTGGCTGGTCATTCTCTTCCAGCTGGGCAATCAGCTGGGCCTTGGCTGCTTTCCGCACAGGCAAGCCCCTCTCTCTGCACAGCCCCACCAGCTCTGCCTTCAAGAGTCGGGCGTAGGCCATCTGCCCGCTGGTCCCCTCGGTGCAGATTCACCAGTCTAGTGCTGCAGCGCCCCACGATTCCCAGGAACCGCTTCGCTCTGTCTCCAGCACGCTTGGCTCCAGGGCTCTTGCTTCTACGGCGCCTTGTCGCTCGCCGCTGGAAGCTCCATCCACGGGGTGCAATGCATCCCACTTCTGACACCAGTGTGACGGCGCGTTGCGGGTCCCCTGTCTCCTGCACCCCGAAATGGCACAAACAGACTCCACCAGCCAGTGGAATTGAGGGTGGTTTATTGCTTCTCCAGGATACAGCATAGCACAGATGTAATCTGGTTACAGGAACTGGGGCTAAGAGGCCTCAGTGCCCCCCTTGAGATAGGGGAATCCCAGCCCCCTCCGCAGTTCCTTCTTCCCTGCTTTCCAGCCAGGAACTAACTCTCCTCCAGCCCTGCCCCCCCAGCCAGGGCCGCATTCCACCTTCCTTTGTTCCTCTCCATGGGGGTCAGCTGGCCAAACCAGTTGGGATACCCTCTTTGCATAGTGACTCATCGCTTGTCTGCTCCATCGAACTACAGACAGCAGCCAGAGAGTTAACAGGTTACCCCCCACTACGTCACACCCCTCTTCCTGCGGCTCTCTGCACTGCCCGTGATTTCAAGTGATAGACCAGGTGAGTCCTGGACAGATGGCTTCTAATCTGTCACACCATGTAACCAATTTACTCTCTGATTTACATAGCCTTGTGCCAGACCCTGGATGGTCAGCCTCAGAATCAAGCATTTATCCACACCATGCTTGGTCTAACGCTTCCCCGTAGTCAGCAAGGCAGACTCACCAACACATCCTCTCCAGGAGTCACTGACCCTCTCCCTCCCACTTGGGGCATCAGTAACATGCTCTGCGAATCCCCTGAGAATGTCACACTTGTCCCCATTCATAACCCCCATCTCCCTTTCCTTCCAGCCCATTCATAACCCCCATTTCTCTCTCTCTCTCTCCAGCCCATTCATAACCCCCATCTCTCTCTCTCTCTCTCTCCAGCCCATTCATAACCCCCATCTCTCTCTCTCTCTCCAGCCCATTCATAACCCCCATCTCTCTCTCTCTCTCTCCAGCCCATTCATAACCCCCATCTCTCTCTCTCTCTCACACACACACCAGCCCATTGATAACCCCCATCTCTCTCTCTCACCCGTTCATTCATAACCCACATCTCTCTCTCTAACCAGCCCATTCACAACCTCCATCGCTCGCTCTCTCTCTCTCTCTCCAGCCCATTCATAACCCCCATCTCTCTCTCTCTCTCTCCAGCCCATTCATAACCCCCATCTCTCTCTCTCTCTCTCTCTCTCCCCAGACCATTCATAACCCCCATCTCTCCCTCTCTCTCTCTCCAGCCCATTCATAACCCCATCTCTCTCTCTCTCTCTCTCTCTCCAGCCCATTCATAACCCCATCTCTCTCTCTCACACACCAGCCCATTCATAACCCCCATCTCTCTCTCTCTCACACACACACCAGCCCATTCATAACCTCCATCTCTCTCTCTCACCCGTCCATTCATAACCCCCATCTCTCTCTCTCACCAGCCCATTCACAACCCCCATCGCTCTCTCTCTCTCTCTCTCACCAGCCCATTCATAGCCCCCATCTCGCTCTCTAAGCAGCCCATTCACAACCCCCATTGCTCTCGCTTTCTCTCTCTCTCTCACCAGCCCATTCATAACCCCCATCTCTCTCTCTCACCAGCCCATTCATAACCCCCATCTCGCTCTCTAACCAGCCCATTCACAACCCCCATTGCTCTCTCTCTCTCTCTCTCTCTCTCACCAGCCCATTCATAACCCCCATCTCTCTCTCTCACCAGCCCATTCATAACCCCCATCTTGCTCTCTAACCAGCCCATTCACAACCCCCATCGCTCTCTCTCTCTCTCTCTCACCAGCCCATTCATAGCCCCCATCTCGCTCTCTAAGCAGCCCATTCACAACCCCCATTGCTCTCTCTCTCTCTCTCTCTCACCAGCCCATTCATAACCCCCATCTCTCTCTCTCACCAGCCCATTCATAACCCCCATCTCGCTCTCTAACCAGCCCATTCACAACCCCCATTGCTCTCTCTCTCTCTCACCAGCCCATTCATAACCCCCATCTCACTCTCTAACCAGCCCATTCACAACCCCCATTGCTCTCTCTCTCTCTCTCGCTCTCTCTAACCAGCCCATTCACAACCCCCATCGCTCTCTCTCTCTCTCACCAGCCCATTCATAACCCCCATCTCACTCTCTAACCAGCCCATTCACAACCCCCATCGCTCTCTCTCTCTCTCTCACCAGCCCATTCATAGCCCCCATCTCGCTCTCTAAGCAGCCCATTCACAACCCCCATTGCTCTCTCTCTCTCTCTCTCTCTCACCAGCCCATTCATAACCCCCCATCTCTCTCTCTCTCTCTCTCTCTCTCACCAGCCCATTTATAGCCCCCATCTCTCTCTCTCTCTCTCTCTCACCAGCCCATTCATAGCCCCCATCTCTCTGTCTCTCTCCAGCCCATTCATAACCCCCATCTCGCTCTCGCTCTCGCTCTCTCTCTCACCAGCCCATTCATAGCCCCCATCTCGCGCTCTCTCTCTCTCTCTCTCTCTCTCACCAGCCCATTCATAGCCCCCATCTCTCTGTCTCTCTCCAGTCCATTCTGACACATCACCAGACAGACTTAGTCCCAAGATTCCCTGGCGATGAACTGCAATTCTTTGGGTTATACCTCTGCCCTGACTGAGCCTGCTGCCCCCCATTCCAAACTGAGCCACATCCCTCCTGTCTCTGGCGGAGGCCAGAATGAGAGAGCACTAAAGCCAGACCCCCGCTCACAGGGACATGCCCTCTCCTAAGCCCTGCCAGCTGCTTACGGACTTGCCCCGAGAGCCAGGGCACGCTGACTTCCCAGCAACACGCAAAGGCGGTGAGCCTGTGGATGAGCTTTCACACCTGTGTTAGTTAATAGCAGCAAAAACTTCCATCTGGACATGATCAGAGAGCCACCAGCACTGATGCTCCCGGGGGGATCCTGCTGTGTCTGGACAAGGGGAACATGAGTCTGGGCAAGAGTGCCTTGAGCTCGCGGGTGGGAGGGGGGCTGGCACTCTGGTCCATGCTTGCGCGCCATCCAGCACAGTGCAGCCCTGCCCAGGACTCCCAGGTGTGGCCGAAGCACAAACACAGCCTGTCTCTGACAGCAGCCAGCATCAGCTGTGGCTGACAATGGTCTGCCAGCCCCAGTGGACAACCGTGGAAGCACCTTCCCAGAGAGAAAGTCTCCCTCTGTCCATCAGCCAGTGGCTGCTCACACTCCTCAGCATTAGGGCTCAGAGCTCTTCTTCCCACCCCATCTCAGAGAGCTGGGGACGGGCCCTGCTGTGCTTGGAAAACCGGAAGCCCGTTGCATTCAAGGAGTTAGTGAATCTTCCCAGTTCTCATGTCTGCTTTGGCCTGCTGTTAGCAAGGGAAATTCCCAGCTCGCCCGCTCGTTAGAGACAGGCCGTGCCCAGCGTGGCTGAGTTCGCCCATAGCTGAGATACGCGCCGAGGTAAACAGCCTGTCTGTGGGAATCTCCTCCCAGGCAGGTGGTTGGTTTGGGGGGTTTTCCCCTCTGCACGTAGTTAGTTGCTGCTTCTAGAATTTGTGCACAGGCTCTAGATCATTCACTTCGGACTCCCCGAAGCACCTGGAACTGTCCAGAGGGGCCTTTCGGAGTCCCCAGCAAGCCAGAGGGATGTTGTGAGCACAGCGCAGGCCAGAGACCTGCCCCGAGGTAACTCCTAGGGCAGAGCTGTTAGGAAAACATCCCATCTGGCTTTAAAAATCACCAGGATGGAGAAAATCTAGCACACCCCTTGGGAAACTGTTTCAGTGGTAAATTACTGTCACCGTTACAAACGTACACACAGTCGGAATTCGTCCAGCCTCAACTGCCAGCCACTGGATCACATTAGCCCTTCCTCTGCTAGACTGAAGAGCTTCTTTTAAACATTCGTTCCCCCTTTAGGTACCCATAGACTAATAAAGTCACCCCTTCAGTTCACCTTCTCCTTGGCTGAGCTCCGGGAGTCTATCACTATAAGATTTCCATCTTTTAATCATGCTCATGGCTCTCCTCTGAACACACTCAGATTGTCAGCATCCTCCTTAAACTGTGGACACCAGAACTGGACACAGGATTCCAGCAGCTCACACCCATTCTAGATAAACACCACTCTGCTGCTACTCGAGAGTCCCCTGTTTAGGAAGCTCAGGATTGCATTAGCTCTTTTGTCACACCAGGAGCTCATGCTGAGCTGGTTATCCACCTTGACACCCAAATCATTTTCAGGCTCTCTGTTTCCTAGGTGAGAGTCACCCGTCCTCTAAGTGTGGCTAACATTCTTTGTTCCACACGTGCATGTTTCTGTTCAGCCATATTCAAATGCATATTGTTTCTTGACACCCAGTTTACCACGTCATAGAATCATAGAATCCCAGGGCTGGCAGAGACCTCAGGAATCATCAAGTCCAGCCCCCTGCCCAAGGCAGGACCAACCCCAACTCAATCAACCCAGCCAGGGCTTTGTCAAGCCAGGGCTTAACAACCGCTAGGGATGGAGGTTCCCTCCCTTCCCTAGGTAACTCATCCCAGTGCTTCCCCACCCTCCTAGGGAAATAGTTTTACTTAATATCCAACCTATCCAATTAGGATAGTTTCCGAATATCCTTATCCTCACTGCAACTTGAGCCCATTGCTCCTTGTTCTGCCATCTGTCACTACTGAGAACAGCCTCTCTCCAGCCTCTTTGGAACCTCCCGTCAGGGAGTTAAAGGCTGCTCTCAAATCCCCCTTGCTCCTCTCTTCTGCAGACTAAAGAAGTGTAAATCTCTCAGGTGATCCAGATTGCTCTCAATCTATGACTGGTCCTCTTCGTTATTTGCCACTCCCCCAATTTCTGTGTCATCTGCAACTTTTCTCAGTGGTGACTTTATGTTTGCTTCCAGGTCATGGATACAAATGTTAAATAACACATGCCAAGAACTGATCCCTGCAAGGCCCCACTGGAAACAGACCACTTGATGATGCTTCGGTTACAGTTCCATTTTCAGGCCTGTCAGTCAGTCGGTTTGTAAGCCCTTTCACGTGCTCAATGTGAATTTTATAGCATTCTAGTTTTTTAATCAAAGTGTCGCATGTTCATGCAAAATGTCTTTGTATTCATCCACAGAAAGGAATGTTGCCTCTCTCAGCAACAAATTCAAACCCCTTTATTCCCATAAAGTGCCACAGTGCATGGATCCCTCACAGTAAAAACAATTCTTCTCAACCCCCCAAAGGAAAACAAGGCCACAGTGCGGCAGCTCTGCACTCCCATTCAGAGAGCCCCAACCCAGGTCACCCACCTACCCGAGAGTTGTTAACCACTCAGGTATGCTTCCGTCGGCTTCTGCTCCCAGGCCTCCCACCTGAGAGCTCCTAGCCCCCTTCTCTGCTATGGGTCATGTTCTACAGTCCCAAGTCAAGTGCCTGCATGAGGGCTCCTTGCAGTGTTTCATCCCCCCAGGCTGCCTTGCCAGTGAGTCCTACCTCTGATAAAGGGGAACCTTTTCAAAGATGCTCCCCTTCTTCCTGGGCTCCTCCTATAGCATCATGGTCCGGAGGCTGCATGCAGCTCAATCAGCACACGATCCAACTCAGCTGGGTGCTAAAACCCAGCTGCTTGCTAAGGTCCCCCAGGTTCCCCGCTACCCAGCATGGTGGGGTCTGGGCTGCCCCACAGTCTAACACAGAGGGGTCAGGGCTGCTGGCCTGCCAGCATGATGGGAGTTCAGGCTTGGGGCTGCCAGCCAGCCCTGAGAGCTGCAGGGTCTGGGATGGCCAGCAAGCCCACCCTCCATGGCAAAGGCCCAGGGCAGCCAGCATCTGGGGCAGCTGTCCTGCCCCAAGAAGTGTGGTTATGGAGCAGCTGGCCAGCCCTACAGAGTGTGGGCTCCAGGGCAACTGGCCATCCCTGTGAAGTCTGGGGTCCAGGCAGTCATGCGGAGGGGAGCCTGCCAACCCCACGTAGTGGAGTTCCAGGGTCAGAGCTGCCTTGTCACCCAGCAGCGGCGGATTTGGGGCAGGGCGAGCGGGGTGGCTGCCCCGGGCCCCATGCTTGCAGAAGCCCCGCGCATACGCCGTGTCAAAGGAGGGGGGCCCCGTGAAATTGTGCTGCCCGGGGCCCCGCGGCGCTCTCATCCGCCCCTGCCACCTGGCCCCTGCAGCCCAGGGAACACATTGTGGGCTGCATAGGCATCCCCCAGTGTAAAATAAGCTGAGAACCACTGTCCTACACCCTTCCACATGGGTCTCCTGCCAGGGAGCCCCACACCAGCTAGGCCTCCTTTCCTGCAAGTGCCACCCCACTCCTGTAGGCCTCCCTGGCCTCTAGGCCCCGTTTCCACTGAGCACACTGCTCCATCCCCCAAAGGTCACTACACAAGCTGCTGCTTAGCAGGGCTCCAGCCAGTCTTGCTCAGAACTCACCCGACCAGCTCACAGGGACAGGTGCCCTGCAGCTCCTTCCCCCAGGTACCTCCACTGCCCCATCTGCCTGTGCTCCAGGCAGCCACCCCAGGCGAGGGCTCCCTCAGAGAGCTAACAGCTGCACCAAGCTCTCTAGAGCAGCCGCTCTAGCCAAGGGGGAGAGCTGCCCCCTGGACATCATTGCTCCAGCCCCCTGGGCGGCAGGAGCCATGTCAGCAGCAGTTCTCCCAATGACATAACACTGTCATCGAATCCCAGAATCCCAGGGCGGGCAGAGACTCCACGAGGTCATCAAGTCCAGCCCCTGCTCTAGGCAGGCCCAATCCCAACTCAATCAACCCGGCCAGGGCTTTGTCACGCCGGGACTTAAACACCTCTAGGGATGGAGATTCCACTCCCTCCCCAGGGAACCCAGCCCAGCGCTTCCCCACCCGCCTAGGGAAAGAGTTTTTCCTAATCTCCAACCTAGACCTCCCCCACTGTGACTAGAGACCATTGCTCCTCGGTGTGCCACCCGTCACTACTGTGAACAGCCTCTCTCCATCCTCTTTGGAACCTCCCCTTTTGGTAGTTGAAGGCTGCTACCAACCCCCCCCCCCCCCCCCCCACCACCACCACCACCACTTGTCTCTTCTGCAGACTAAACAAACCCAACTCCCTCAGCCTCTCCTCACAGGTCATATGCTCTAGCCCCCTCATCATTTTGGTTGCCCTCCGCTGGACCCTCTCCACTGCGTCCACATCCTTTCTGTAGTGAGGGGCTCAGAACTGGACACAATACTCCAGATGTGGCCTCACCAAATCCAATTAAAGGGGAATAATGACATCTCTGGATCTGCTGGCAATGCTCCTTCTAATGCACCTAATATGCCATTAGCCTTCTTGGCTACAAGGACACACTGTTGACTCATCCAGCTTCTCATCCCCTGTAACCCCCAGGTCCTTCTCATCCACTGCAATACCCAGGTCCTTTTCTACAGAACCAATGCTTAGCCAGTCGGTCCCCAGCCTGTAGCAGTGCTTGGGACTCTGCACTTGCCCTTGTTGAACCTCATCAGATTTCTTGTGGCCCAATCCTCTAATCTGTCCAGGTCACTCTGGACCCATCCCTGCCCTCCAGCGTATCCACCTCTCCCCCAGCTTAGTGTCATCTGTGAACTTGCTGAGGGTGCAATCCATCCCCTCAGCCAGGTCATCAATAAAGATTTTGAACCAGGGATGTAAGCATATGCTTATCAGGTAACCTTCCCTGCTTGCTGCCTCTATCAGAGGTACCTTTTAAATGTAGTAAGAGACCACACATTCCTGACGCAAGCATGACTCTTGCTACATTTCCATGGCAGAAGCGCAGCAGTGAGAACCCGGGCCGAGCGGGGACTGCTTGAGTGGGCGGCTCTTACTACGTTTAAAAGGCAGAGGCACAGTAGAGATAGCGAGCGTCCCGCCTCCCCCTTATCGACTAATCAAGAAGTTGATAGTAATTTCATCTACTACTTATTAGCTGATTAATCAAAATCTAACATCCCTATGTTGAACAAAACCGGCCTCAGAACCGACCCTTGGGACACTCCACTTGATACCAACCACCAACCTGACATCAAGCCGTTGATCACTACCCATTGAGCCCAACAGTCTAGCCAGCTTTCTATCCACCTTACAGTCCATTTATCCAATCCAGACTCCCTTAACTTGCTGGCAAGAATACTGTGGCAGACTGTATCAAAAGCTTTGCTAAAGTCAAGGTATATCACATGCATGACCAGTCCACACCAGTACTTAGGTGTAACTTATGTCTGTCACTCACAGGGATGAGGGGTGGCATATTTTCACCCATAGGAGCTGAAACTAGGGGTCCTGGGCTGCCACCTAAGTTCCCTGTAAGCTGGGTGGCTGTTTTCGGAACTCTGCTCAGAAGTTCAAAGCTCCCACACAGGCGGGGAGCTCAGCTGACCAGCGGAAGGCAGGGTGTCATCTCGCTTAGCAAGTAGCTAAACAAATGCATCTGACGAAGTGGGTCTTTGCCCACGAAAGCTTATGCTCCTACACTTCAGTTAGTCTATAAGGTGCCACAGGACTCCTCATCGCTTTAGCTAAACAAAGCTGCTCCGTGATCGAAAGGGAGCAGCTCCCAGAACAGGTAAACAAGGGAGACAATAAGTGGCTGCGGGGAGGAGGAGGAGGGAGGGAGTGATTGGCTGAGGTGGAGTCAGAGGGGAGGGAAGGGGAGTTTGGAGAGTCCTGTCTGTGCAAGGAGAGAGAGGCAGGAACTCAGCACTCTCAAGCCTCCTGGGAAGGGGGAGATAAGGGGCTGACTGCACAGGGTAGGTATGGGAAAGAAGACGTGGGTGGGTGGATGCTGGCACTGGGGTGAGGTGCGGATAGTTTGTTTCTGTTTAGCTGGGAGTCAGGACAGGACAGAGTACTGGTGCCCACTAGTTTGAGAAGCAGGATTTTATTCCAGCCCTCACCTGGGTTGGAGGGAGCAGATTGTACAGGGATGGGGAGTTGACTGGGGGGGGGGGGGGGGGGGCATAATGAGTCTGGGACAGCAACATGACCTCCCTCTGACCCAGAAGAGGAACGGCCCTTGGTGGGTGGGTCCAGCCTCACCTAGCCCTGCCCACAGGAAGCCGGAGAGCAGGACTAGGCATATAAGAGCTGGGAGCTCAGTCACAGCCCAGCAGCTGAACAGGCTGGATGCTTGGCCTCAGTGCCTGCAGCAAAGGGTTCAGCTGCTCCACACCCAACAGGAGGCTTGGGTTGGGCTGCCAGGACCCCTGCCGGACCCCGATGCCTGGTCCAGATGGCTGAGACCTCCGGGACCCCCTCCAGGCCCAGATGACTGGACTGGTCCACCTGGCCCCTGCCTGGAACCTGTGGACACCTTGCCAGTACCTCTGTCCCCAGCTGACCCAGAGGAGCAGTGTCTGAGCCTGGTAGGCCCCCAGGGAGAATGGTAAACAGCCCAGGGACAGCTGACCCCAGGGTGGCTGAGGAGATGGAGGTCAGGTGGGCAGTGCATTGTGCCTTGGATCCCTGTTGACCCACAGACTTAGTTGGTGCACTACGGCCTGGATCCCCGCCACTGTCAGGGCCCTGGGCTAGGATGCAGTGGAACGGGTGGGCCTATGTCTCCCCTGCCATTCCTTCCCTTGGGTGGCAAGATTCCCCCTGTGAGGCAAAACCCCTGAGCTTGTCACTGCTCTGCCAGTGAGGAGACCTGACCCTGCCCAGCTGGGACCTGGCGGGAGCTTTAAACTGTTATCAAACTGCTTGTGTTAAACTCTTGCTTGCCTGTCCCGTCCTGACCCAGGGCTGGGCCATATAAACCGCTCGCCCAGGCTGTGCACCAGGCTGGGCCCTTGACTTTTGACCTGCGGCCATTCCTGAACTGAAGACCAGGCCTGATAAGCTGCCCCTCAGCATACTGGGAGGCTTGAACCCTTAACGACTTGGCTGCATCTAGACTGGCACGATTTTGCGCAAAAGCGGCCACCTGTCGAAATCAGGGCTTCTTGCGCGAGTACTCCGACGCTCGAGCTCAGGGATAAGCCCTCTTGCGCAAGAGGCCAGTGTAGACAGCAACGTTCATTTCTTGCGCAAGAAAGCCCGATGGCTAAAATGGCCATCAGAGCTTTCCTGCGCAAGACAGCGTCTACACTGGCACAGATGCTTTTGCGCAAGGGCACATGCCAGTCTAGACGCTCTCTTGTGCAAATACTTTTAACAGAAAAACTTTTCCATTAAAAGTATTTGCGCAAAATCATGCCAGTCTAGACTCAGCCCTTATGTATTGGGACATGGTAACTGTCCTGTAACTGGGCAGTAAAGGGAGTCAGCATGGCCTCCTGCTGATGTGGACCCTTTACAGG